>NC_139625.1:23411284-23428784 GCF_964638095.1 Poromitra crassiceps | reverse complement strand
ACACACACACACACACACACACACACACACACACACACACACACACACACACACACACACACACACACACACACACACACACACACACACACACAGTTGGTCTGGTCTGATAACTGTGTCAGTGTGTTAGTACGCATAGACCTGCAGGGCATTGGGTTACGTACTGTACAGTCTTACTCATGCATGTAAGGTCACAGCCACATCAGCCCACTCATGCTCAAATACACTGGACTGTTTGTCCCCCTTCTCTGCACAAATAGGTGTGTGAGTGTGCATCTGTGTTTATGTGTTTTCCTGTGTCATTCTGTGTGTATGTGCAGCCCAGTTGCAAGAACAAAATGTTAACATAGACTATCAACATTTCTAGATACATGTAACAGTATAGACTTGCTATAGTGTAGGTCTGCTATTGAAATAGCAGGGTGGAAAGGGTGCCGTGGCCGGGGGTGCTGGAGGGCGTGACCTTTGACCTTTGTCTTGGACACTGGAGACTTGGGTTCACGTCTCAGCCTGTTCAAAGTCTACATTTCCACCGTGAGTCACATTGAACCTTTTTGTTATTTAACCATAACCATAACCTAACCTATACCTCCTGCACTGTGCTATGTTTGTGTGCTGTCTTGTTGTTTATATGTGAAAAAGATTAAGGAATGCGCACACTGTCAATGTCAAAACAAATTCCTATGTGTTTTACACAATGGCAAATAAAGATATCTGAATCTGAATCTGAATCTGAATAGCCACTTTGATTTTCAACAAGGTTGGTATCATTACAAACTCAGTAGTATATGAACAATGTTGAACCTCCCTCCATCTTGGCTGGACAGAGAGCTCCCCGTGTCATTCACAGCACTTCCTGGTCCAAATGATGTCATAATGATGTCATTTGGTGCAGTTTTGCCATGGTGTCAGATCGTTATGACATCATTTGGACCAGGAAGTTCTGTGAGTGAATGAGGAGCTCTCGGTCCAGGAAAGATGGAGGGAAGTTAAACATTGTTCACACTGTAGGCCTACTATTGATTTTTTTAATGATACAAAGCTGGTTGAAAATCTGCAAAGTGGCCCTTTAGTTGCCTATAACAAAACCAAAGTTCTGATTATTTGCATAATGTGGTTTTTGGACTTGTTGAAATGTATTTTTGGTTCACAAACAATTCAACGGATCCGTTGTTTGTAGAAACGTAACATGGCAACATTTGATTCTGGTCACACTTATATTCTGCTGACTGGGTCGGGACATGTTAAGATGTTTACTTTCACACACAGATCTCTGCGTCTGGCTTCAGGAGTCTGTGTGTTGGTATGTTCATGTGAGGCTACAGTAAAAGTGTGTGTGTGTGTGTGTGTGTGTTTGTGTGTGTGTGTGTGTGTGTGTGTGTGTGTGTGTGTGTGTGTGTGTGTGTGTGTGTGCACATGCGTGCCTGCATGTGTGTGTGGGTGTGTGTGTGTGTGTGTGTGCATGTGGACAGGAGTAGCCTACCTTGTTCCCTGGTTTCCACCCTCATCGCTGTCTCCATCTACTCGCGCTCCATCCCCACGGGAAAGCATGTGGCGACAGCCGAGCAGACACATCAGGTGTAATTGGAGAAGCAGTGAGAGAGAGAGAGAGAGAGAGAGAGAGAGAGAGGGAGAGAGAGAGAGAGTCTGGCATACTCTCTGCTTATAGAGTGTATCTTTAAGCTGTCAAGTTTCATCATGGATTTTGAATGAGTTTCATGAGAGTTATGAAACTTGCTATAAATATCCTGTAGGAAACATGGAAACGGTCAAAATTGCACATTTTCTTCTCGTTTTGTCCACATGGGTAGCAGCAATAAAGGAATCAGCTTGGTGGGAAACTAGCTCATGAAAAGCAGCTATCAGCTTGGTGAAAGCGAGCCTATAAAAAGGTCAGGTTCTGCTCCCAGCTGGGCCGTAACTGCTGGTCTGGAAACCCATTGATCATTTTCTATAGCTTGTGGCTTAAAGAGAGAGGGGTCTAATATATCCTCCAGTCCAACTGTATAGCCACAAGGTATTCAGCCACAGCCAAAAACACTCTGGCTGTTAAGATGCACTAGCCACTTTGGCAGGTAGCCAGTCGCCATTTGAAGGTCTTGTTTTGTTCTCAAATCTAGCTGGGAAAAGACACTGGGCTATATATTTAAAAATGCACTCTCCTGCCCTCCTCTGCAGAAAACAGCTTGAGAGAAATAGCTACCAGCTCAGTGAAGCCATCCTTCTAGAAATGTCAGGCTCAGCCTAGCCGCTAGCCGTGGCTGTTGACAGATGACTGGCACATTAGGATCAAGTTGATCACCCTCCATAGCTTGGTGTTTTAAACCATGGGCTGGGATCCATAAAGGGTTTGCTACAAGATCTATTATGTCAGGTGGGTCTTCACATGACACGATTTCTAGTAACCCCTTGTGAGACTGCATTTAACTTCCTGTGGATCCTTGGCTGAAAGATTTAACAACCATTGCTCCACGGGAATATGAAAATATCACTTTCAATTCCTTTTCGTAATGAGTAAAGGGCTTGCAGAGAGAGACGCGCTGTGAAACAAGGGTTCTCCAGCCATTTTCATCGATGGACCCAAATGAAAGAAATCACTCTTTCAGAGCTGGGGGTCATTGATTCATTCACAACTCCGCAGATCAATAAAGGTACTACCGTTTATTTGCCAATGATGGAATGGAAGGTATTGATCTCATTGAAAGTGAAATCAACCCACCCAGAGGCCCGCCCACCCGGAGGCCCGCCACACATTTTGCTTGCTAATCCTTCATTGTAGAAAGTGAGCGCTGCGTGAGTATCAGAGTGTGTAAAGGTTGATGGGGAGGCGGCTGGATGGCAGCAGGTAGAACTTTAGTGACAAAGTGGGCGAGATAAAAGCAGAGCTGTGGACAAGAAGGTCTTTGTGCTGTTCTGCAGCGCTAAATCAGAGCTGAAGAGAATGTCAGCAGCTTCGCATGAGCAGCTTCTCTCACTGGCCACACACACATACAGACACAGATACAGACAGACACACACACACACACACACACACACACACGCGCGCACAGTCGCACACACACACACACACACACACACACACACACACACACACACATACACACACACACACGTATATAAAAAGACTGCAAATGCATATTGACAGCTCAGTCTGCGTTTTCTCTTGCCTCACACACACGCACACACTCTCTCACACACAGTCACAAAAATAGATGCATGCATATGGACAGCTCAGTTTGCATTTGCATTTTCTGTTGCCTCCTGCAGTCCTCCCTCCAACACACACACACACACACACACACACACACACAGAGAGAGAGAGAGAGAGAGAGAGAGAGAGAGAGAGAGAGAGAGAGGCTGCCCGTGAGCATCTGTGGCCCTACCTGTAGTCTTTGCGGTGTGTCCCGCACTGTTGGCACTAGTCGGCCTTGTCGGCAGCTTTTCCGGCCGATTCAGCATGTTGAATCGGTGTCGGTGAGAGAAATCACTCTGATTGGCTGGTCAGCCACTGTGGCGGGCTGCCACTGTGATGCCATGCTAAAAATATTTTCAAAATAACTATATTTTTGGCCAACATTGTCTCACTTGGCCAGATAGAGGGGGAGACAGAGAGAGCAAGAGAGAGAGGGGGGGGGGGGGGGGAGAGAGAGAGAGGGGGGGGGGGGGGAGAGAGAGAGAGAGAGAGAGAGCCAAAAAAAGAGAGAAAGGAAAGCAGGGGGAAGACAGACTGAGAGAGAGAGGTTGCCGGCTGCCTCAGTGTGAGTCAGGGGCAGGCTGACTGTCCTCAGGCCTCAGCACGCCATCTGCACCCCCACTCTCTCCATGGCCTCATCACACAGCTCGATGGTCCGACACACACACACACACACACACACACACACACACACACACACACACACACACACGCCGGCTGCAGCCGATGGTAGCAGTAGCAGTGCAGGGCGTCTAGGGAATCGACCGACATAGCAGTGGAATTCATTATGGAAACCTGACACGAGCCCACAGGAAAGGAGCAATGTTGCACTGTCAAAGTGCATGTGTGTGTCTGTGTGTATTCATATTTAGTGCATGTGTGTGTCTGTGTGTATTCATATTTAGTGCATGTGTGTGTCTGTGTGTATTCATATTTAGTGCATGTGTGTGTCTGTGTGTATTCATGTTTAGTGCATGTGTGTGTCTGTGTGTATTCATGTTTAGTGCATGTGTGTGTCTGTGTGTATTCAGGTTTAGTGCATGTGTGTGTCTGTGTGTATTCATGTTTAGTGCATGTGTGTGTCTGTGATTCATGTTTAGTGCATGTGTGTGTATTCATGTTTAGTGCATGTGTGTGTCTGTGTGTATTCAGGTTTAGTGCATGTGTGTCTGTGTGTATTCATGGATTTGTGTGCGTGTGTGTGTGTGTGTGTGTGTGTGTGTGTGTGTGTGTGTGTGTGTGTGTGTATGAGCAAGTATGAGAGTATGTACTCATAACCCCCAGAATCAATGGAGAGGATCCTTTTCATTAGCGTAGCGGTAGAAGCTAGTCTTTGCTCTGACATTGACCCTCTCTCTATTTCCAGCCATACCATAACCCTCCCACTTTGCTCTCGAATATGAACAAGATTAAGCCTCTGTTAAGAACTCCTATTTTTTATTCAATAAGATTATTATTGTTACACATCACCACAGATAGAAAACAATAGCCCATAAAAAAGGACTACAGAATAATAATAATATTAATAATATTAGGTAATATCAAGTATTTTACAGTCAAAATGGGGGGAAATGTAGTACAATAATCACCAGCACTGGAAAAAATGCAGCATCTCTGTCAAAGTTAATTGCGCTCAGAATAGAGAGCCAAAGTGGAACGGCACTTCCTGCTTCAGCACTGTACCAGAGATTTTCATCCGCCATTTATTTTCCCATAGACATTTAGTAAAATGCGTATAAAAATAATTTGACTTGTTCAAATTCAATTCAAATATTTAGAAACAGGAGAGATCGCACAACATTTCACTCGGACCAAAACTTAAAAAAATGCAGGTTTAAAGCAGCTACGAGCAAGATTTTCGATTGTGACTACCGGTAAATAGTATAATTATAATATTGATGCATCACATCTTACCTATAATAGTAGCTGAGACCAAAGCCGTGTGAATCGGCGATTGCTCTCTTGATGATTATAGAGTCTGTGTCTGTCTACTAACCTCGCGTCACCAGGCTCTCTCTCTCTATCTGTCTACCGGCGGGCCGGATAAACCCGGAAGTGAAACGAAATGGTTTACGGCAGCTGCCTGCCTTCAACCCTTTCGCTCTGCCTAGCAACAGACCATAAACACGGAGAACGCCATGCAGGGGCTTGCTACTCTCGGGAACATCTCTCGTTATATTCTAACAGTTTGTTTGGAAGTAATTTTGTTATTTTGTGGTTATGGCCGAAGTGGCTGCCGCAAAGCGTTTCATTTCACTTCCTGATCTGCCCCGGCCACAGACGGAGACAACACTGGCCGATTCACTCGGGGTTCAAGCGAGACTACTCGGCGTTGGTCTCGTCTACTATTAGAGGTAAGATGTGATGCATCGATATTAAATTTAGACTGTTTAATAACAATCGAAAATCTTGCTCGTAGCTGCTTTAAAGAAAATATTGTTTCTGTGTTGTTTTTTTAAGTTTTGGTCCGAGTGAAATGTTCTATGGTCTCTCCCGATTCTAAATATAGCGGAACCGTTTGGTTTGATCAAGTAAAACTATCTATATCTATACTATATCTATGGACATATCTGCAAAATTTGGTGCTTTTATCACAAAATGAATGATAGGTTAGCTATGCCGCCCCACTATAGGCATTTTACGAAATGTCTATGGGAAAATAAATTGCGGAAGAAAATCTCTGGTACTCAGCACTGTAGGCTACCAGAGATTTTCTTCCGCAATTTCACTTCCTGCTTCAGCTCTCTATTGTTGAAACACAGATAGGAAAAACACACGCTCGTACATACATGCAGCACAAACTGACGAGCAACATCATCTAACAGCTCCACGTCCCGAGAGGAGCAACATCATCTAACAGCTCCACGTCCCGAGAGGAGCAACATCATCTAACAGCTCCACGTCCCGAGAGGAGCTCCACTACAAAATACAACGCAGCCCCTTCCCAGCACAACGTCATATGGTCAGTTCAGACACCCTTCACATGGTGTGGTGCATGGGTAAGAAACAACTTCTCTGTCTGTCTGTCTGTGTGTGTGTGTGTGTGTGTGTGTGTGAGTCTGTCAAATCCTTCACGTCGAGGTTTCTTGCATGAAAATACGATCTAAAATAAAAACGCTTTTCATTAGAGGGAATAGCTTGTGGTAGTTTAAAAATGGGGAAATAAAAAAAGCTTTTTGATGCATGGAATGATAGCTACCAGATGAGAACATTATACAACATAGCATAGATACACACTCAGAGCAGCAAATACGCTCACAGAGAACACACTTCTTCCCCACTCATACTGACTTCTGTTCCAACTGTATTTTTAGATCATCAGTGAACCAGATTCTTTTCGTGTTTTTCTTTGCTCTTCATTTCGCAAGCCCATGGTGTTAGTCCTGTCCGTTTTTTCACATTAGGCTGTTTACACTGTCATCTTTTACATTTTAGCCTTATTTCCACTGTAAAATGGTAACAACTATTAAAAGAAAAAATCTTTGTAATGCTAACAGGTATGCAGAGAGACTGGTAGCAACACAAGCCAGTAAGCTGCACCTGGATGGACCATGTGTGTGTTTGGTGGAGGTGATGGTGGGCCCTGGATGGGCCATGTATGTGTTTAGTGGAGGTGATGGTGTGCCCTGGATGGGCCATGTATGTGTTTGGTGGAGGTGATGGTGGGCCCTGGATGGGCCATGTATGTGTTTAGTGGAGGTGATGGTGTGCCCGGGCTGCACTACGGGCTAGGCTGCTCTCCACTGACAATCGCCCGTCATCCTCCGCATCTAGTCTAGCGGATGCAGAAGTGACCTGATTGGCTGGATACGAGCCGATCAGCCTAGTCCAGCGGATGCAGAAGTGACCTGATTGGCTGGATACGAGTCCCAATTGTGTGCCAAGTGTGACGGGGATAAGGAGAGAAGGGTGCGCTAGCCCGGTTTGATAAACAAACGCTAATCTCCTTAGTGATGGTTGGGTCTCCGTGGCAGGTTTCGCACACAGCATAGACAGCCTGGTTGTGCTGGCTGCAAACCAGCCACCCCCTTCACTTCCTCAACAATTCCCTCTCCGTTCCGCCGCCTCTCATGTTTACAACAGTAATCCATTGGGTGACGTCCGTGCAGGGCTACCCGACTGTGCGTGATCCTCTGGTGGCTGCTGGCAGATTTGCTTGGCGTCAAAGATAGAAATACCCATTTGGTTGGTTTATTCAGAGGGTTGAAAAAAGTCAATCCTCCTCAAGCTTTCTCATTCTTTTGTGGCCGTGGTTAATATGAAGCCATGACAGCGGTGACATTTTACCTCTTTATCTGGAGCAAAACTCCCTTCTTTTTGGGTGCACAGTTGTTTTGACAACAGTAAGTTCTCTGTTTGTGTGTAAGGGCGGGACACCTGAGAGAGCTGAGCTAGTTTAAGGAGAGCTAGTATCGCCTGCGGTTGTTTTGTTTCCTCAGTCTTGTTCCGCGTCTCACTGCGTCTCAGGGGAAACCTGATCAAGCGGACATCAGACCGATCATTGTGCTGTCTCTCGTTCAGATTCATCCTCTTCCCCCTTCCTCCTTCCAGTGTGTGGCTGTCTGAGAAAGACACACGGAGGACATGCGTGCCAAAACTGAACTGCATTGTTTTCACTTGTCCGTGCAGGCGCGTGGAGCCGGCGCTGTGGGGGCGCTGTGTGTGAGCAGGACTCCCGCAGAGGGGGAAACACTCGACCCCCTGCTGTGCGTGTGCGAGCTGCCAGCACCTCCCCCAAAGCCCTCCGCCCCTGCTGTCTCTTCGTTTCCAGCGTTCTCAATGAAGCTGCTGTTCTGGTTTCATAGTCTCAAAACGTCTTTGTCATCTTTTCACCTTTCACCACCAGAAAAAAAAAAATCCCAAATTCTCTATAATGTCACCTGCTACAACCTATTCTCTTTCTCACGGTCTCTCAGTCCAAAACCTGAAGTAGAATCATTGATATGACGCTGACGGCGGCGTTCTTGCGCCTCTACTATAACATCCTCTCGTTCTGCATGGTCTTGTAGTAGTGCTCCTGTTCAGCGTGGCTGTGGGCGGAGGGCCGGCGAGGCAGCGTGGAGGAGCGGGACAGCGCCTGGCTGTGGGCGTCCATCAGCAGGTCGGGGTGGGGGGGAGGGGGCAGAGGCATGGAGGAGGGGTGCGGGGGGGGAGGCAGGGGCATCTGAGAGGAGGACGACGGGTGAGGAGGGGGAGGCAGCAGGGGAGAAGGGCAGCCGGGGTGAGGCAGGGGAGGCACGGGGGAGGGGTGCGGGGGAGGGGGGAGAGGGGAGGACAGCAGCTGGGGCGGGGGAGGGAGCGGGGAGGGGGAGGTGGGGAGAGGCGGCGGGGGCAGCAGGGAGAAGTCGCCCTCGCCGCCGCTGGCCGAGGAGGAGCCGAGCGAGTCGGTTTTCACGGGGAGCGTCCGGTAGTCCCGGTACTGGCCCACGTTGTCCTGCCGCTGCAGCGCCCCCCTGTGCTTCTCGGTGTCGCTGCTCATCATGTTCCCGCTGATGGTGTTCCTCCACTCCCACGGCTTCCCGTTGGCGGCCGACACGCGCACCACCGGGTGGTGAGGGGCGTGGGCGTCGATGGTGACGATGCTCCCGCTGCCGGTCACGCTCCCCGGGTTGCTCCCGGTGCAGCTGTCGCGGTCGGAGGGGATCCGGTAGTAGGGCGACTCGGAGCTGTGGGAAGAGCCGCCGCCGCAGGAAGAGCCGGCCTCTGACGTCTTAGAGGAGGAGGTGACTGGACCGTGGCCCTGCTGCTTGGACATGGCTATGACCTGCAGGAGAGAGGGACATGTGACTGGACCGTGGCCCTGCTGCTTGGACATGGCTATGACCTGCAGGAGAGAGGGACATGTGACTGAACCGTGGCCCTGCTGCTTGGACATGGCTATGACCTGCAGGAGAGAGGGACATCTGTCCTCATCAAAATGCACATGAATGCAGCTACTACAGATGTCCTACCTTTTAATGTCTGCATGCAACAGCAAATTACTGCTGCACAACTGCACTGTGGCCGGACGGATCCAGGGTGCAGGGACTTTTACTGTAAAGGGTAACTGTAACATATGTTATAACTGTCACTGTGATCTCAATGATATTTGAGTTGAAAAATAATTACTGCTGGAGGCTTTTCATGTTGGAAACTAATCAGTGAAATAGCCTCTAACAGTGTTGTTCTGTTTTGATTTTACCCAAATAAATCATACTGTAAATGTAGTGCACATTGTAAACCATATTTTTCAGAACTGGATCTATGCCAGTTCAAATCAAAGTGACAGTGTAAGAAAAATGGCCACTCAGAGGCACTATACTGTAGCTAGAGTGATTTGCAGGCATTTACTTTCTAATTTGCCTCTCACCTGTATGATTCTGGGCTGGTTGGGGAGGGAGTTTGGAACACGTGGGGTCGACACGGCGATGGGCCCCTGTCCCGGCTCTTTGGCCCCTCCTGCCTCAGTGAGCGACAGCCACTTGGCGCGGGTTTTGGCGCTCTTGGGGGAGACGGGCGGGGGCCGAGAGGCCTCCTCGGGGATGTGGACCAGCGGCGGGGCCACCACCAACCTGACCCCGGTCGGCGTGGCGGTGCCCCTGTTGGCTTGCACCGTGGGATAGAGCGAGGAAGGCATCCCATGTTCTCCCCCCTCACCTCCCCCCGCTCCCCCTTCCTCTCCCCCGTCTCTCCCCTCCATCCTCTCCGCGTCCTCCTCCTCGTCCCGGGAGCTCTGGCTACGGAGCTCCAGCGAGCGCTGCTTCCACTCTGACACCAGCTGCCGAGACCTCTGGGGGTCAAAGGGCACATGGAAGGTCATGTGACGCTGGGCGGTGGCCGGCTCCTCCGCGGGAGAGATGGGGCTGTTGCCGTTAGCCACACGGGGTAAAGTGTTGCTGAAGGTTACCATGGTCTCCTTGCCCATGGGACCCCGGGGCGCCAGGAGCTCCACGTCGGCGCTGGCTCGCTTGAGGGAGGCCAGGGACGCCTTCTCCCTCCGCACCTTGCTGCGGCCGCCGGGGCCCAGCCCCACCCCGAGCTCCTCTCTGCTCTCGGAGCTCCGGGGAGTCTTCCTGTACAGCGAGTCGTGGCTCCTCTGGCTCAGCACGCGCAGCTGGTCCTTCTGCTGGGACAAGCCCGGGCGGGGCGCGGGGAGAGCATCCTCCTCTGACGCCTTGAAGTTTCCCACTGCAAACACAGCCTGACGGAAGACAGAGGGGCACAGGGAGGGAGGCGGGGAGAGGGGATGAAGTACCCAGCATGTTAAGTACTGGAGCGTGAACATTTCTTTTCTTTCATCTTTTGGGGGAAGGGGGGGTTGATTTTCCTATTTAGTGGGGAGCAAACTCAAGTGCATGAATAGAATTCTCTCCTCTTTGCTCTGTTTGGTGTGAGGTCAGCATGAATCAGGCTCATTCTCTTCCTCCCCTCTCCTTGAATGACGAGAGGAAACGCTCCCTCTCTCTTCCAAAGTGAAAGATGAGAGAAAGAGAGTGAGAGGAGGGGAGTGTGGAAAATGACAACCACAAGTTTTCTTAAAAACGATGTGTGAAATTGTTCCAGAGAATTCTTTCTTAATTTTGGATTATTCATTCTCCCTCCCTTGCCTTCCCTCAGTAATAATAGAACAGGCTATATATAACCTGCCAAAAAAAAAAAAAAAACTGTATGCAACCACATTGAGAGGTGATAAAAAGAAGCATTTGTTAACACAGGCTGTTAGGATAATACAATGGAAAAATGTTGTCTATAAAAAACTTACAGCACATTTAAAAAATAACAATGTCTATTTATGTTTACTGCACCGCAGTGCAAACTACTCCCACAAGACAAAACACATTCCAACACTTGGACAAATCCCTACATGCACGGGCAAACACTCACTTCAAAAACGAAATGTTGAAATAGGAAATCCATTTCAAGATGACTTCACTTGTTTCAAAGTAAATGTCTTGGAGCCAGTTACTTTGTCATGAAATGAGTGAAATATCTTGGAACCGGCTAAATTAAGTGTATTGGACTTCAAATCAAAGATATTTTGTAATAAGCATGATAAGTCTCTGGATGGAAGATAAAATCTCTCGCTATGGTTGTCGTTATACACTCCCACACACTCAGAGCTTGTTGAACTAACCAGATAGACTCCGATGCCTGCTCCTATGATGTATCCCACATAGACGTCTATGGGGTGACTGCGGTGCTGAGTGATCTGTGTCAGCCCAGCCAGGCCCGCCGCCATGCAGAACCCAAACACCAACAGCGGCTTCAGCAGCTTGGTAGTGCAGCTGATGCTGGCATTGAAATACATCTGTGGAGGGAGCAAGAGAGGTAAAGACACATGGTCAGACATCATAGAGATAGGGATTTAAATGCAATTACAGACATGAGGACACACTGCAGACAAGTTACCCCTGAATATGAAGACATAACGAGAATATATAACTATAGTAATGCTTGTGACTATGCTTCTGGTGTTTTGGGTTTCCGCGAATACACACGAGTTCATGAACTCACTCCAGTTCTGGCCATTAGTGGTGATATGGGATGGGAATCCCCAAGCATCAGACACAAAGGTCAAATGCTTCGACTTGACTGGTGAGAATGTCTGAGCACTAAAACTCACTAAAAATCTATTTAATTGGGACATCGCCCATAGATATCCCTGGGAAAATGAATTGAAATCCTTCTTTTATTCGAACAATTTGTCATTTATCTTTCATAACAGGTTATTTTGTGGAAATTGTGACACCCGAGAGACTATGAGTAATATGTTCCTTTTGTATAAAGATAGATGGTCTGTCGACTTATGGTATAAACCAAAGCTAAGAACCTATCGTCTCATAAAATACAGTTACTGTGTTGAACCCTATGTGAAGTTTGATTTGAACAGACGGGAAAGATCTCTGTGCGCTCAGTTGTGCTCTGGAACTCTTCCCTTAGCACTAGAGACTGGTATGTTTAATGCTACCACTGAAGAAGATAGACTCTGTTTACTATGTGAATTGCGTGAAATTGAAAACAAGATTAATTTCTTGTTCTATTGTACTGCTTATGATGACGCAAGGGATGTAATCTTTAGTAAAATATTCTCTATGTTGACTTTTTTGAGTTGGACGATTATGACAAACTTGAGTTGTGTTTTAAAAAAGGAACCTGCCTCACAGCAAATTGTATTTGTCAGACATGGGAGTAAAGACAGAACTTTTTGTTTAGTAAGTGATGTATTGATCTATTGTTGTCTGAGCACTGAGCAGCTGACTTGCGACTTGTGTTATTTTAAATGTACCATTGTAGCGAAGTTGTATTGTTGTATTTTGTGTGTCTTGTAAACCCATGAGGGTTGGGCACGTGGAGTGCATGACACTTAAATAAATAAAGAAACCAATCATATAGTATTTACTTGCGAGGGGTGAGGAAAAGACATTGCAAAAATGCCCACAAGTAATTACATTTTTTAAATAATCTGGTATATCTTTCATGTTTCCAATGCAACTACACTTATTTCAAGAGTTTTCTTGAAGCAATTGATATCATGTTGAACAAGTTAATTGAACTGCCTTATTTCAAGATAAAAAATACTGGTTGGAAGTGAAACCATCTTAACCCATAGGCAGAGCTTTTCACCCCCTTTAAGGCAAACTGGACTGGAGGTTAAATAACTTATGGAGTTGAATAATCTTCAGCAGTAAAAGGAGGGAGAGAGAGAGGGCGAAGGAGACAGCACATTCACACACTGCACAGCAGCTTTCAGTGAGGCAGAGTGGGACACGCAGCAAACCATGCACTGCAAAAAATATCCATCTGGACAAGCTTGTCCATTGAGTATCGAGTCTAAAAAAAAAATCAAATTTTTCTTGAAGCAACAAACAAGTGAAGAAAAACTGCCAAAAGTTTGAGATTTCCCTCATTTCCAATTAGTAAATGCAATTACTTGCTTCAACAATTTCCCTGAATCAATGCCATTCTGAAGAAGTGAAGCTATGCTAGAAACAAGAGCATTTTTAATATGCTACGGGCTCTGTCGTCGCAAAGGTGGTAATTTTGCATTAGTGCCCGTTTTGCGCTGGAATAGCACTGCGCAAAGCCCATTGTGGGTGTGTCGGCCTGCTGCGCTTGGCATCACCTCGTGCACACCTCCATATAGGTGTGTTTATGCCCAAAACAGTATTCACAAGTGTGAGATCATGTCCACTCCCCTTAAAAGCCACAGCGTCATGTCTGTGACAGCAGCTTCTTGCTTGCTGATTGCTGTGGGCAAGCAGAGGGACAGAGTGAGAGAGAGAGAAAGTGAGGGCGAGAGAGAGAGGGGAGAGAACGAGAGAGGGGAGAGAGAGGGAGAGAATTGGAGGATGAACCAGTTTGGATTCAGATAAACCATTAGAAACTAATGAAAATTTGTGCTGATGGAACGATCCATTTGAAACACACCAAAGGGCTGCCGCGCAGTTACGCAGTGAATATCCCCATGTCCCAAAGTGTGCGCTTACTGTAATTGGTCGTTTTGTACATATAGGCTATAACATACACATTTAAAAATATTTGTTTCTTTAATAGGGTAGGGATGTGTGAGATTTTAATTCTAGCCTATTTCAATAGCCTCTATCAGAATTGTCCACTCGGGTTAAGCTATTGACTGAGGTAACGCCATCCGTGCTGTGGAGAAGCTGGTCTTCCATGCGTGTAATTGCAGGGAAAGAGGTTACTGTACTGGCACAACTTTGTCAAAAGTAATCTACTGTCATAGGCCTACACCTAACCCCACAGACCTGTATGGTTGGTAGCCTAATAAAACCATGACAAACGAATTCTCATTTTCAAATCAAGGTGTGTGTTTTTTCTGCAATGTAGGCTATAGTTGAAAATAAATGTGTCATTCTGAAGAGGTGGGGGAGTGTGTGTGCGTGCGATTGTTTGGAGAGAGAGGGACCATGCCATGCGTTAAGACCTGCTATTAGGTGGCGTTAAAACTGAGAGCATTGCACACATTGCACCGGAATGCCTATTTTAGCACGGGCAACGCCCAAACCTGTGTTTATGCTCGGAACATGGGGATGGTATCCCTGGTGACAGTTGCGGGAGGCAGATGATAGGCTAAGAGGCGCACGGACACGCCTGGGCCACGCCTACACCTGTGTCTGCGCTTAGATTCCAGTGCAAAACTGGATGGTGGAGGCAGACGATAGCTTAAGACGCAGGGAAGATAGCATAAGAGGCGCGCAAACGGCTGAGCAAACGATAGCGCTGTACGACGATAGGGCCCTACGACGATAGGGCCCTACGACTGAAAATCAGAGTAAAACACTGGATTTTTTATTTAAATGTTTTTTTTTAGAATAATACTGAAGAAGAAGAAAAATCTGACAACATGGTGTTGTTTGAGCTGCTGCTCCACTTAACGGAGTTTAGATAACATTGCCTCTACTACAGCAATCTGGGAACCCATTAGTTAAAAAATAAAAATAAAATAAAATCTCTAACTTCTGGGGGCAGCCCCGTTTCAATGTGGTGCAACAGGAACTCAAGAGGCTTCGGAAAAATCCCTTTCCGTTCCCTGCAAGCTCTGCCATTGGCACCAACCCGCTCTGACCATTTATGGACTTTCCTGTCCGTTCCCTGCGTGTCGCTCTCAAATCCTTCCGTCGCTATGAAACAACAATAACAACTCTTGCTACACGCTACAACTTGCTGAAAACATGCTGAAAACGGTAAGTTTTGACTCCACACCGGTCACGTCCACTCCATTTTGATCAGATAAAGCGCAGCATGCGAGCCTGCACCCTGCGAGCCTGCACCCTGCGAGCCTGCACCCTGCTAGCCTGCACCCTGCGAGCCTGCGAGAGGATCACAATGGAAATAAGCCTTTGGCTTTATTGTGTACTTAATCCTCGGCATGTGTTAATGTATGTAAACTGTCTTCATTTGAAGCTTTTTTATGTGGATTTTACATTGTGTTAAATAAACTACTACTACTACTACACCCTGCTAGCCTGCACCCTGCGAGCGCTGTTGCACCCCTTTTCACAGAGCTTGCCGGCAGATTTTCGATGCAAGTCGAAAGTCTGTCTCGAGAGATTACTACTCCAGCAACCCAAACAGCTGCATTTCTCTTCCCTTGCCTCTCTTTCCTCCCTTCCTTCTCCTCCTCTACCCCATCAGAAAGCTGTCCGGTCAGCTTTAATGAGCTCACACTGGGCTCAGTGTGGCAGCAGTGATGTGTCCAGTACCTAGCAGTAGCCACTGGAGAGAAGAGGGGAGGGGGTGTTAACTCATGGAAAGATGACAGTGCTACTTTGCAATACAGTTCTCTTACTGCTGCAGTCAGCGCCGCCTGACTGCAGCACAGCACAAAAGTTACCCAGTGGACGTCATGGGAGGTAACCCTTGAAATGATTATGAAAGAGGATGATTATCAAAAGATAACTCCTGATAAAAAAAATGATGTGATACTCAGAGTTCTTTGCCCTTAGGCCTGTCGCTGCATCCTAGCCTTGCCTGGTGGAGGTTCTTAGACAACCCCGAATCCAAAATAACTACATGAATATCACATGAATTATCCCATAAAGTAGGAGTGTCAAACATACGGCCCACGGGCCAGAACCGGCCTGCCAAAGGGTCCAAATTATCCGGCCCACAGGATGACTTTGCAAAGTGTGAAAATCACACTGAGAAGTCCTTCATTCCATTTTTCATAGAATGCGCTGTCCTATTACAGTAAGAGTAGCAGGCCCTGGATATGCTACAGATACAGTCGGTCTGTGTGGGAACGCCCGCAAAATGTTACTACGGCTGGTGCGTGAGACTAGACGGTGGGGGAAAACCCCCCATATATCACAATGGGCTGACTCACCAAAGGACGGCGCTGCGGCTCTACACTACATAATTGGGGATTCAAGAGCAGGTACATAGACGTCTGTTCAGATGTTACGTTCACTGCAGTGGTTGAATCCCTGATCGTGTCTGCCTGGGCTGGGCTAGCAGCTAAATGCTAACTATGCTGGCTGGGAAGACCCATTGACCACGCGTCTATGACGAGACACCGCCTGAATGTATTATGTTGGAGAATAGATCTCACTTGTGCACATGTAGGCTATGTGACACAGCACTATGAAGAGTCATGTGACACAGCACTATGCAGAGTCATGTGACACAGCACTATGAACAGTCATGTGACACAGCACTATGAACAGTCATGTGACACAGCACTATGAACAGTCATGTGACACAGCACTATGAACAGTCATGTGACACAGCACTATGAAGAGTCATGTGACACAGCACTATGAACAGTCATGTGACACAGCACTATGAACAGTCATGTGACACAGCACTATGAAGAGTCATGTGACACAGCACTATGAACAGTCATGTGACACAGCACTATGAACAGTCATGTGACACAGCACTATGAACAGTCATGTGACACAGCACTATGAACAGTCATGTGACACAGCACTATGAAGAGTCATGTGACACAGCACTATGAACAGTCATGTGACACAGCACTATGAACAGTCATGTGACACAGCACTATGAACAGTCATGTTCATGCAGGAGCTGTCGCTGGAAAATTAATCAGTCTTTGTCAAAAAGGAGAAAAGTGGACAGAGTGTCCTGTCTTCCAAGACAAATGGACCAGTTCATATCTTCCTCAGGATAAATGGGAAGCCAGTGTGCTTGGTGTGTTCACAGCATATGTCAGTGCCGCTGGGGGCGGCTTTAGCTCAGGAGGTAGAGCGGGTCGGCCAATGACGCAAGGGTTGGCGGCTCGATCCCCGCTCCCTCCCAGCTGCCGTCGCTGTGTCCTTGGGCAAGACACTTAACCCTCCTTGCTCCCGATGGTGTGTAGGCACCCTGCGTGGCAGCCTGCCGCCATCGGTGTATGAATGGGTGAATGTAGACTATCTACTGATTGTAAAGCGCTTTGGATAAAAGCGCTATATAAATGCAGGCCATTTACCATTTACCATTTGCTCAAGGAATATATTCATTGCCACTGTCAGACTCATCATGGTGAAAATCTGAAAAATACACCTTGCAAGGACAACTGAGAACAGAGAAGATAAATGAATTGTTGGCGGGTTTGAGGAAACAACAATGTGTTTTAGTCAGCCGAGAGGTCAGTGATGCAGCTGTGAAAGCTAAAGCTACCATATGACTTCTTTACACTAAAGCTACCATATGACTTCTTTACACTAAAGCTAGTGTGACGGCCCGCTACCTATGTTACGGCCCGCTACCCTCTCTCTCATAGATATGGCGGTATTAGTTACTTACTAATAGTTAGTAGTTATTAGTTACTTACGGTATTAGTTACTTACTTACTTATTA
>NC_139625.1:23393784-23406284 GCF_964638095.1 Poromitra crassiceps | reverse complement strand
GCACGGTCCTGCGTAGGAAGGAGTTGAAACTGCAGCCTCCGGCGTTGATGCTGCTCTCTGACTTGGGACAGGCCTTCATTTTGGACTGCATACAGTACATCACGCCCTCCCCCATCATGATCTGCAGACAGAGACGGAGGTGGAGCGTGTACAGCAGAATAAGACAGAGGGAGAATGGAGAGTCAGAAAATGAGATTTTGTTTTGAATATGCTGCTTCTCCATCGTCATATATCCTGCAAAGCAGTGAGAGAGATAGTCCTATTTAGAGAGCGAAAGAAAGAAAGGAAGGAAGGAAGAATGTATTTTCAATATCCTGTGTTCTGCCATCATCATGTACACAGTAGGATAGAAAGACAGAGTGAGTGAGTGAGTGAGTGAGTGTGTGTGTGTGTGTGTGTGTGTGTGTGTGTGTGTGTGTGTGTGTGTGTGTGAGTGAGTGAGTGAGTGAGTGAGTGGGTGAGTGAGTGAGTGAGTGAGTGGGTGGGTGGGTGAGTGAGTGAGTGAGTGAGTGAGTGAGTGAGTGAGTGAGTGAGTGAGTGAGTGAGTGTGTGTGTGTGTGTGTGTGTGTGTGTGTGTGTGTGTGTGTGTGTGGGTGGGTGAGAGAGAGAGAAAGAGAGAGAGAGAGAGTTATTAATGTAAAATATGCAGTTTACCCCCATCTTGATCTACAGTGAGAGAGAAAGACGAGGTGAGGTGCTATTGAATAGTGATCACCTCCAATCAGGCTGATAGATGAGCCGTGTGCTGGTTCCCATGCCGCTGATGGATTAGCAGTGTGCGTGCGCGTGCGTGTGTGTGTGTGTGTGTGTGTGTGTGTGTGTGGGGGGGGGGGGGGGGTGCATCGATTGGAAGGCCCATGGTGTGAATTGGTATGCCAGGTGTATATTTATCAATGTGTCCATTGATCTTCTGATGGGAGACTGATTTTGCTTTATGAGTATTCAGGAATCTATCATATGTTTGCATATTTGTGTGATATTAAGCCCCAACTTCCGTTTCCGAAAAATGAGGCCAACGCGGAAGTACCTAAAACTGCAGTTCCTCGAAGGGCCACTTGAGGCTGGTTGCAAAAGCCATTCCTCATTCACCCCTGTGTTAGAATGCCCGACTTTACAACATAAATAAACATGTTTAAACCTAACCCTGGTTAAAAAAACGGTTTTGGTCTCTATAGATAATTTAACCGTTCATGACAACTGTACAGGAGGTGACTTTTTATATAACTCACCTGTTTATACAGCCTATGTTTATACAGTCTATGTTTATACAGTCTATGGCTGCAAAAACAAGTCTGATTGCATAGAATGCAATGGGAAAAATGACCCTACTTCTCAATTCACCTCAGTAAACACTTTCCTAATGAGTTTATGGTCGCATTCGCTAGTTTCAAGTCTTCTGCAATCCAGCATGATGTTCAGTCTGTAAATTGTGGTCCTATTTAGAGTCAAATAGATGATAAAACAGGCTATGCTTTGGGGCGTGATTGACAGGTTGCCTGTCCAGTGATAGCGCAGCTCGCCGATCACAGACCAATAGAAGGCAATGCTTTTTGTGATGTGTGTGATGGGTATGTGTAGAACCCCCAAATAGATGCACATTAGGGCCCATAACCTACCCCCATAATTTGATCAGATTTTGTCCCAGTGACAAGATGTTTGTTGTCGTTCATTTGTCTACACTGTACATTGGAGATTAAACCTAAAATGACATTACAATATATTAAGTGGGGTAATTTCTAGTGAATTAAATAATATGTGTGTATGTTTTCGTGACATCAGGTCTGCGTGTCTCCGTATGTGTAGTCTGACTGGGTGGAAGCAGCATGGTGCACTTAGCTCTCTCATTGGTGCCGACCATTTCAGTCGGTGCCGGATGGAAATCCCATTCCACTCCCTGCAAGCTCTGCATTGGCTCCGACCTGCTCTGACTGCGGCTGCAACCATATTTGGATTTCCTTTCCACGCCCCCCGTGTCGAATCTGTATGCCTCTGCTGCTGTACGTGTCGAATGTGCTGAGCTCAAATGCCTGCGCCGCTGCCTTTGAAACAATAACAACAACAGCGCTATCCGCTAGCTCGTTGCTACACGCTGAAAAGGATTGTGTGGATTATGCAATGAAGCCAGCCTGCATGGTATGTTCGTGGATGGCTGTAAACAGCCTTTTTCCCCCTCTAGTCCACGATAGAAAGCGTCCCCAGCCAGACTCTCCCAGCCCCTTTGCTGGGAGAGTCTGGCAAGCGAGACTACCGTATGTGTAATTTTGACATTGTGTGTATGTACGTGCTTTTGCTGTTAATTTCTTCGGTGTGTGTGTGTGTGTGTGTGTGTGTGTGTGTGTGTGAGACAGACTTACGGAGGCAGCGGGCCCGGCGAAGGCCAAACTCAGCAGCATCAGCAGAGGGATGAGCTCATCGCCCGTCTCCACGTAGGGCATGGAGAGGTCGCGGTCATGGCAACGGAAGCCCACCATCGCCGGGGACAACACATCTGTCAGCTCCAGGAAGTACAGGGACACCAGAGAGGACAAGACGATGGGCAGCTGGACACACACACACACACACACACACACACACACACACACACACACGCACACACACACACACATAAATACACTCGCCCGAGTCGCCCGCCCCACGCACAAGGACGAGGATAAAGCAAAGAGTGACTAGCATTTAATATTTGCTTGCGTGCAGTGTAGGGATTCAATCTTACATCTATACAGTATTCTCATCACAGTGACAAACATGCGTGCACACACACACACACACACACACACACACACACACACACACACACACACACACACACACACACACACTCACACACACACGCACCCGTGTGCACATATACACACACATATTGAGTTTTGGTATCAGTATATGTTAGCAAGACTGATTCATTCATTGATCCTGTAACAGTGAGTCATGTGGAATGAGTGTTGGTTTATCGAAATAATGACATCAGTACTGTACATCCAATCTGTCTACACACACACACACACACACACACACACACACGCACACGCACACGCACACGCACACCACACACACACACACACACACACACACACACACACAAATGTACCTCCACGAAATAGAAGCAGGGCAGCAGCGTCATGCTGTCTTTTGGTGGTTTCTTCTTGGCTTTGTTTTTGGGGGAGGTCATCTTGGGGTGGGCCCAGTCGCAGCCTGTAGGGAGAACAGATTGAAAGGGGTGTCAGAGTGGACTACATTTCATGGACTTTCATCATCAATAGATCTTAAAACATCACAAAATGTTGAAGGTTCTGCCAGGCCAGGACTTATTTGACGAATGAAACACTTGAAGGGTAGTGCAGTGGGATTCTCTGCCTGCCTATCAACATGAGGGTCGCAGGTTTGAGCCCCCGTGTTACCTCAGGCTTGGTTGGGCATCCATTGGTCTTTTAAAAGTATTTTCTGAGTCTTTTCAAAGTATTCTAGTGTATGGTACACCCCATTTACACCTGTTTTCTTTCAATGTGACCTGTATCCGGATAGGTTATCTGGATAATGGTCACATTTCAAAACCAGGTGTAAATGGGGTGTAAGAGATCAACCTCCAGATGTGGTCAGGCAGATCTGATCACATTCTGATCACGACACTCTGAGGCCATTTACACCTGGCATTAACATGCGTTTTCTGCCATCAGATTGCAATCCGATTGTATTTTATCACTTGAAAGTACAGGTGTAAACACCCCCAAAACGCATTGAAGAAGGATTGCAATCTGATCGGCCAAACCACCTCCGGAGGTGGTCAGGGACGCATTATGACAACATTTAACACAAGTGTAAATGCAATGCGTCCTCTCAAAACGCATTCAGCAACATACGGAAATACACCGCACCGGTGTGTGCCCTCATCTCGCCGCTGTGTCATATGCGCACACACACAGGCAGCCTGTCACGGACCGGCTAAAAATTCTCTTTCTCCCCCCCCCCCCGCTCCGCTTTTGCACAACACTCTCTTTCTGCTAGGTAGCGTTGCTTCAAAGTTTTGCTGCGGAGCGGAGGTTTTGCCACGGCTTATCGAACCCTTTCTCCCTCATTTTCCTTTCATTTTCCGCTCCTTTTCCAAAGGAGAAGTGTTGATATAAAAGATAAATTATGCTCTCAATTGTATAACGTTGTAATTTAGGATGTTACCTGAACGCAACACAGGTGGTTACAGCCAATGACATGCACGGAAAACGTATGTGTGTGTGTCTCGGACCCAGTGTCAAACAGCTCCATGGGAGAATAACCTACAGAGAAAACTGCTATATCGACACGTCTGAAAAACTACCTCATGAGAGCGCAAAAGCTTTTTGCAATATTTGGGAGGTTTTTCGAAATTTACGTGTTTGCATTACCCGATTTTTATTGCGATATTTAGATTTTGCGCATTTCTGAGGGTATTGGAAACACGGCTTACAGACAGGCCAAGAACAAGAAAAGTGGCAGGGGCAGAGCAACGTGTCCTTTTTATAAAGAAATAGATGCAGTGCTGCGTGATCGGCCGTCGTTTTGTCCAGGTGAAGGGGACGTTCACTGTGCATTTGAGCTTAACAATAACCTCTATTTCCCTGTGCATGTATGCAAACATGCATGCACACGTTCAGGGGGCGCGCGCGTTATGACGTTCGAGCTGGAGAGCAATCGGATTGCAATCTGTTCACCCAAAACGCATGTTAGTGCCAGGTGTAAATGGAATCAGGCTGAAGTGATAAAATACAATCGGATTGCAATCTGATGGCAGAAAACGCATGTTAATGCCAGGTGTAAATGGCCTCATTTACACCTTGCATTAACGTGCATTTTCAACTGTAATTCAGTAGACACAGACACACAGTTTGCTCAAAGTCTTCCATGTCTGGGACCACCCCTGTGGAGCTCTGGGAGGAGCAACAGCACACACCCGCTGTCTGAGGTCAGAGGTCAACAAAGACACAGGTGCTCAATCTGCCTCTGAGCACTCTCATAACTAGGAGGCGGAACCATTGTTCTGTTTGCTCTGCCATCAACCAGACTGGCCTTCTCTTTGGGCAAAAGTGAGTGATATATTGTTCCAAACCCGGCTCTACTGTAGGTCGGAACAAAGAAGGGAGTCATACGCCAAAGTCAAAGTTAAAACAATAACTTATTAACTAAAACTAAGGGAAAATAACAAGACTACGTTATACAAAAGGTGCATGGGTCAGGAGGGAGAGAGACTGAATGGTCTGAAGGTCTTAAGCCCAATGAGTACACCGGTCCCAGGTGCACCCAATCAGCCTTAATGATGACCCCACCAAGTCACAGAAACAGGAGAGCGGGACGGTCGTCTAGACTCATCATATATAATATTTCATTCCTGATCAGTTTGATTATGTGTTTGTATATTTCCATTTATGGCTAATCCCAGTGTTTATGATGCATTGTTTGTGTATGTGTGTAAATCATTCTAATTAAATTCAATGCAAAGTTGCCAACTGAGACTTTATTTGTGTTGAGAATATACATTACTGTTTCTAAATGCCATGTGAGTTTCTCTGTTTGTGTGCTCTATACATAACCCACTACTTAAAGCCCCGCTCCAGTCAGTTTTCCATCTGTGTACAATCCTGGATGTTCAGTGGAAACGTAAAGCTGCACGCGCCGTAATAAACTACATCACCAGTCTAATCATTTTCACCTAAGTTTGTCTATTGGTAACAACCGAAGGCTTATACCTTGTTCCACTGCAACATCATAACTCACTGTTGTCCAAAAAGGATAAGAGCCTCGCTCCTACCTTCAATACGATCTTCGTCTCCCTTCCAGCCGGTAGCCCGGAAACAGTATGGCTGCCTCTATCTCCGCACAGAAGCCACAATATTGTTATAAATATCAACATAACCAGCCAAAGAAATCAAAGCTGGTGGGCTCATATGGAAAATATATGGAAAGAGCGTAACTCGAACTGGTTAAAAGTGACTATGACACATCCGCACATCTGTGAGCGTTGACAACCATAATGTCTGATATCAGCACCCGTTTCTAGCGTGTGAGCACATTTAAGACTTTGAGCCCAAAATAATGTTATTTGTCAACAGAATACAGTAGTGAACACTTTGGCTAATTAGCAGAGCAGGAAAAAACACACAGCTACACATAAAATATATTAAAAATGACAAAAATGACTGGAGGGGGGCTTTAAAGACGTTAAAGGGAATGTCCAAGCCACAATAAATCTCCTTTTTACAGAATCTGCCGTCTCCTGTCCCTAATGCCAGTGCCTCATATCCAACACGAAGTCTTCCTACAGGGCTCCCTCCTTCTCCAATTAGGTCACACCTAAAAACTTAACACAGTTTGTTGTCATGTTTACAGAATGGTACAAAAAACGGTTTTGGTCTATAGATGGTTTTCACAGAATTGTGTTGCTATGGGAACAGTTTGAAACCTAGCTTATTTCCTGTCAGTTATTGTATTAGCAAACACTGCAACAGGAAAGCTAGGGGCAATTTAGAATGTTTATGTTGTCGAGTTAAAACCATCTATACCTAATTTCACCGTTCATGACAACCGCACGGGAGGTGGATTTTCTATACAGTCACACACACACACACACACACACACACACACACACACACACACACACACACACACACCTCCTTCCATTAGTAACCTGTAGGCGATCAGCAGAGCAGCAGAGAGCCAAGGGCTCAAATGGAAAATTAAACAGTGTTAAATATTCACAGCTCTCCCTCTGCCTCTCTCTGCCTGGCCGTCTATCTCTTCTCATCTCTGTCCTCAGCCAAAATATTGCTATCCTTTCCATCTCTGTCTTCACTCATCTCTCTCTGTCCCACTTCACTCATCTCTCCATGTCTCTCTGTCCCACTTCACTCATCTCTCCATGTCTCTCTGTCCCACTTCACTCATCTCTCCCTGTCTCTCCGTCCCACTTCACTCATCTCTCCATGTCTCTCTGTCCCACTTCACTCATCTCTCCATGTCTCTCTGTCCCACTTCACTCATCTCTCCATGTCTCTCTGTCCCACTTCACTCATCTCTCCATGTCTCTCTGTCCCACTTCACTCATCTCTCCCTGTCTCTCTGTCCCACTTCACTCATCTCTCCATGTCTCTCTGTCCCACTTCACTCATCTCTCCCTGTCTCTCTGTCCCACTTCACTCATCTGTCCATGTCTCTCTGTCCCACTTCACTCATCTCTCCATGTCTCTCTGTCCCACTTCACTCATCTGTCCATGTCTCTCTGTCCCACTTCACTCATCTCTCCCTGTCTCTCTGTCCCACTTCACTCATCTGTCCATGTCTCTCTGTCCCACTTCACTCATCTCTCCCTGTCTCTCTGTCCCACTTCACTCATCTCTCCATGTCTCTCTGTCCCACTTCACTCATCTCTCCCTGTCTCTCTGTCCCACTTCACTCATCTCTCCATGTCTCTCTGTCCCACTTCACTCATCTCTCTCTGTCTCTCTGTCCCACTTCACTCATCTCTCCATGTCTCTCTGTCCCACTTCACTCATCTCTCCCTGTCTCTCTGTCCCACTTCACTCATCTCTCCATGTCTCTCTGTCCCACTTCACTCATCTCTCCATGTCTCTCTGTCCCACTTCACTCATCTCTCCATGTCTCTCTGTCCCACTTCACTCATCTCTCCCTGTCTCTCTGTCCCACTTCACTCATCTCTCCATGTCTCTCTGTCCCACTTCACTCATCTCTCCATGTCTCTGTCCCACTTCACTCATCTCTCCATGTCTCTCTGTCCCACTTCACTCATCTCTCCCTGTCTCTCTGTCCCACTTCACTCATCTCTCCCTGTCTCTCTGTCCCACTTCACTCATCTGTCCATGTCTCTCTGTCCCACTTCACTCATCTCTCCATGTCTCTCTGTCCCACTTCACTCATCTCTCCATGTCTCTCTGTCCCACTTCACTCATCTCTCCATGTCTCTCTGTCCCACTTCACTCATCTCTCCATGTCTCTCTGTCCCACTTCACTCATCTCTCCCTGTCTCTCCGTCCCACTTCACTCATCTCTCCATGTCTCTCTGTCCCACATCACTCATCTCTCCATGTCTCTCTGTCCCACTTCACTCATCTCTCCCTGTCTCTCCGTCCCACTTCACTCATCTGTCCCTGTCTCTCTGTCCCACTTCACTCATCTCTCCCTGTCTCTCCGTCCCACTTCACTCATCTCTCCATGTCTCTCTGTCCCACTTCACTCATCTCTCCCTGTCTCTCCGTCCCACTTCACTCATCTCTCCCTGTCTCTCCGTCCCACTTCACTCATCTCTCTTTCTTGACCACCTGTCTATGCTTCCATCTTTCTACCTCTTCTTCACTTTATTGACATCTCCCTGTCATCTCTGTCTACCTCTCTGTCCCATCTGTCTGTCAAACTGGCCCAATTTCCCCCTCCAGTCTCTGTGTAAGGATAGCCTGAGGGTAGTGCTGTGCAGGGTAGCCTGAGGGTAGTGCTGTGCAGTGAGTAAAGCTCACTGCTCAGTACTACCTCTGTCTACCTGAGGGTAGTGCTGTTGCTGTGCAGTGAGTAAAGCTCACTCCCTGAGACCTCAAGAGATGCTCTAGTGACAGACGCTAGGGCCCATATGGTTTTAGCCTGCCAGGTTCCGAGTTCGATCCCCAGCTCATGGGGGACTACACAATGTGGGTTACAATCAGGCGGCAAGCTCGGATTTGCACAGATGATGAAAAATGATGATAAATGATAAAATGACTATGATAAAAGTTGTAGTTCCTGGAATGGCCACTTGAGGGTGGCTCCAAAAAGGAGTCGTTCCACGTTCACCCCATGTTAAAATGCGCAACTTTACAACCGGATTAATTTACAGCAAGGTACAAAAATCAGTTTTGGTCTACCATATATAGCTAATTTCACCTTTCATGACAACTGTATGGGGGTGAATTTTTAGATAACTCCCTCGTTTGGTGTAAAATAGACGATAGAAAAGACTATGTTTTGGGCATGACTGACAGGTCGCATGTCCAGTGATCGCGCAGCAGGCGGACCAATTAGCAGGCAGTAGAGACCTGCATGGGCCTCAAATGTAGCCCGGCCCATGCCTGAGACAATCAAGCCCTACCTGACCGGAGCCCTAATTGTTTATTAAAAAAACACAGGTCCTACCATCGGGTCTCAGGTCCCATGGGTTCAGGTCAGGTAGCAGACCTCTTGCAGGCAGCTCTGTGGCTCTGTGGGAAACCCCTGTGTCATGAGGCCAGAGGAGAAGGCTGAGCTGGTCTGCTTGTTCCCTCTCTCTACTCTCACAATCAACAATCAACTGGGCTTTATGGGCATGCTGTCAGGCTGTGGACTTGGTCAGATCGTTAAACATGACCCAGTTCACCGATCAGTCATAGAAAACCAAGTCTTATTGTATCTTGTCAAAGTATTACTCTGGTGCCGTCTCGCGTGAGCTGCGCAAGAACCAAGATGGCAGCAGCCAAAACGCCAAACTAGAGGCTTCAAAACACAAGTCCACAAACCAATGGGTGACGTCACGACGACTCTTCTTATACGGTCTATGGTTCCATTGGTGCCGTGACCTGGATGGGAGTGAGTGTAACGGTAGCTGTGCAGTGAGTAAACTTCACTCACAGAGACCTCAAGAGATGCTCTAGCGACAGATGCTATAAGACCCATGGATTTAAGCCTCCTCAGTAGCATCCGCCTCCCATGCCGGAGGTTCCGAGTTCGATCCCCCGTTGCGGGGGGACTACACTACGCAAGTTACATCTCTACCTTCCAGGGGTGAAAGTGGATTGAAATTCTTGCCGGAACTACTACTCCAACCTTCATCGCGTCATTGTTCTCCTCCCGTCCCAGCTTCATGCGTTCCTGAACACGCATATTTTTGATATCATGTAGTCTATAGCAAATTATTTATTTAATTATTTATTGTGCAAGTTAGTAGCCTACTTAATTAACCTGTATAGAGTGTGGCATAATTGTGCTTTAAGTAAAACAGTTGTCTAATGGTAAAGTAAAGGCGAAATGAATTATGCAAAGGACAAATAATATGAAAATATATAAGTAAGAATATGAAAATGGATTAAAAAATGCACATTTTAAATTGCATTTTGCAAATTAGCATCAGTCTTCCATTTGTCAATTTAATTAATTTAATTTAAATGGCTCATTTATAAGCATTTTTATTAATAAGGTTTATAAATAGTTTTATCAAACAGCTCATTTAAAAGCATTTTTTTCTTCTAGAAGCCGTCTGGAAGGTGAATATGTAGCCTACAGTGCTTTCCTACTGCTTGGATGTATAAAGCTTTTCATAATGCAGGAGACAGAGGGGAAAAAGCACAGTATTGTGCACAGAAGAAATCCATGCAGTCAGCAGAGAAATCCTTATCCAAAGCAAAAGATTCCCACCAGGAATCAAAGAACAGACACCGAATTGGGCACTGGGTGGGCAGACAAGACAATCAAATGCCATCTTGAAAACATTCCTGAATGAACGATGAAGGACTTTTACGCATCGGAGGCGCCATGAAACCATGCGTAAAAGCTAGGGGTGGTCCAAAAAATCGATTCTGAAAGGATCGCGATTCTTAATGGCACGATTCCTGGATCGATTCCAAACTCCTAAGAATCGATTCTTCTTTGTATTGTAATTTTTTTTTTTTTTTTACAGTGCACCTGAACGCAACATGCAAGATACCGGCTGAATAAGTGTCCAAATGTTCATGTCATTTGTGTACTGTACTGCCACGGTGCCACCACCTCTTGCACTTAAGAACTCTGGTTAATGTATTCCCCCCAAAATCTATAAATCCTTCTCAAAGTCTACAGATCCCCCCCAGCCTATAAATCCATCTTATCTGAAGAACATAAGGGGGGAATTCCCCCCCAGTTTGCAAAATGAATTTAGGCCCTGACTGTAATACTTCAGAAGTTGAATTTGAAGTTCAGCATTAATATATTTGTCATTGTTTGTCTTATATTTACCTTTGTGTGTTATTGCAATATAAAACTACATAATTGAGAATCAATTCTAGATTCTGGAATCGAGAATCGTTGGAATCGAGAATCGTTGGAATCGAGAATCGATTCTGGAATCGGATCGTGACCCCAGGAATCGGAATCGGATTGGATCGTGGCTTAGCCGGATCGGAGCACCCCTAGTAAAAGCTCTCTCTCTCTCTCTCTCTCTCTCTGCTTCCTTCTGCTGTCCTCTTCCCCCGTTACGTCTAGCTTGACACAACACAGCCCGTCTAATGTACCCGTCTGTAAACGGTGCAGCTGAGCTGATAAATGCCGACTTGTTCGAGCAACAGGTTAGCGGATGTGATAGATAACATCATTAGGCTACATTCCCAAAACGAGTGTTATTTTGTGACAAGCAAACTTTTAACGTCAGAGTTCGACA
This sequence comes from Poromitra crassiceps, assembly GCF_964638095.1. Classification (NCBI taxonomy): domain Eukaryota; kingdom Metazoa; phylum Chordata; class Actinopteri; order Beryciformes; family Melamphaidae; genus Poromitra; species Poromitra crassiceps. The sequence goes on along the minus strand of NC_139625.1, from coordinate 23,394,895 downwards.
AGGAAATGCGATGCGAAGAGGCACGCAGAGTACTATCCAGGCAGCGTTTCAGGGCCTTTCTCGCCCTGTCCAGCAGAGCACTCTGGTCTAAACACTGCTTCAGGGCCTTTCTCACCCTGTCCAGCAGAGCACTCTGGTCTAAACACTGTTTCAGGGCCTTTCTCACCCTGTCCAGCAGAGCACTCTGGTCTAAACACTGTTTCAGGGCCTTTCTCACCCTGTCCAGCAGAGCACTCTGGTCTAAACACTGTTTCAGGGCCTTTCTCGCCCTGTCCAGCAGAGCACTCTGGTCTAAACACTGTTTCAGGGCCTTTCTCACTCTGTCCAGCAGAGCACTCTGGTCTAAACACTGTTTCAGGGCCTTTCTCACCCTGTCCAGCAGAGCACTCTGGTCTAAACACTGTTTCAGGGCCTTTCTCGCCCTGTCCAGCACATCACTCTGGTCTAAACACTGTTTCAGGGCCTTTCTCAGCCTGTCCAGCAGAGCACTCTGGTCTAAACACTGTTTCAGGGCCTTTCTCGCCCTGTCCAGCAGAGCACTCTGGTCTAAACACTGTTTCAGGGCCTTTCTCACTCTGTCCAGCAGAGCACTCTGGGGGAAACACTGAATCATGGCTTTTCCCCCCTTTCTTTTTGTGTCTGCATGAAATGTAGCATCACGTTAGTTCATGGCATGCAGGACACAGAACTCAAATCATTCACCAATCACATCCATTCTCACAAGGCACTAGGCAGTCCATTTAAATATGGCTCCCTTCTACGTCTTTGCTACTCCAATGCTGCCACACACATATCACTGCTGCTGCTGCGGCCCCAGCCTCCACCTTTCTAGTTCAGACTCTTGCATGGCTCAAAGGTTAAAAAAACATGTATTCTATGTCTTGCTTTGGGCTCACTCTTGTATACTCATGGGGGGATTCTGCATTGCGCTCCCTGATTAGCTTAGCATGCTGCTTGGCTAATCCAGGGAGCATCTTCTGTAAAGAGCGGAGCCATCACCGCCAAACATAACTGTGTTTCCATTTGTTGCAATAAATGGTTCAATCTATGACGAGAGTTTTCCTGACTGAAATGCTCAAATTTAAGGATGCTGAATAATATCAGCTTGACA
>NC_139625.1:23363784-23391284 GCF_964638095.1 Poromitra crassiceps | reverse complement strand
AGGTAAAATAAAGCTTGTTCACAAGTCCCAAACCTCAAGTCCAAGTCAGGTCTCAAGTCTTTGAGGACGCGTCTCAAGTCAAGTCTCAAGTCACTGTGTGTGTGACTTAAGTGTGACTCAAGTCCAAGTCCCCATCTCTGGGTCATCGGCAGGTTGGTCAATCCTGGAACCACCTGGACACCACCTGGACACCACCATCATTTCCAGTCCAGCAAAAGGCACAATTGTATTGCTTTGTGCCTATTCAACCTGGGCAATGCTGGGTACATTGCTACTAGTACTATAATACATGTGTGTAATGATTGTGTTGTAATGTGGTATGACAAGTTATAGTAGAGTGATTCTCAAACTTCTTCATATATTGAGGACCCCTAATTGAGTCCACATTACCCCCATTTGATGAGATTTTTTCTCTCAGACCCAAATTCAAGAATATTGTTTTTTTCCATCTGCGGTGGATGGATGAATAAATGATGAATGGAAAATGGATAAACTGTAGCTATCGATTTTTGTTGTTATTTTTTGTTCTCGCTTAAACCGAATGTTTTATGGTCACTCAAGATTCTCTGGGAGACTTTTTGGCTTGGTTCGAGCCTTAAAACTCGTTATACAGTATTTGGATTGATCGAAATGTCTATGGAGAACATGGATGCGGAACTTGCTTCCGGGGCAGATTACGTCATGAAAAGTCACATGCCTGTTGAGCTCTATAATGCTGACGTTTAACAATTCATTCATTTCCTGGGGAGCCTTGGTGGTCCCCGGACCCCACGTTGAGAACAACAGTGTACTGTAGTGCCACTGTAGCATCACTAGTATAGTGCAGCAGTATCCAATAGTCCAATAGTTTATACTAGTAAAGTATAGTATAGCATATTATAGAATACAGCATAGTATAATATAGTTCAGTGGTTCTCAACGTGGGGTCCAGGGACCCCCATGGGTCCTTGAAGGGGTTCCGGGGGTCGCCTAGCAAAAAAATAAAATAAAAATAAAATCACTATAATTCCATAGGCAACACAATGACATAATGTATGACTGTTTTGGTCATGGGTTTCATACACTAATCAAACATCTAAAAGCAAAAATCTTAGCAGATGGGGGACCCTGGGACCACATCTTATCTCTTATTAGGGGCCCTTGACATGAAAAAGTTTGAGAGCCACTGGTATAGTTAGTATAGTATAGTATTAGTATAGTATAGTATAGTATAGTATAGTATAGTATAGTATAGTATAGTATAGTATAGTGTATGGCAGGGGTGGGCAATTTTCCTGGGGGGCCGCATCAGAAGCCCAGATTGTTGCCGGGGGCAAAAGAATATTGTCATGCTGTAACGTCTCATTTTATAACTAGATTAAATTATAGAAAACATATTGTGCACTTATTCTTCAGCATTTATTGTATTGAAAATCACTCCAAACAGCAAATTTAGGTCATCTCATTTGATGTTTTTAGCTTCATCAGTAAAATGGTGTGGTTTGTCTTAGATGTCCCGGGCCAGGCAGAACCATCAGGAGGGCCGGTTCTGGCCCCCGGGGCACATAATGCCCAGGTCTGGTGTATGGTATGGTATGGTATGGTATGGTATGGTATGGTATGGTATGGTATAGCCTAGCCCTAGTGTAAATAGTATACTGTATTTTATAGCAGAGCATATCCTACAATATTTTATAGTATGACTATAGCAGAGCCCATTATACAGACTAATACTCCATTACAAGTAGGCTATATTATATTATTGTATACGCACACACACACACACACACACACACACACACACACACACACACACACACACACACACACACACACACACACACACACACACACACACAAACACACCATAGCATAGCCTATAGCATATTAAGCTACAGTCAGTGTAGCTAGTGTATTGTAGTAGGCCTACAGTTATCATAGCATAATAGTCTTCTATGGACTAACAGCCCACACTGTGTTATTATGGCTCTATTTCTACCTGACATTTAAGTCCCATTGCAGATGAAGCAGCATGGCTCTCTGCTTTGGGTTGACTGGGTGTGGGGAGAGCAACTCTGATAGCTACAGTTTATCCATTTTCCATTCATCATTAATTCATCCATCCACCGCAGAAAGTTAGTGTTTGCTGTGGCATGGCGCTGTCCACTGCGGGGTCCTGAACTGAACAAGCAGAGAGACAGAAGGGAGCACATATGGTCGGCTGCTGCTGCTCGGGCATGTCTGTGGACTGGAAACCCACTTCAACTCACAATTAGGCTACACACCTTTTTGTTGGGGGAATATACCTCACCCATACAAGAGCTCAGCCGCAATAAATTAATAGCGTTGCAACATCATCAGTGAGGCTAACTCTGATGTAGCCTAAATGAAGATACTGGTAGTGGTAAGCTATGTTATTTTAAGGGGGAAATCGTGAAATAATGCTTTTCTAAATACTTAATGATTTTTTTGTCATATTGGTGGCGGTTTGCTTTATGGTGGCCTGATCGCCGACTGAAGGTTCAATGTACCGCCATAGAGAACAGCACGAAAGTGAAATCATAGCCGTTTCTCCGCCACAGACAGTCAGACCGGAGCAGATCGTGTATGTGATCATCAATTATGGAAACGTGAAAACCATGTGCTGATTTTTTTCCTCTCTCGCCTCTCAGCTCGTGCTGGGAGGAGCGCTGCTGCCTGCGCTGCATGCAGGCAGGGGAGCGACTACACCGGACAGACAGACAGCCGGTACTCACCTCTGTCCCGGGGGCTCCGCGAATTCACCGAGTCCCGGCGCCCCCTTCCCCCCCGGCGTGGTCGTGCGTGCTGCTCCAGTTTTACGGTGCACCGTCCCGTTAATCCATGTCCTGCTGCTTCTTCTTTTACGCACCAAGACACCCCGAAATCCCAAACCCCCCAATATAGGGACGGCTCCAGTCAGGCTATACTGGGATTAGCAGACTGGGGGAATGGGGCTGGATGAGAGTAAGACACACAGAGGGAGAGAGAAAGAAAGGGAGGAGAGAGCTATGTAGGAAGAGGATGAGGGATGGAGAGAGCGGAGAGAGGGTTGTTGATGGTAAAAAGTCCAATTTGCGACAGTTGCTGGTTCCTACCCCCTTTGCTGGCTTTGGATAAGTGAGAGGACGCGCTGGTTTCATGTGCGCCCACACGGTTCCGCCCCTTTCTTTGCACCTGCAGATTTCCCCATATAAGAAGGAAATAAAAGCGTATTTTCTATGCAAGGCATCCGTCACACGATTTTTCGGGTACGCAGTCAGCTTCAGCGTGCACATACACACACACACAGACAGACACACACACATAGCCTACACACAAAGGCTTGGGGGGCGCGTAGGGGCGGGCGAGGGGGGGGCGGGGTAGGCTACAGGGGGAGGAGAGAGGGAGCGCTTATGGTGGGGGGAGGAGACAGTCTGGTCCACTCCACACACACCCACACCCGCACATACACACACGGCTCTCTTCTTTGCTGAATTCCTGATTCGGGGCTATACCACCACGAGGCGACCAAGACAAAGGGGTGGGTTTCGGAATGTGTGTGTGTGTGTGTGTGTGTGTGTGTGTGTGTGTGTGTGTGTGTGTGTGTGTGTGTGTGTGTGTGTGTGTGTGTGTGTGTGTGTGTGTGTGTGTGTGTGTGTGTGTGTGTGTGTGTGTGTGTGTGTGTGTGTGTGTGTGTGTGTCTCTGTGTGTGTGTGTGTGTGTGTGTGTGTGTGTGTGTGTGTGTGTGTGTGTGTGTGTGTGTGTGTGTGTGTGTGCGTGTGCGTGCGTGTGTGGAGTGGAAGCGGCCTGCCTGCGCATGTGTGCGTAAAAGCGAGGGGGGGGGGGGGGGGGGGGGGGGGGGGGGGGGGGCGTTTTTGGAGATAACCCCGAATCTATAAAAGCAAGCGAGATACACGTGGCCAATTTCAACATGATGATCAGATTAGCTGCGCACTCAGATCTGCTACACGCTTAAATAGGCTACAACATCAAATGTGTTTTACGCACTATCTGTGTCAGAGGTTTCATTTAGCAGAGATGCTGTCTGTAATGTCTCTGTCTTTGTTTACTCTAGCAGGGTGTGGCAAGAGGCTCTCTGACCACGGTGCTGCATTTGGATTCCCCCGGAGGACCCGGTGCGCGCGCGCGTCACTACGTGCACACGCACCTTATTCACAATAACAGACACATGACTTTGATTCAGTGACTCATCAAGAGGGCCTATTGCGGCAACGGTTAACATCAAAGACTGTGTAGCCTACATAGGTGTCGTGTGTGTGTGTGTGTGTGTGTGTGTGTGTGTGTGTGTGTGTGTGTGTGTGTGTGTGTGTGTGTGTGTGTGTGAGAGAGAGAGAGTGAGAGAGACAGATATTGCAAGTTCACATGGTATGTTTTCTGCAAGGTCTATCTTTTCGGACCAGTCTGCTCCCACAGTTATGAATTCTTAATAAGGGCTAACAGTAAACTAAAACATGCATTTATCCATCCCTCTCTCTCTCTCTCTCTCTCTCTCTCTCTCGCTCTCCTTTTCTCTCACACTTTGATACAGTCAGTAGGCAATTGATCTATTATAGATTCACCATAATAGTCACTAACAGACTGATTTGAGAAGGTGTATGGTAAATGGACTGTATTTATAGAGCACATTTATTTTACATTTTATATAGTCTATCGACTACCCAAAGTGCTTTGACATGAATACCTCACATTCACCCATTCATTCACACTCACATTCGCACACCGGTGGATACACGGGCAGACACCAACACCAACAGAGCCCAATGGTCTCAGTCTCATTCGATATCTGCACACACAGGGGCCCCAACACACACACACACACACACACACACACACACACACACACACACACACACACACACACACACACACACACACACACAGCTCTCCATTTCTGTCATTTGGCTGTGTGTTGCTACTCACTGGTAGATGAATGGGGGCGCCCCATTTAGTGTTGATTGTGTCTGTGGTTGCCAGGGAGCTCTCTCTGGTTCTCAGGGGTACTCCCAACTCCCCTCCTCTCTGCCTGCCCCATCTGCACCCCCCCCCCCCCCCCCGTCACACACACACACACACACACACACACACACACACCACCAATAATACCCAAGGGTTTGGTCCCAGCTGGCAAGAGCTAATAAACTCATCACTCACATTCTCTGGCTCCTATTTACCTACGAGACAAAGCAAAGCAGGAGAGAGAGAGAGAGAGAGAGAGAGAGAGAGAGAGAGAGAGACATGGGGTGGGAGAAGGGAGTGGGGAAAGGAAAGGAAAGCGAGAGTCCCTTCCTGTATTTCCCGCCCCCTCAATTTGGCCATGTTGAGTAGTTTGTTCATTATGAACACAGTTACCTGTGAGATGCACACATCATCACAATTGTGCTCCGTATTCTCTTCTATAGAACAGAGGTTAGTGAGTTATCAGCACTCTACCGTTAACCCCAGTTGGATAGTAATTGATTGCCGGGGGGGCATGTACATTGGGGATTCTTAAGTTTGATTAAAATTCCTCTTGACTACTGTTCACACATCTGACCCAATTACCCTGCTGAGCACAAGGCCGGCCATCTTCACCCAGCTATACACATGTATGCACGTGCACACACGCACGCACGCACGCACGCATGCACAGACACACACACACACAACAGACGTGCATATTTGCATGTCTAAATGCGGGGGAAGGCAAGCGTGCAGGGACATACATGCTCACATGTATACACGCAAGCACACAGTAGCTACATACATGTGCATGCACACTTCCAAGCGGGGGCAGTAGGCTATAGTTAGACAAGCACACAGGGAGGGGCATGCACCTACCGGTACATACACTAGGGGTGCACGATGATATCGGCATGTCATTTATCGGCCGATAAAGGCTTGGCATCGGCCTGAAAAAAAATATTTCTGCCGATATGACAGGCCGATAAAATGACAATTTAAGCTCAAATGCTCGACGCTTGACAAAATGCTTGACTATCATGAATATGGAATGTTTTACATAGTTGAAACCGTTTTCTTGTTTTACCTAGTGAAAGTGTTGAAAAGCCTTGTATTTATGTCTGTATATTTGCCAGTGGGCCATCACAATAAGAGTATAGGCATAATAATTCCACTACAGGAGAGACTTAATGTTGCCCGCAACTTAAAACGAATGGGGCAATGGGTCAACTACACACCTGTAAAGTTTCGTGACTGCTCGTGGGGTGGGGTGGGGGGGGGGGGGGGGGGTGGGGGGGGGGGGGGTGGGGGGGGGGGGGGGGAATGTGTGTGTGGGGGGCCGGCCTCCTTGCTCGGATCATGCCCGTGTATATTGCACACACAAGTCTAGGTCAGGTAAAGCCATGCATGTAGTCACACATGAACCCTCACATCCACACCGTTCTGTGATTGGGTTCTGATTGATTTTTTTTGTTAGGACCATCCATTGCATTGAGAGAATCAGAGTAATGTGAGGATGCCTGACAAAGAGTCCATTGTTTATTTTATTACCACAAGGAGAAGCCAACCATGTGTGAGTGCTGAGAGCCAGTGATCGATTGGCTTTAGCACCATGTGACTATCTTCACTTTAAACCGTCTAGTAGTCGATGCATTGAATCATCAGCACGCTCCCATCCCTCGTTCTCGTCCTCTCCAAACGTCCCACACACTGTTTGCTCTCATCTATTTGGAAGAGTTATATTTAACGCCATCTGTTTCAGTTCTCCCTATAGGTTACTAAGTGTCAGCTTCCACAGAGGCACTCAAGTTTCAGTGTTGTACTGTACAGTATATTATGGATTCTTCTCTACAAGTATTAATGTGTCTGAAAATTGTTAATACAACTCTACCAATCAAATGATGAAAAGCAAAACAAAGATCCGCTCTGCCTTCTTCATATCAAGGACCCCTCATTCAGTCCACATCAGGGCCCTGGACCCCCATTTGATGAGATTTTGTCTTTCAAACACAAACCTGAGAATATGTTTTATTGTTAGATATGATTTTGTCCAGAATGGCTATCTGTGTCATAGGTAGATAGATGACAGTCAAACTAGGATCTCAATATTCTTCTACATTTTCTAATTGTGTTAAATTCTTGTTCATGACATAATGGTGATGTTTAGCAACTCATCAATTTGCTGGGGACCCCTGGAACCCCCTCTAGGACCCCTGGTGGTCCCCAGGCCCAGCGTTAAGAACCACTGACCTGCTCAGGTGACTGTGTGAGTGTGAGTGGCTTGCTAGTATCCAGGGGCCAAATTGAGGGGAGATGATAAGAATTCCACCTCCCCCTATTCATACAAATTATGAGATGCTTCCCAGTTGTTACGCTGTTGGTTTTTGATCAAATAGGATTGAAAATCACTGCATGTCTTCGTATTTGTATGGCAATGTCTGTCAAATCACCCTCTTCTGGTACTTCCATTCGACACCCTCCACTGCCTTAAATACATGCAGGTTCAAGTGCCGCTATGTGGTTGAAAGGTGTCATTACATGACATGCTTGCTAAGCGATACCATTTGCACCTTAGGGTGGAGTAGTGGTTACACCTCAGGGGCTTCAGGAACACTTTGACATTTTTCAGACGAGCCTCTCGATTGGTTTACAGCATTGGAGTGATATTCGTGCCCGAGCCTCTCGATTGGTTTATAGCATTGGAGCAATATTCGTGCCAAATGAAGTGGCAGCAGCTGTGCATCCCATTCCAATCCAATTCCCCTGCTGTACTCCTAAACCTCATCTGACTGAGATTGTTTTCTGCTGGAGATAATCCTTTTTCAGATGGATTCTAAAAAGCTTGAAAATGACAATGGGCTGATAAAGTCATTGAAGGAGTGCTTACAGGAGTAGAGTAAATCACGTTTTTGGGAGATTGATACTTTTGTCAATTTACCTAAGTGACGAGAATATAGCACAAAAAAGTAATTCACTCCTGTGATGCTGCATGGTAACACTTTAGTAGTATTATGTTGAGTGACAGGTGACTAGCATTATCCAAAGTGATGTGACTAACCTTTTAGCAATGAAAAGCTGTTAGTGGTCATCATCATCATTAACTTCATATATCTGATGTAGGTGTGTAAACTGTAAGCAGCCATGTGTTCGCTGAGCTGTACACAATCTCCCATTGTATTTTTGGTCATATTTTGTGTACATTTGATCTGTCATATAAAACCAGATTTAGCCACATGCATGTCATTTACAATGTCTTACCATTTGACTTTGAACTGCTGCATGTTCTAATTTTCTCATGTTTGCGATGCAGGCGAGTGCCTGCAGTCACTCAACACATAGTGTAGTAGGCTATGTGTTGAGTGCCTGCAGTCACTCAACACATAGTGCTATATGCTTAGTGACACATGGAACATTTTAGTGTCTTATGTTGTCATTACTTAAGTATTACAATCTCCCAAAGCACTCTGTGTGTTCCTGTAAAACCCCCCAAACAGGAACCACATCTCCCCCTGCTGACATTAGGTGAAACTTTCCCTCTTGTCTCTCCCACTGTATCCCTCTCTACCTCCTCCTCCTCTCTCCCGCTGCAGGGAGAGAGTCTGGCAAGCGAGACTACCCCCCTCCTTAGTTACATGATCTCTCTGTCTTTCTTTTGACTAAAATGAAATGAATCACCATTGAAACCTTTGAAACCGGACAAAACCTCTAACACTAACGGACAGAACATCAATGAAACTGACACATTTTTGGTTTGAAGACCATACATTTTTGGAATGCAATTAGTGGATTTTGAAGGGGCCCAAATTTATCAAGCTTACTCAACCTATAAAGGGCAAATATTCACTTATATAACAAACAAGCAAACATGATTTACGATGTTTTCTTTTCAGCAGGTCAGTGCTTCGGGGCGGTGGCTGTCTATTTGACTTAATTATTTAATCTTTCAAATTGATCATTACAGCTTTCTATTCTCCCTTACTCTCTGCTCTCAGCACTTTTCTTATGTTTACACTCAAAGTATCAAAAGAGTTAATGGACGTAAATAATTATATAAATTTATTTATTTTTATTTCAAAACATGAGAATGGTCATTATGATAAAATTCAATAATATGCTGATACAATTCTTTATAAGGGGTAAATTCAAAATTATTTGTTTAAATATCCGGTTCCACAAGCTCTTCCTTGACAAAATATTTTTTTCTCATATAGACACCATGGCAAGTGAACACAACCACTTCACACCACAGCAAAGTTTTAAACGTTAAAATTTACACCATGACAGCCTGAAGTTCTGTTTCAATGATAGATCTCTGTCTGTAGCCTACCTCAGAGTGACCCCGGGCCAGTGAAATCCCCAATAAGTGTTAAGAGACTCACACAATATTGAGTAGCACAATAACATTAGGTGACATTATATTGTATAGTGCCGGAGTGATTTCATAAAGGCCTTATTTCCCTCGATCCTCTGTCACTGTATAAAAAAAGAGGATAAAATACAAGTTCCACCTGCTAACTCTTGAACAGTCAGTCGTTTAAATTTAAGTGTTTTTGGGGTGCTTTGCGAGAATTTTTTATGAATACACATCAATCCACAAATTCTCCAGTGTCCATAACCGCAGGAAGCAGGGATGCAGCACCCTCTGGTGGGTGATGCAGAAAATTGAATGAGAACCCCCCTCCCAAGGCCCCCAAAAATGTGGCTTCTAGAAAACCTTCTGATTCCACTTCATGTTACATTTCTTATTGATATGAATCATTATACTTTCAAATATTTTTTGTTTTAGTAGATTAGAAAACAAAAATATGTTTTATCTGAGTGGAAGCATCAGTGTAGAAGTGTACATTGGTATTAATGATTAGAAAAAGAATGACAACAATTTGGAAAAACAACAGACAGACATGGTTTTAGCTGACAGGGGTCCAACTTGTCCGAGTTGAGTGGGATCTGCAGTGAGTTAGTGGTTTCTCTTCTGTGTGAATTCATGTGGGATACAGTCACTGAGCAGCACCAAATCGACGCCAGCCGTCAGGCTCATGTTGCTAGGTTACCTCAAGAATGAATATGATGGACTAAGTTCATTCCAAATCGATGACGCTTGTTTATTGGCTGCAGCCACAGTCCAGAGGAGATATTCAGCTGTTAATAATAACCAGTCAATTCTTGATTTTATACTGGTGATCTGGTAGTGCCATTTAACAGCATACAATTTTGCTTTTGGACTAACCACTTGCGTAGTACAGGCTGATAAAATATCCACAGTGAATTGCTTTGATGATAAGGTTGATTGTTTTAGGACTGTGCCACGGTTTCTTCTCTCTGTGTGTCTTCCTATCCTCTCTCTCTCCTTCGCTCCTCATTCTTCCTCACACCCTTTTGGAAATGATCTATTACTTACAATTACATATTTTCATTTATTTCTGTACGTACCCAAAACTCCTTGATCTCGATAGGACTAACCTGTATGAAGGTTAAAAATGATTTCTTAGACATAACCGTCGGCGGTGATCATCAGTTGATACATGTGCATTTCAAATAGTTTCATTAGTTTTCAGTTTCACAGTAGGCTAACTTTGTCTGTGCTCTTGCTGCTGCTGATTCTGTGCTTCTGGGGCTCTTCAGCCAGTCAGTAACAGGCTGTCTCTTTTTGCTTTGCTTTTTGTCGCCGCTCTGGACGCCACTGGTCTCCACAATAAACATTGTGACTTCACGTTGCCAAAACAGCCATATTCATTGCTCATCCCAATTTGTCAAATTTATTTCCTTGGGCAAGTGGATTGACATCCTGTCAGAAATGTCTTTTTGTGTTTTCATTGTTATGACCAGATTACATGACTGATTTAACATTGCCTGGAGCATTTTCTGCTTGAGGGGAGGGACACAGACATTTGATCTGTTCTTAAGTTGTGTAGTTGTAATTGTAAGCGAGTGAGGAAGGTATTAGGTTCCACTAAGTGAGATTGCATGTCATGTCATGAGCCAAGGCAACATGTTCTGTAATTCCCCCCCAAACGTCAACTCTTCCAACTGAAGACATCTTCCCGCGGCTATGCAAGTACCCACTGTCTTATGCATGAGTCCCTCATACTCCAGCTACAGATCAGGGGATTCACAGAAAGACAATCAAGTCCCACTGCTTACACTTGATGGGTTGTCTTTTGTCCTGTCCAAAGTGTTCAGAGTGCGTGATAGATTAGCCTTCTGTCTGTCTAGGCTAGCAGTGTTCCGTGATTGGACAGTTCTCCCTCTTTCCATGCTGTTCACAGCACCTGGTTGGTTGACTCTTCCTCGCTCCAGACTGGTGGATGTACGTGAATGGACAGTCCTTTCGCTCAACAAAGTGTTAATAGAGCGTAATTGGTTGGCTCTCCCTCTATCCAAACTGTTAACAGTGTTTAATTGGCTGTTTCTGCCATGCTCCAGAGTGTTCAGACTGCCTGGTTGGTTAGACCTCCCTGTCTGCTGATTATTCAGGGTTTGCAATTGGCTTGTCCTGTCTCTCTCTGGAAGTTTGGACTGCGTGGAGCTAACAGTTTGTATCCTCTGCCTGTCCCTCTCCCTCTCCAGGCTGGTCTCCCTGCGGCCCAGTCCGTTCCTCTCTCTCTCCAGGCTGCTCTGGATCTCTGCTCGCCTGGCCAGAGCCTCTCTCAGCTGGTTACGAAACGTCTCGATCCTGCCCTGCAGCTCCTGGAGCTCCCCCTCCCACAGGCAGGTCTGGGTGGCTCTGCTCCCCAGGGGAGAGAGCACCAAGCCTGGGGCAGTCAGCGTCGAGACCGGGCCCCCGTTAGCATGGAGGCTAATCCGTGGAGGGGTGGTAAAGCTCCCCAGACTGGCCAGCCCGAACCCTCCCAGACCCAGGCCGGGACGGCCCACCATGCCCGGCCTGCCGCGCACAGAGGCGGTGTGTGTGCGCAGGCGGTAGCTGTGCAGCGTCTCCAGGTCAAAGTGCACACGTTTCTCCTTGGGCTCGTGGGACGGCGAGGAGCTGTGAACGGAGTCTTCGGTTGTTGTTGCGGCAGCAGGGAGGGACTGGGGAGGGGAGGGGGGAGGAGGCTGGTACTGCTTCCTGTGCAGGGTGCAGTTATCTGAGATACAAGGGGAGGGGCTGCAGAATGGAAGAACAATCAGAGCAGAAGGCATAGCTGCTGTTATGCAGTGAGAAACATTGTACATTTTCTTCTGAGTGAGTGTGTTTACATGCACAAAGTAGTCCAGACACTAGCTCACAGTATATCTATGCATCTTCATATTCTGCTAACCCCTCTATACATGAATGTGACGACCCTGCCACGTTGCTGTTCCTGTGACTTGCAGGAGCACGGGGGTGGGGTCATCATCTTTAAGGTGGATGGAGGAAGAGAGGTGATTGAGTGCACCTGAGCCCAGGGTACTCGTTGGGCTCAATGATGCCTTCAAATGGGTCGTGTTTACTGTGTTCGCAACATGATGAGTCCATATTAACACCCCCTCATGTAGTATTCACAACTTGGTATCGTGGAAATCTTCTGAAAGCTCAGAGTTCACAATGTCGCGTTCCACGACTTCCATTTGAAGGCAGCATAAGAAGACCTTCAGACCAGGTTCAGTTCAGGTTTTTTTGTTTTGTTTGATGTAGTTTGGTAGTTTGTGTTGTCTAGTTCTTTTCCCTTAGTTTCAGGTAATAAATTATTGTTTTAACTTTTACTTTAGCGTATGACTCCTACTTATGTTACAATCTGGCTCAAGGAAGTAACAAAAGGAGGGAGTCATACATCAAAGTAAAATTTAAAACAAAAATGTAAAGATTAGGGGCCTCCTCCCAGGGGGCGGGGGATTTGGGGGGGGCAAAACAAACACACGTGACGATGATGAGGGCCATTTTGTGTTGAAAAGGCAGGGTAAACAGTTGTAAGCAATTTAGCAAAAAGAAAAAGGAAAAAAAAAAAATACACCTTTGTTGCGTGAAGGCCAAAAATGGTCACTTGCTTGCCCAGAAAGGACTCTCCTAAGTGACCAAAAATGGTCAACGCAACTGAGGTATATATTTTTTTTTAAATTGACACTGCGTCAAAAATAAAAGAGGAACAAACACAATGTTGGTGCCAAACTTTTACATATACCCTTGAGTTTAATCCCACCCAAAAACTTTGGGTGGGAATTGTATTTTGTGGGAAATTGTGGAAAGCTGAAACAAATAGAAAGCATTTTTTTTAAATAATCAAAACAAAGTGGCTTATAAAGGGTTAAAATTCTGAAAATGAATAAACATTTGGGTATGTATGATGTCATCTGAGGGTATAAGGTTTGGCAAACACAAAAAAAAACAAAAAACAAAAAAAATGCACCAATCTGGTATTAACATATTGAGTGACCAAAAATGGTCACTCATTATACTAAGTAAACAATGGTATAGTATTAATTCATGCAACATGGGGGAATGAAGGGAAAAGAACTAGACAACACTACATAATACATAGATCAGTGAGGAGGGAGAGAGACTGAACGGTCTGAAGGTCATCTTAAGCCCAATGAGTAACTGGGCTCAGGTGCACTCAATCAGCCTTAACAATGACCCCACCCACCAGGCGCCTGCAAGTCACAGACACAGGAGAGAGGGCGGGTCGTCACACGAATAACCAGAATATTTAGACAATTGAATCAACCAGAAGTAAATGCCATAAGTTTTTATAAATGCTTTAGACCGGTATACTTGTAGGCTACTGTATAAATCAGCTTTCATTTATTCAAATCTCAACTGGGATGTGAGTTTATCCTGTGAATGGGATATGGCATTTGCCTACTTTTAAATGCAATATGGAATAATAGTAGCCCCATAATATTGGAATATTAATGTGCATATTTATTTAGATATGGATTACTTTTGGTCAAGGCCAGTCAGCTCCTTCCCTACATCCTCATACGTGGTGTGGAGCGCTCGGTGGACTTTCTGCAAGTAGAAAAGAAGAAAACCACATGGAAAACGTATTAGAGACCAACTGAATAGTAATACTTTATTTGTTAATGCAAAAATGTAAACACAATATAATGCTTACATTTTTGCCATATACCTCAGAAGACATCTAAACCTTTACTTTTAAACCATACATACTGTAGCCTCATTTCACCCTAGACGTCTATGAGCATCTGTGACTGTAACTCTTCACCAACCCTGTCCTGATGCTCCTGTGAAAGACTTAACTATTCACCAACCCTGCCCTGATGCTCAAGGGCGCCGAAACCGTGGGTGACGGGTCGCCCGAGCACCCACGGAGAGAGCCGAGCACCCACCGGGAAATGAGGGGGGAGAGAGAGAGAGAGAGAGATAGATGCCTATCTGCCTGTGCCACAGGCAGATAGGCTGCGGCATCTATCTCTCTCTCTCACTTCCCTCATTTCCCCGTGTGTGCTCGGCTCTGGGCTCTGGGCTGTGGCTGGGTGGGGTCGAGTCATTTTACATTGATTTGATAGCAAACTCCACCCGCCCGAGGCCCGCCGGCGACCCCGGGTTACAAAACGAGTTGATCAAAACATAGCCCGTTAAACTGATTGGCTGCATGAGTCAGTGCACTCTACGTGACGTAGTGACGTAAACACACTTGTGCACTTGAGCGGTATCTCAGAGAGAGAGTGACAGACTGACACATAGTATCTCAACACAACTAGCCAAAACAAAATAAAGAGATTTTTGATCACAAAACCTAGTGCGTTTTCCACCACCACCAGTGCAACCGTGACGAGTGCAACTTCCAGTTCCAGATGAGGTGTAGTAGTGTATGTTAATGTTGGTTAAAACCTTTGATCTCTCAATGTGTCTGTGTGGGTCGCTGATGCTGACGCTGTTCATGTTCTATGGTGCTGAGATGAGTGTGTGGTTTACAGTGCTTCGGTCGCTTGTTCATATTCTGTCGAACTGAAGTGGTGTGTCAAGTCAAGTCAAGTCAAGTCAAGTTTATTTGTATAGCACATTTCATACACAGAGGCAATTCAAAGTGATTCACATAAAATGGTTGACAGGAAAATAAAAGAATAAAAGAAGAGAATAAAATGGACATTTAAAAGCATCCCAACAAAAGTTTTTCTAGATCCTGTCTGGACATGTAGCCCCTAATTCTTGCTATATTTTTAAGATGATAAAAAGCTGATTTTCTGATTGACTTAATGTGGGAGTTAAAGTTGAGATCGGAATCAATAACGCCAAGATTTTTGACTTGATCCTTAGGCTTCAGGGATCGAGACTCAAGGTGTGCAGTGATTTTAAGCCTTTGTTCTTTGGGACCAAAGACGATCACCTCTGTTTTGTCTTTGTTTAGCTGTAGGAAATTCTGGCACATCCAGTTATTTATTTGATCAATGCACTGGCACAATGATTCTATGGGAGCATAGTCAGCTGAGGAAAGAGTTATATACAACTGAGTGTCGTCTGCGTAGTTATGATAGGCTACTTTGTTTTTTTGCATAATTAGGCCTAGAGGGAGCATATAAAGGTTGAAGAGAACGGGCCCCATAATGGATCCTTGAGGCACCCCACAAGTCATCCTAGTTAGGTCAGATGTGTAATTGCCAATGGAGAAGAAGTACTTCCTGTCTTGAAGATAGGACCTGAACCACTGGAGGACCGTACCCGATAGCCCAACCCAGTTTTCCAGTCTGTCCAATAAAATTGAGTGGTCAACAGTGTCAAATGCAGCGCTAAGATCCAGTAGCACTAGAATCGAATTTTTGCCTGAGTCTGTGTTCATTCTAATGTCATTTATGACTTTAGTAAGCGTGGTTTCTGTGCTGTGATGGGGGCGAAAGCCTGATTGGAGTTTATCTAGGAGATCATTTGAGGTTAGGAATCTATTGAGTTGTAGGTAAACAACCTTTTCAATTATTTTGGCTATAAAGGGGAGATTAGATATTGGTCTGTAGTTACTGATTACCGATGCATCAAGGCTATGCTTTTTTAGTAGGGGTTTAATAACTGCAGTTTTCAGGGACTCAGGAAAAGTGCCGGTCAAAAGGGAGCTATTAACTATTTGCAATAGGTCCGACGACAGACAGTTATAAACGCTTTAAAAAAAGCTTGTTGGAAGGGTATCGAGACAGCACGAAGATGATTTAAGGCCTTGCACAGTTTCCTTTAAGATGTCGTGGTCGATAACGCTGAACGGGGACAAATTTATCGAACTAGGGATCTGCGGGTAGGATGATGTCACAGCATTTCTTGGTGTGGAGCCACTAATAGCCTGCCTGATATTAATATTTTTGTCCGTAAAAAAGGCAGCAAACTCATTACATTTGACAGTAGAGAGAAACTCAGGTGCTACACAGAGAGGCGGGTTAGTCAGTCTATCAACTGTGGCAAATAGAGTGAGTGCATTGTTCACATTTTTGTTAATGATATCATGTGTGTGAAGTGTGTGTGTGTGTGTGTGTGTGTGTGTGTGTGTGTGTGTGTGTGTGTGTGTGTGTGTAGGTCGCTGTTAAATCACGTTTGGGTCGGCTCGGCTCGGCTCGACTGGGGGGGGGGGATGGGTTGGGCGACGGGATGGGTTGCGCAAGCATGGGCACCCACTGGCACAGACATAAATCGGCGCCCCTGCTGATGCTCCTGTAAAAGACTGTAACTATTCACCAACCCTGCCCTGATGCAGGGCTGGCGCCAGAATGAAATGACTTAGGGGGCGGTTATAACTGGGGAGGGGGCTGATTTTTTCTTTTTTTTTATATTATATTTTTATATCGTAAAACATAGGTTATATACCCGCTATGCCTATTTCTGGACTTTTTAACCATAATAACCTCTGAAAAGCGCAATAACAACACAAGAAAGACTACTATTGAAAATCAAATATAACATTTATTTCACAGCAGCAGATTAAGGCATTAATAGAGCTGAGCTTTGCATAACGTGAAATGCGGGACCTGTCTGGAGCACTCTGAACATATACAGGTGCAGCTCAATGAATTAGAATATTGTGGAAAAGTTTCTAGTTCCCCATAACTCCTTTCAAAAAGTGAAACTTTCATAGATTATAGATTCATTACACACTAAGTAAATTATTGAAAGAATTTATTTGTTTAACTTTGCATAAGTTTGGCTTCCAGCTCATAAAACCCCCCAAGACAGTATTTCAACAAATTAAATATCACACACAAAAAACTATTTTCAAAATAGAAATCTCGATCTTCTGAAAAGTTATGTTCATGCCTGCACTCAATACTTGGTCGGGAATAATTTTGCTTTAATTACTGCCTAAAGAAACAACTTGTCCATGTTATTTCCACGATATTCTAATTTTATGAGCTGCACCTGTATGTCTATATGAAAAGTCATAGAATAAACAATTGCTGCAAAAATCGACAAAAAACTAAACAAAATAGCCAGTCAGTGCCAGGTTCATTAAATTAAAGAAATAAAGTGATCAGATGCGTTGTCTCCATCTTTCTGCTCATGGCATGCTGTGTGCTTGGGTGCAGCTGATTTCTCTGTGTGTGAGTGTGTGTGTGTGTGTGTGTGTGTGTGTGTGTGTGTGTGTGTGTTTTAATCACGTCATGATCACTACAACATGCAGTGAGGTTCAAATTTAATAAATAGCTACATCTCTGACACCTTGTGACAACCAAAGCACAGCAAATAGCACTTCCCTGCCAATTCTGAAACAACAGAGCTATGTTTATAGGGGGTAGCCTACATCAACTTAAACTGATCAAATTTGATGAACTGCAGAAACAGCAGCCGAAACATGTCAGGTACAAACATTGCATAACTGGCCTTTATAGATGAACTATTCTAACAAATGTTTTTTTTTGTTTGTTTTTTAAGTGAGGGGGCAGAGAATTTAACTGAGGGTGCAAAGCCCCCTGGCGCCCCCTCGTGGCACCGGGCCTGCCCTGATGCTCCTGTGAAAGACTAACTATTCACCAACCCTGCCCTGATGCTCCTGTGAAAGGTTGAATCAAATCGCCCACATGTGCCCAAAAACCCAAACTGGGCAAGAGGCAACCAACCTCTATGCTTTAATCTTACCCAAATGATAATCTAAAGGCAAATCGGCAAATCCTTCGCTAGTTGCTCAATAGATAGAGATTGTCTTGAGGGACAAACCCATCAGCGGTCAGGTCAGCTGCTCTCAGAGCTAAGCTGTGTCTGTGTCTGTGTCTGTGTGTGTGTGTGTGTGTGTGTGTGTGTGTGTGTGTGTGTGTGTGTGTGTGTGTGTGTGTGCGCGTGCGCGTGCATGGGGAGTAGTTGCCCTTTCAGAAGGATGCAGAAAACAGAATGTGGGCAGTCTTGATATTCACAGCACTTGTTTCATTATTCAGTCAGAAACATGGCCACAGTTTGATATTCCCAAAACTGAAAATAAAATATTGAGATAAAGAAAGAAAAAGAAATATGGCCACAGGCTCCACATTTTTCATCAAATCAAAATATGATCTTTAAAGCCCCAATCGGTGGTTCCCCTGGTATATTTTAGTATAAATAAAAAGAAATAAAAGTTCTCAAACAGATTTGCAGATAGAGAAAAAAGCTTTTTGCAACTTTATCCTTCCGTCGTTACCAAATGTGCAGACTCCGATATTATCAATTCACATGACATAAACCGTATAGTTTTTAATTCATCTCACACAGTAATGAAGCAGAACAAACAGTGATAAAAGAATGAGAAATAACATTGCAAGAAGAGATACAATCAGTAATAGGTGCAGACAAGATAACAAGCTGAGACACGACTGCATACAAAAAGGGTTTATGTGTTTATGAAGCAATGCGGACGGGAACGTTTAAAATGTCTTCAGAATATAAAGTCCTTCATACATTTAGCTTAAAATGTCTTCAGAATATAAAGTCCTTCATACATTTAGCTTAAAATGTCTTCAGAATATAAAGTCCTTCATACATTTAGCTTAAAATGTCTTCAGAATATAAAGTCCTTCATACATTTGGCTTAAAATGTCTTCAGAATATAAAGTCCTTCATACATTTGGCTTAAAATGTCTTCAGAATATAAAGTCCTTCATACATTTGGCTTAAAATGTCTTCAGAATATAAAGTCCTTCATACATTTGGCTTAAAATGTGTATATTGGCGAGCTTTCAGCCCTGTGAACATTTATAAAAGACCTGAGTATGTGCTTCCCTGTGAAAAATATTTCCCATCCCTCCACTTCACTACTATTGATTTCTGCTTGGTCTCATTTTGGACTGTTATTCCATGTTTTTAACAGCAGAGGGCGCAGCTTACCTGCAGATGAAAATATTAACCCCATGCTCTGAAGACGTCTCACCAATAGCAGTATGACCCTGTGTGTGTGTGTGTGTGTGTGTGTGTGTGTGTGTGTGTGTGTGTGTGTGTGTGTGTGTGTGTGTGTGTGTGTGTGTGCGTGTGCGTGCGCGCGTCTACTGTACACTCACCTGGCTGGTGTGTAGCCAGTACTGCAGTGTGTGTGTGCGGCGTAGGCGGGGAATGACCAGGTGATAGAAGGTGTGTTCCCCTGCCAAGGTCAGCAAGGCTCCGCCCACCCCCATACACAGCAATACAAACAAGCCGGAAAAATGCTGGATGCCCATCTGTAGAGTCTGGAGGAGAGAGAGAGAGAGGGAGAGAGAGGGAGAGGGAGAGAGAGAAAGAGACAGAGAGAGAGAGGGGGGGAGGGGGGGCGATAGAGAGTGGTGCAGAGACATCAAGAGGAGAGAATGGGAAAGAAAAAGATTGATAATTTTCATTTACATAATTTCCATTTAGGCCACTATTTGTGAATGTGTAATTGATTTTCTGCCATTGTATCTCGTTTGGCTGTGTATGCTCGTAAGTCACAAAATAGAAGGAGGTAGCCAGGAGAGTAAAGAAGAGAGAAGGAAGGAAAAAGGACGTGTTAGAAGAAACAGATCTAGAGAAGTCAGGCAGGGGAGAGAATAGGTGTACAGTATAAGGCAGGGGAGAGAATAGGTGTATAAGGCAGGGGAGAGAATAGGTGTATAAAGCAGGGGAGAGAATAGGTGTATAAAGCAGGGGAGAGAATAGGTGTATAAAGCAGGGGAGAGAATAGGTGTATAAAGCAGGGGAGAGAATGGGTGTATAAGGCAGGGGAGAGAATAGGTGTATAAAGCAGGGGAGAGAATGGGTGTATAAGGCAGGGGAGAGAATAGGTGTATAAAGCAGGGGAGAGAATAGGTGTATAAGGCAGGGGAGAGAATAGGTGTATAAAGCAGGGGAGAGAATGGGTGTATAAGGCAGGGGAGAGAATAGGTGTATAAAGCAGGGGAGAGAATAGGTGTATAAGGCAGGGGAGAGAATAGGTGTATAAGGCAGGGGAGAGAATAGGTGTATAAGGCAGGGGAGAGAATAGGTGTATAAGGCAGGGGAGAGAATAGGTGTATAAGGCAGGGGAGAGAATAGGTGTAGAAGGCAGGGGAGAGAATAGGTGTATAAGGCAGGGGAGAGAATAGGTGTATAAGGCAGGGGAGAGAATAGGTGTATAAGGCAGGGGAGAGAATAGGTGTATAAGGCAGGGGAGAGAATAGGTCTATAAGGCAGGGGAGAGAATAGGTGTATAAGGCAGGGGAGAGAATAGGTGTATAAGGCAGGGGAGAGAATAGGTGTATAAAGCAGGGGAGAGAATAGGTGTATAAGGCAGGGGAGAGAATAGGTGTATAAGGCAGGGGAAAGAATAGGTGTATAAGGCAGGGGAGAGAATAGGTGTATAAGGCAGGGGAGAGAATAGGTGTATAAAGCAGGGGAGAGAATAGGTGTATAAAGCAGGGGAGAGAATAGGTGTATAAGGCAGGGGAGAGAATAGGTGTATAAGGCAGGGGAGAGAATAGGTGTATAAAGCAGGGGAGATAATAGGTGTATAAAGCAGGGGAGAGAATAGGTGTATAAGGCAGGGGAGAGAATAGGTGTATAAAGCAGGGGAGAGAATAGGTGTATACGGCAGGGGAGAGAATAGGTGTATAAAGCAGGGGAGAGAATAGGTGTATAAGGCAGGGGAGAGAATAGGTGTATAAGGCAGGGGAGAGAATAGGTGTATAAGGCAGGGGAGAGAATAGGTGTATAAGGCAGGGGAGAGAATAGGTGTATAAAGCAGGGGAGAGAATAGGTGTATAAGGCAGGGGAGAGAATAGGTGTATAAGGCAGGGGCGAGAATAGGTGTATAAGGCAGGGGAGAGAATAGGTGTATAAGGCAGGGGAGAGAATAGGTGTATAAAGCAGGGGAGAGAATAGGTGTATAAGGCAGGGGAGAGAATAGGTGTATAAAGCAGGGGAGAGAATAGGTGTATAAGGCAGGGGAGAGAATAGGTGTATAAAGCAGGGGAGAGAATAGGTGTATAAGGCAGGGGAGAGAATAGGTGTATAAGGCAGGGGAGAGAATAGGTGTATAAAGCAGGGGAGAGAATAGGTGTATAAGGCAGGGGAGAGAATAGGTGTATAAGGCAGGGGAGAGAATAGGTGTATAAGGCAGGGGAGAGAATAGGTGTAGAAGAGGTGTATAAGGCAGGGGAGAGAATAGGTGTATAAGGCAGGGGAGAGAATAGGTGTATAAGGCAGGGGAGAGAATAGGTGTATAAAGCAGGGGAGAGAATAGGTGTATAAGGCAGGGGAGAGAATAGGTGTATAAGGCAGGGGAGAGAATAGGTGTATAAAGCAGGGGAGAGAATAGGTGTATAAGGCAGGGGAGAGAATAGGTGTATAAGGCAGGGGAGAGAATAGGTGTATAAAGCAGGGGAGAGAATAGGTGTATAAGGCAGGGGAGAGAATAGGTGTATAAGGCAGGGGCGAGAATAGGTGTATAAGGCAGGGGAGAGAATAGGTGTATAAGGCAGGGGAGAGAATAGGTGTATAAAGCAGGGGAGAGAATAGGTGTATAAGGCAGGGGAGAGAATAGGTGTATAAGGCAGGGGCGAGAATAGGTGTATAAGGCAGGGGAGAGAATAGGTGTATAAGGCAGGGGAGAGAATAGGTGTATAAAGCAGGGGAGAGAATAGGTGTATAAGGCAGGGGAGAGAATAGGTGTATAAAGCAGGGGAGAGAATAGGTGTATAAGGCAGGGGAGAGAATAGGTGTATAAGGCAGGGGAGAGAATAGGTGTAGAAGGCAGGGGAGAGAATAGGTGTATAAGGCAGGGGAGAGAATAGGTGTATAAAGCAGGGGAGAGAATAGGTGTATAAGGCAGGGGCGAGAATAGGTGTATAAGGCAGGGGCGAGAATAGGTGTATAAGGCAGGGGAGAGAATAGGTGTATAAAGCAGGGGAGAGAATAGGTGTATAAGGCAGGGGAGAGAATAGGTGTATAAGGCAGGGGAGAGAATAGGTGTATAAGGCAGGGGAGAGAATAGGTGTAGAAGGCAGGGGAGAGAATAGGTGTATAAGGCAGGGGAGAGAATAGGTGTATAAGGCAGGGGAGAGAATAGGTGTATAAGGCAGGGGAGAGAATAGGTGTATAAGGCAGGGGAGAGAATAGGTGTATAAGGCAGGGGCGAGAATAGGTGTATAAGGCAGGGGAGAGAATAGGTGTATAAGGCAGGGGAGAGAATAGGTGTAGAAGGCAGGGGAGAGAATAGGTGTATAAAGCAGAGGGAAAGGTACGCAAAAAAGAGTAAAATAAACTTCAGAGAGCGAGATGGTAATAAAAAAGGCTGTCGTTAATCGAAGAATGGCTTGTCCCCGTTTGGTACGCCTACGTCCCCACTCCCCTCTGACATAACATCTATCTCTTATGAGCCTACGTCCCCTCTGACATAACATCTATCTCTTATGAGGCTTTGCTGTGCCCAGAGGAAGGAGATCATTTACAGATAATTTCAGCCCTGCCTGTGACGGCAATTAGCCCCATGCTAATTCAGCAAACTCACCAGGGACAAACAGCGCCCTCCTTTGCCTTCCAGAGGTCAAGATTGCACTCGCACCCACACACAGAGAGAGAGAGAGAGAGAGAGAGAGAAGAGGAGAAGAGGAGAGAGAGAGAGAGAGAGAGAAGAGGAGAGAGAGAGAGAGAGAGAGCGAGAGAGAGAGAGCACCCCGCTCTGGATGTTTCAAATGGGAGGAATGGTAGCCTAATAACTTTGTGATGCGGGGTGAAGCAGAGCTTTGCACTTCATTGGAAAAACCTGTGACTTGTGTAATTGCATTTGTTGCTATAAAGCGATTCGACTTTTTTGAAGTGGTGGGATTTTAAAAGCGCAGCCAAAGCGAGTTCAGAACAGAATCTCTATTAGCGAACAGCAGATGCAGATATAGACATAGACAGTGCACTCTGTCTGGAGGTTTGCAGTTCTTTAAAAAGATTTGGAAGAGGGGGAGGGGGAGAACTAGGAGTCCTCAGTGCCTCGGCTCGGTCCAGCCTTGAATAGGTATCGACGCCCAGACGGTACGTGCCTGTAGCCCCGGTTGAGCTCGGTAAATAGGCTTGAGTCTATTCGATGTATGTCTTTGTCTGCACATTTGTGTGGCCGTGTGTGTCTCTCTCTGTGTGTGTGTGTGTGTGTGTGTGTGTGTGTGTGTAGCTGGCAGTTCCAGTCCTGCGGCCGCGTCCCGATGGGAGACTCATTTATAGGAGTAACAGCAGCAGACAGCCTCCCTTTACACACAATACACGTACACAATAGAGGAGCACTCTCGCCGCACCGCAGGCTTACCTCAGTGACCGCAAACACTCGCTTCCCGCAGGGCACCACTTTATACCACTTGTCATGTAGCATGTCCATGACGCCGTCCGACTTGTAGCGACTCACGAACTCTGACACGTTACGGGTTAGAGGTGAGCCCTGGGGCAGGCCGATGCCGTAGCCTGGGAGAGGAAACACACACACACACACACACACACAGGCACGCACACACACACACACACGCACACACACACACACACACACACACACACACACACACACACACAAGAGCTGTGTAGATAACAGAGCTGAGAGAGCGACTGTGTCCAGAGTATTGCTGCCTTTAGATGCAAATAGGAGTTCACGACATGAACAAACAGAGTAAACATGCTCCCATTTGAAGGCAGCATAAGGGTCATACTAAATGTGAGGCTTCTGAACCAATGTCAGTCAGTTCCAGCATTGCCAAAGGGCAAATGCCCTCTGGCAAAAATGAGATATGTGCGTTTACAAGACTTCAGCTGGAATCAGACTCAACCACTTTTTGGTAACACTTCATAATACTGTAACACAAAAAATGGGTAGTTACTGAGGAACGAGTAAGGAACGAACCATTAGTTCATGAATAGTTAATGATTAGTTAATGAGTAGTTGATAGGTAGTTCCTTAATGGTAGTTACTTAAGAACTGACCATTAGTTACCATGTTAACGAACCAGTAAGTAATGATTAGTTCAAGTTCAAGTTCAAGTTCAAGTTTATTCGTATGTCCCAGAAGGGCACTTTGGTTCACATCAGACAGTAGTGGATAATTACAACATCATTACTAGTTTGAGATTAGTAATAACGGCACACTTCAGAATTGAGATACATTATTACTAGTTTTAAAGTAATAAAGGCGCACTTCAATATTATACTATACATAAACATTTGTTGCATTATGTACAGATTCCAAAGGACCATCTGCTGCCCTCAGCCGGGTCGCCACGTGCGCAGCGCCACCGTTGCATTAGCTCCTCAAACAACGCAAGTGGCTCGCTGTGATCAGCGCCAGATGGATGTATATCGGAGGAAGAGGGAGAGGGGGGGGGGGGTGGGGTGGATGATGCAAGGGCTGAACAAGGCCGGGGGTTTGGGGGAGGGGGAGAGCTCAGTTGCAGACGAAAATATCAGGAGAGCTGCGTCCTTGGCAGTAGAGAGTCCAGATTAGGATGAAATGTTTTGGTTGCCTGGAATTCCTTTCCGTCACACAGACCAGGGTCACACAGACCAGAAAGTCAACAGCAGGTGTCAAGTCTCTGGTTCACCAACATTAGTTCATATTCTCCTTATTGCAGATCAAGTGGAATTTCTCTGATATATCCAGATATAATCCATTTTTCACAGTTCAAATTCACAGTTCAAATTCACTGACCGCCCATCTCAATTTTCATGACGTCACAGCCTAGGGTCAATCGCTGTTGTCTTCCCGTGTCCCGCGGCGAAAGCAAGCTGGGCAGAGGGTGGGGGATCCCCGGACCCCAAAAAGTTTAGTTGATTTGCGTTGAGATACCAGCTTAGTAAATCCAATAAATCCATATTTGTCATTTCGAGTAGACGAATGCAAGTTTGCTCTGGGAGTTTTGCAGGCAGGGGCAAAGAAGGGAGATAAGGGAGAGCGAGAAAATAAAGCGACTGCCCTGTTCAAGTGCTGGATGCAGTTACTTCCCTAAAAAAAACTTTTTTTCATTTGTTTTCATTCACTAGTTCATTAATAGTTAATCGGTAGTTCCTTAAAGATCCTTAATGGTAGTTACTTAAGAACTGACCATTAGTTCCCATGGTAGTTACTTAAGAACTGACCATTAGTTACCATGTTAACGAACCAGTAAGTAATGATTACTTCCTTCATTTTTTTTTTATATTTCACTAGTTGTTAAGTAATGGTAAAGTAAGCAGGAAGTAATGGTGCATTCCTTACTAACAACTCGGTAAGATGTACTGCTTTACTTGAGGGGGCACAAACATGGGAACTAATGGTAAAGTAAGCAGGAAGTAATGGTGTATCCCTTAGTAACAACTCAGGAAGATGTACTGCTTTACTTGAGGGGTCACACACATGTTAAGTAATGGTAAAGTAAGCAGGAAGTAATGGTTTATTCCTATAGTATATACCGAGTTGTTAGTAAGGAATGCACCATTACTTCCTGCTTACTTTACCATTACTTAACATGTGTGTGACCCCTCAAGTAAAGCAGTCTTCCTGAGTTGTTACTAAGGGATACATCATTACTTCCTGCTTACTTTACCATTAGTTCCCATGTTTGTGCCCCCTCAAGTAAAGCAGTACATCTTACCGAGTTGTTAGTAAGGAATGCACCATTACTTCCTGCTTACTTTACCATTACTTAACATGTTTGTGCCCCCTCAAGTAAAGCAGTACATCTTACTGAGTAGTTACTAAGGAATACACCATTACTTCCTGCTTACTTTACCATTACTTAACAACTAGTGAAATATATATAATAAAAAAAAAGGAAGTAATCATTACTTACTGGTTCGTTAACATGGTAACTAATGGTCAGTTCTTAAGTAACTACCATGGGAACTAATGGTCAGTTCTTAAGTAACTACCATTAAGGATCTTTAAGGAACTACCGATTAACTATTAATGAACTAGTGAATGAAAACAAATGAAAAAAAGTTTTTTTTAGGGAAGTAATCATTACTTACTGGTTCGTTAACATGGTAACTAATGGTCAGTTCTTAAGTAACTACCGTTAAGGAACTACCTATCAACTACTCATTAACTAATCATTAACTATTCATGAACTAATGGTTCGTTCCTTACTCGTTCCTCAGTAACTACCCATTTTTTGTGTTACAGTATTATGAAGTGTTACCCACTTTTTTTTGCTAAGAACATGTCCATTAGTTTGTTTCTTTGCTGGACTGCACCAGGAGCCAGCCCTCCATGCGCAAATGTTACACCATTGGCCACCGTAGTGGCACCGTAAGCTAGTTAGACCAGTATAGATCAGATCAGATGAACTTTATTGTCCCCGAGGGGAAATTTGTCTTGGGCAACAAGTGCGTTACAGCATCTCCATCGGCAGTAACATATACCAACAAAAGAAAACATGACAGCAAGACAACAGTAGCATTTGAACAAGACATTGCACAGAACCCGGGTGGAACAGGCGGTGCCTGTTTAGGCAAGAAAAAATTGCACCCGCCCATATCACACTGACCCTTATTGCACTGTCATGTAAATAATAAAATAAAATAATAACTACACGATCGCTAGCCGCTAACAGTTAGCTGCAGATCACTAGTGGTTACAACAGCTGTTCCCAAAACCCGATCCTGCCGACAACAACACCAAATGATGTGAAGAGTGGGAAGGCGTTATGCTTGCTGGATGCTGCACTCTCCTAGATGTTCCGTTCTCCTGGACCCTTTCTCTCCCACAGGCTCTCCAGCTGCCTGGAGAGGACCAGGAGAACGGAGTGTCGAGGAGATGCAGCGTCTAGCAGAAGAGAAGGAAAACCATGGAGAGGAGCAACGACGGGGGGAGGACACGGCGACCGAGCCACACTTACGGATAAAGCCAGTCACTGTAGACCTATGATTAAAAAAAAGGTCATTTCATGGATGTGCAAAGACTCTCCTCCTCTTCCAAAATGAGAAAATACTTTTACACTGTTTATTTAAAGGACACTAGAGCTTCTTAATCTTTTAGTATTGTATTTTTTGTTTTATCAGATTGTATTTATACTCCTGTTGACCCATCTTACTGTACTAGGGTTTGACCTAGTCTTGTTTGTCCTTGTCTTGCTAGAATTTGTGCAGAGACATAAGGAGGCAAGGCCGTCTTATCACACATATAGGTGGTTTGGGGTCTCATGGGGAGTCCGGGTGCCCTCAATATTGCCGCCACTAATTCAGTCATTTCCTCATACAAGTGACTCAAATGTTTCATTCCATTTTTATGAACTGTCTTGTGACTGTATGAATT
>NC_139625.1:23353784-23358784 GCF_964638095.1 Poromitra crassiceps | reverse complement strand
CGGACCCTCTCTGGAGTGGGGCCAAAGCGTGCCTGACTCGCCTCCAACCGCGGCCAACCTGTGACGACCCTTCTCCCCTGCAAGTCTGTGATGACCCCCTTCTGCCTTCTCCCCTGCAAGCCTGTGATGACCCCCTTCTGCCTTCTCCCCTGCAAGCCTGTGATGACCCCCTTCTGCCTTCTCCTCTGCAAGCCTGTGATGACCCCCTTCTGCCTTCTCCCCTGCAAGCCTGTGATGACCCCCTTCTGCCTTCTCCCCTGCAAGCCTGTGATGACCCCCTTCTGCCTTCTCCTCTGCAAGCCTGTGATGACCCCCTTCTGCCTTCTCCCCTGCAAGCCTGTGATGACCCCATTCTGCCTTCTCCCCTGCAAGCCTGTGATGACCCCCTTCTGCCTTCTCCCCTGCAAGCCTGTGATGACCCCATTCTGCCTTCTCCCCTGCAAGCCTGTGATGACCCCCTTCTGCCTTCTCCACTGCAAGCCTGTGATGACCCCCTTCTGCCTTCTCCCCTGCAAGCCTGTGATGACCCCCTTCTGCCTTCTCCCCTGCAAGCCTGTGATGACCCCCTTCTGCCTTCTCCTCTGCAAGCCTGTGATGACCCCATTCTGCCTTCTCCCCTGCAAGCCTGTGATGACCCCCTTCTGCCTTCTCCTCTGCAAGCCTGTGATGACCCCCTTCTGCCTTCTCCCCTGCAAGCCTGTGATGACCCCATTCTGCCTTCTCCTCTGCAAGCCTGTGATGACCCCCTTCTGCCTTCTCCCCTGCAAGCCTGTGATGACCCCCTTCTGCCTTCTCCCCTGCAAGCCTGTGATGACCCCATTCTGCCTTCTCCCCTGCAAGCCTGTGATGACCCCCTTCTGCCTTCTCCCCTGCAAGCCTGTGATGACCCCCTTCTGCCTTCTCCTCTGCAAGCCTGTGATGACCCCATTCTGCCTTCTCCTCTGCAAGCCTGTGATGACCCCCTTCTGCCTTCTCCCCTGCAAGCCTGTGATGACCCCCTTCTGCCTTCTCCCCTGCAAGCCTGTGATGACCCCCTTCTGCCTTCTCCTCTGCAAGCCTGTGATGACCCCATTCTGCCTTCTCCCCTGCAAGCCTGTGATGACCCCCTTCTGCCTTCTCCTCTGCAAGCCTGTGATGACCCCCTTCTGCCTTCTCCCCTGCAAGCCTGTGATGACCCCCTTCTGCCTTCTCCCCTGCAAGCCTGTGATGACCCCCTTCTGCCTTCTCCCCTGCAAGCCTGTGATGACCCCCTTCTGCCTTCTCCCCTGCAAGCCTGTGATGACCCCCTTCTGCCTTCTCCCCTGCAAGCCTGTGATGACCCCCTTCTGCCTTCTCCCCTGCAAGCCTGTGATGACCCCATTCTGCCTTCTCCTCTGCAAGCCTGTGATGACCCCCTTCTGCCTTCTCCCCTGCAAGCCTGTGATGACCCCCTTCTGCCTTCTCCCCTGCAAGCCTGTGATGACCCCCTTCTGCCTTCTCCTCTGCAAGCCTGTGATGACCCCCTTCTGCCTTCTCCTCTGCAAGCCTGTGATGACCCCCTTCTGCCTTCTCCCCTGCAAGCCTGTGATGACCCCCTTCTGCCTTCTCCCCTGCAAGCCTGTGATGACCCCCTTCTGCCTTCTCCCCTGCAAGCCTGTGATGACCCCATTCTGCCTTCTCCTCTGCAAGCCTGTGATGACCCCCTTCTGCCTTCTCCCCTGCAAGCCTGTGATGACCCCCTTCTGCCTTCTCCCCTGCAAGCCTGTGATGACCCCCTTCTGCCTTCTCCTCTGCAAGCCTGTGATGACCCCCTTCTGCCTTCTCCCCTGCAAGCCTGTAGCGTGCGGTTGTGAGATTCAACTCGTACAGTATCTGTCCCTGTGCTGCAGACAAGAGAAAGACGTTTTACAGGCCTTTTCAGCACTCATTAGGCTATTAGCTATAGTTTAGTTTCTTTCCTGTGTTTCAGTTTGTACTTTCAGATATCTGCTTTATTTGACCGTTTCCTCCTGATCGCTTTCAGTCGTATATCAGAGCCGTGTCGTTAATGAAAACACTTCCTGCTGTTGCTTCATACAGTATTAAAAGCTTTCCACTGACAAACTACCTGAAGGCTTTTTATTGTAAAGAACGTTCCCGGAAATGAAATGTTTACCCACAGTTTTTACAGCCGTAACTTTTTTACCACTAGTCACACAGCCATGATGTATACAGCCCATTACTTTTCGACAAGCACGTTAAAGACGCACCTTAAAGCGGGCAGCCCTGTTTTAATGGAAATGCTCCCAGCTGCGCTGCTAGGCTGCCATGCCGGGTCGCGCCGGGTCGTACAGAGCCAGCACATTTGTATGGAAATAGGGTACTATTTGTCAGACGTGAGCTGCCCCTCCAACAACCTCGCCCTGGCAACACGTCTTCTGCCCACCTTGTTTTGCTCTTGAGACCACTCTGCCCGGCTTGTCACCCACTCATGCACACAGGACACACGCGCACGCACGCACACGCACACGCACACGCACACGCACACGCACACACACACACACACACACACACACACACACACGCACACGCACACGCACACGCACACGCACACACACACACACACACACACACAGTAACAGGCACACACACAAACAAACAAACAAGCAGTCAGTGGCTGCTTGTTCACCGGCAATATTATTAATGGGGTGTGTCTAGGCCGTCGTAAACATCTCCCAACAGCACTCAACGAAAACACAGCGGCCCAGTGACATCCCCGCATCTCTCTGGGAGACTTCAGCCATGCAGCATCTTGTCTGCATCTCTCTATAAGTAGCTGTAGACTTCAGCCATGCAGCACCTGGTCTGCATCTCTCTACATAAGTAGCTGTAGACTCCAGCCATGCAGCATATTGTCTGCATCTCTCTCTACATAAGTAGCTGGAGACTCCAGCCATGCAGCATCTTGTCTGCATCTCTCTCTACATAAGTAGCTGGAGACATCAGCCATGCAGCACCTGGTCTGCATCTCTCTACATAAGTAGCTGTAGACTCCAGCCATGCAGCATCTTGTCTGCATCTCTCTCTACATAAGTAGCTGGAGACTTCAGCCATGCAGCACCTTGTCTGCATCTCTCTACATAAGTAGCTGGAGACATCAGCCATGCAGGACCTGGTCTGCATCTCTCTACATAAGTAGCTGGAGACTTCAGCCATGCAGCACCTGGTCTGCATCTCTCTACATAAGTAGCTGGAGACTTCAGCCATGCAGGACCTGGTTTGCATCTCTCTACA
This sequence comes from Poromitra crassiceps, assembly GCF_964638095.1. Lineage (NCBI taxonomy): Eukaryota > Metazoa > Chordata > Actinopteri > Beryciformes > Melamphaidae > Poromitra > Poromitra crassiceps. Next base: position 23,355,532 of record NC_139625.1, on the reverse strand, counting down.
TAAGTAGCTGGAGACTTCAGCCATGCAGCACCTGGTCTGCATCTCTCTACATAAGTAGCTGGAGACTTCAGCCATGCAGGACCTGGTCTGCATCTCTCTACATAAGTAGCTGTAGACTCCAGCCATGCAGCACCTTGTCTGCATCTCTCTACACAAGTAGCTGGAGACTTCAGCCATGCAGCACCTTGTCTGCATCTCTCTATAAGTAGCTGTAGACTTCAGCCATGCAGCACCTGGTCTGCATCTCTCTATAAGTAGCTGTAGCCTTCAGCCATGCAGCACCTCGCCTGCAGCGACTTGGGAGTCCCAGTTTCTCTCTGTCTCTCCTTCTATCTCCTCCTCCCTCGCTCTGTGTGCTCTGTGTGCTTGGTTGGGGTGAAGGTTTGTCTTGATTAAGGGACTCTGTTGGCTGTTGGCTGTTTTATCACTCACTGTGCAGAAATGCGCACACTCACAGTGGACAAATGAAAGCCCTCTATCTCCTCCTTCTACTCAACCCCCACCTCTCTCGCCCACTCTTTGCCTCGTTCCCTCTGTTGCTCTTCCTCTTCCTCTTCCTCAGTTTCTTATTGTGTCTCACACCAAATACCTTCCTCTCCTCTCCTCTCCCCTCCCCTTCTTCTTGGAGTTATTATTGATTCCGATCTCAACTTTAACTCCCACATTAAGTCAATTAGAAAATCTGCTTTTTATCATCTTAAAAATATAGCAAGAATTAGGGGATACATGTCCAGACATGATCTAGGAAAACTAATTCACGCCTTCATTTATAGTAGGTTAGACTACTGCAATAGCCTTTTTTCTGGTCTCTCCAAAAAAGAACTTAGGCAACTTCAACTCATTCAGAATGCTGCTGCTAGAGTTCTAACGAAGAGTAAGAAAGCTGATCATATCACTCCAGTTCTTAAGTCCTTACACTGGTTGCCAGTGTGTCAGAGAATAGATTTTAAAATACTGTTATTAGTCTATAAATCACTTAATGGACTAGGCCCAAAATACATAGCTGAATTGCTCCCACGCTACGAACCGTCTAGAACTCTTAGGTCAACAGGGTCCAGCTTATTAACTGTCCCTAGGATCAAATCAAATCACGGGAAGGCTGCATTTACCCACTATGCTTCTGCTAGCTGGAACAAATTGCCTGAAGACCTCAGATCTGCCCCAACCTTACTTACTTTTAAAAATAGACTAAAGACTTTTATGTTTACCGTCGCTTTTAACTGCTGACAGCTACTATGCAAACCCAATGAGTCCTCTATAAGTTTTAGCTCTTTCTGCAACTGCTGCGCCTGTTGCTTATTGCACTTTTTATACTCTTTTTTTAAAGTTTTGTTGTGATGCTTTTAAATGTCCATTTTATTTCTTGTTTTCGTTTATTTTCCTGTCTTAATGAAGTTGCTTAATGCACTTTTTATACTCTCTCTTTTTTTTTAAAGTGTTGTTGTGATGCTTTTAAATGTCCATTTTACTCTCTTCTTTTCTTTTATTTTCCTGTCAACCATTTTATGTTGAAATGGTTGTATGAAATGTGCTATACAAATAAACTTGACTTGACTTGACTTGACTTCTCCCCCCCCTCTTCCCATCTTCTCTCCTCTCACGTCCCCTCCTCTCCACTCCTCCTCTCTCCCTCTCCTCTCCTCTTCCGATCTTCTCTCCTCTCCACTCCCTTCCTCTCCTCTCACCTCCTCTCCTCTCCTCTCCTCTCCCATCCTCTCCACTCCCCTCCTCTCCCCTCTTCCTGTCCC
>NC_139625.1:23293784-23351284 GCF_964638095.1 Poromitra crassiceps | reverse complement strand
CACAACATGCAATTGTATAACATTTCAATATTGGGCAAAATAAAACATTGAAATCCAAACACAACCCTATGTGAAACATGTATGTAATCCAGGTGCTATATATATCCCTTGCAGAATTAACGTTATTTGGATGAGTGACAGGCTCTACTGTGTGATGCACTGTGATGTCCGCTCCAGCCTCCAACTTACTTCATGTGCACGCCCACTATTTTCTTGCCAGCTGATGCGAGACGAGAAGGAAGAGAAACGAACATGCAGCCGACTCTGCTGAGCTCATGTTATTTGTAGTGAGCATTGAGCAATGCCCATTGCCCAGGCGTTTAAACGCAAATTAAAACACCCTGGCCTTTTTATCTCTTTTATTCTTTTGAGCAGAGTGGAGCGGTGAGTGCGAGCGGGTGAAATCTGTATCGAGCGGGGAGCGGTCTCCCCAGGACCTGACACCTGTCTTCCGGGGTGTCACACTAGGCGAAACCATGTCCAAAAGACTGACATGCCAGTCTTTTCGTCAGGGCGTCGTGAGGCGTCCTAGACGTCCCGACTGGTCCCGACGCTGGTCTTTGATTATGTCACACTACAAGAGGTGAAGACGGCCGATCGTCGTCCCCGACGGTCATATTCGGGCCCAACGCTGAAAATCTGTCGCGCACGACCAAATCGGTCTAATATCGGGCTGAATTCGTGTAGTCTGAACCAGGCATTACATGCAGCCGTAGCTCGCCCTCCCCGACATGTGAGGGAGGGAGAGAGAGAGAGATGCAGGTAGGCGGAGTTTTTCTGTTGAGAATAAACAGAGCAGTGCTATTCTTACCAGTATCACCTGGTCCATTTCACTGCATCTCCTGCCAGTATCTGCTGCCAGTAGTTCAAACTGGCAGCGGGAAACAGCGCCCCTACAGGTACTGGCAGCAACTCCTGCCAGTATCTGCTGCCACAAAACCTGCCAGAAACAGCGCCCCTACAGGTACTGGCAGCAACTCCTGCCAGTATCTGCTGCCACAAAACCTGCCAGAAACAGCGCCCCTACAGGTACTGGCAGCAACTCCTGCCAGTATCTGCTGCCAGTAGTTCAAACTGGCAGCGAGAAACAGCGCCCCTACAGGTACCGGCAGCAACTCCTGCCAGTATCTGCTGCCAGTAGTTCAAACTGGCAGCGGGAAACAGCGCCCCTACAGGTACTGGCAGCAACTCCTGCCAGTATCTGCTGCCACAAAACCTGCCAGAAACAGCGCCCCTACAGGTACTGGCAGCAACTCCTGCCAGTATCTGCTGCCACAAAACCTGCCGCTGCCACTAAATGAGCCAGGCCCTACTGCTATTTCAGGAGCTTGCTGCTGGGAAGTTTGGCGTTGCGATTATTTGCACATCCAAGTCGTTCATAAAAAGTACCGTAGGCTAGTAGCCTACGTTATTACCTCACAGGCTTGCAAGCACTTTGGACTTTCGTGGGCAACCAAACGATGTTTCTCATCTCCTCCCGATCAGAAATGTGGGCTTTTCTGTTCGCATGCCAGAGATGACGGATTATAATAATTATATCGCCTCTTCTAGCGCTTTCTAGCACACATCAGTTGACCACAAACAGACAACATGCGTCATTAACTGCGGTAAAAACCCTGATTGAGACACATGTATCATGTATACATGATCAAAGAATCCTCCTAAAACCCGAATAATAGTGGAATAACCCAGATGTCTTAATCGGAAAATGCTAAATTCAGAAAAAGGCCAAATTCTGAAAATGCAACTGGAATATGCTGTTTACATGACCCTTATCAAATTCTGAATGTTGTCCTTTTCCGAATAATAGTGGAATATTGTGTGCATGTAAACGTAGTCAGTGTGTGTGCGTACAGTATGTGTGGTGTGTGTGAGAGTCAGTGAGAGTGAGAGAGACTGTGTCTATTATGTTACTATCTGTGTGTATATACATACCATATGTGCTTTTGTGTGTGTATGTGTGTGTACATACCTTCTATGGCAAATGGTTTTCCGACAGTGAGCAGTTTGCACTCTGCGTCAATGGAGACCTCGAAGTCCAGCAGGGCTTTATCCATGATAAACGCATCTAGGGTAGGGGGATCTGTCCTTCAGCACAAACACACACACACACACACACACACACACACACACACACACACACACACACACACACACACACACACACACACACACACACACACACACACACACACACACACACACACACACACACACAGAGTGAGAGAGGAGCATTAGAGCAGCGGTTCCCAACCATTTCCAACTCATGGCGAACTAGAAAATCTCAAAAATGTTTGCGGCCCACATCTGATCATAAACAGGAGCCTACGGAGGCCATAATGTGTTCTCAGAGCACTTTTTATTTTAAAGCTAAACTGAGCTGTCATCAGCACCATACATGGGCTGTAATAGGCTAATTAACGATTACAAATTAAATAACGGTATCAACAATGGAAAAATGCATTCTCATACATAATAATAGAATCCATTTTTTTCCTCACAAAACCTTCGTGGGTTGGGAATGGCTGCATTCGAGACACACTTGTTTTTGTACCAAAACAAACAAAATACCTCAGATTCACTTCCCCCAGCTGAAACTTCCCCACACCTGCATAGCCTGTAATAGCAGCCCTGCTTTTGGGGGCTGCCACTCACCACTTTGTCATTTATACAGTGGAGGAGATGAACTGCATTGTAATACCCTGTGTAAACACATACATCATTATCTCAACCAGCAGCCTCTGTGGCAGAGCCATAAGGCATTATACAGCCTGCTGAACACTCTCCTTACCTACTCGGGCAATATCGATCCAATTGACTCCTAATTGACCCCTAATTACAGGCTGTTCCTCTGCCTGAGGCCCTACTGCTGACCACAGCTGGCAGTAGCTTCAGGCTACCAAGCACAATGAGCTGGATTGGAGTAGTATACAGTCACTGATGAAGAAGCACGCACGCTCGCTCGCACGCACGCACGCACGCACGCACACACACACACACACACACACACACACACACACACACACACACACACACACACACACACACGCACACACACACACACACACACCCAGAAGCAAGCTCAGAAATATGCACTGACCCATTGGGACTCACTCTCGGGCACACACACACACACACACACAGACCTACAGTACACACACACACACACACACACACACACACACACACACACACACACACACACACACAGACCTACAGTACACACACAAGTCTGATGTCATATTAGGGCAGACTGATCAAATTACTTGCGACTTCTTGTTATTCAGGGCAGGTACTGCGACACAAAAGGGTGACTTTACAAAGTCTTTGGTGTTGCTAGCAAAGCAGAAAAGTCTTGTGTTTTCCTCTCTCTGTCTGCGACCTGTCAAGTCTGATGCAGGTAGAGGAGAGGATAGAGGCTCTCCTCGGAGGATAAAGGCTTCCTCTGCAACTAAGGAGGGACGGAAGTTGTCCGATGTTTGGCCTTGGAATGAGTGTCTGTGAGTGCGTATAGGTGTGTGTGTGTGTGTGTGTGTGTGTGTGTGTGTGTGAGAGAGAGCGAGAGAGAGAGAGAGAGCCTGATTATGTCTTGCGAGCCGTGCATGAGCTTTCACATGCATAGCCCTCAGCATTCTGTCTCTCCAGGAGAAGGCTTGTGAGATCTTTTTGTGAGAGCAGTATTGGGGTCAGTGGTTCTGCCAACACAGTGTTTTACAGCCCCACTCCTGTTCTCTGCACTGCTGTGACTGCCCCTTCTGCTTCGCCTCGCACACCAACACACACTGCCTTCATCGTCCCTGTCCCATCATCCTCTTCTGCTTCACCTCAAACACCAACACACACACACTGCCTTCATCGTCCCTGTCCCATCATCCTCTTTCTGCTTCACCTCAAACACCAACACACACACACTGCCTTAATCGTCCCTGTCCCATCATCCTCTTTCTGCTTCACCTCACACACCAACACACACACACACTGCCTTCATCGTCCCTGTCCCATCATCCTCTTTCTGCTTCGCCTCACACACCAACACACACACACTGCCTTAATCGTCCCTGTCCCATCATCCTCTTTCTGCTTCACCTCACACACCAACACACACACACACTGCCTTCATCGTCCCTGTCCCATCATCCTCTTTCTGCTTCACCTCACACACCAACACACACACACACTGCCTTCATCGTCCCTGTCCCATCATCCTCTTTCTGCTTCACCTCACACACCAACACACACACTGCCTTCATCGTCCCTGTCCCATCATCCTCTTTCTGCTTCACCTCACACACCAACACACACACACACTGCCTTCATCGTCCCTGTCCCATCATCCTCTTTCTGCTTCGCCTCACACACCAACACACACACACTGCCTTCATCGTCCCTGTCCCATCATCCTCTTCTGCTTCGCCTCACACACCAACACACACACACTGCCTTCATCGTCCCTGTCCCATCATCCTCTTCTGCTTCGCCTCACACACCAACACACACACACTGCCTTCATCGTCCCTGTCCCATCATCCTCTTTCTGCGATCACCTCACACACCAACACACACTCTGCCTTCATCGTCCCTGTCCCATCATCCTCTTTCTGCTTCACCTCACACATCAACACACACACACTGCCTTCATCGTCCCTGTCCCATCATCCTCTTTCTGCTTCCCCTCACACACCAACACACACTCTGCCTTCATCGTCCCTGTCCCATCATCCTCTTTCTGCGATCACCTCACACACCAACACACACTCTGCCTTCATCGTCCCTGTCCCATCATCCTCTTTCTGCTTCCCCTCACACACCAACACACACTCTGCCTTCATCGTCCCTGTCCCATCATCCTCTTTCTGCGATCACCTCACACACCAACACACACACTGCCTTCATCGTCCCTGTCCCATCATCCTCTTTCTGCGATCACCTCACACACCAACACACACTGCCTTCATCGTCCCTGTCCCATCATCCTCTTTCTGCTTCACCTCACACACCAACACACACTCTGCCTTCATCGTCCCTGTCCCATCACCCTCTTTCTGCTTCACCTCACACACCAACACACACTCTGCCTTCATCGTCCCTGTCCCATCATCCTCTTTCTGCTTCACCTCACACACCAACACACACTCTGCCTTCATCGTCCCTGTCCCATCATCCTCTTTCTGCGATCACCTCACACACCAACACACACACTGCCTTCATCGTCCCTGTCCCATCATCCTCTTTCTGCTTCACCTCACACACCAACACACACTCTGCCTTCATCGTCCCTGTCCCATCATCCTCTTTCTGCTTCACCTCACACATCAACACACACACACTGCCTTCATCGTCCCTGTCCCATCATCCTCTTTCTGCTTCACCTCACACACCAACACACACACACTGCCTTCATCGTCCCTGTCCCATCATCCTCTTTCTGCTTCACCTCACACACCAACACACACACACTGCCTTCATCGTCCCCGTTCCATCCGCTTTCTCTGAACAAGCGCTTTAGCATCTTCCCTCTCATACCACCAAGTCAGCACACATGTTATCTCAGCATCTTTGCTGGTGCACTATGGCATGCACTGGATGTGTCTGGACTAGGGGTGTCAAAAATAATCGATTATAAGATGCATCGCGATGCGGACCTGCACGATTCTGCATCGATTCACAAATGTCAAAAATTGATTAAAAAAAATAAAAAATAAAAATATATATAATCAAATAAAATATAATGGAAGTACATGCATTTGTTTATTTTAATTATGGATCATAATACAATGCAATTCTAAATGCACTTTTATTTTAAAAGTAGCCACACAGTGAGAAAAAAGAAAGTGAGAAAAAAAATCATGTATTCGGGAAAAAAAGTGATGCATCGATTTAAGATGCATCGAGATGCATCGATAATCGTTATCGAATCGAATCGTAGCCCTCTGAATCGTAATCGAATCGAATCGTGAGGCCAGTGAAGATTCACAGCCCTAGTCTGGACCAACACATTCTCACTCTAGAAAGGCTACCTTTATCATCGGCAAGGGATGGCCGACCGAACGTCCGTATCTGACGAGTTGGGAGTGAGACCGGGTGTATAAACTTGTATGTGTCCCTGCACACCTGCCAGCCACCATATTGTTTCTGACTCATGTCACATTTGTGAATTCATGTGCAATATGTATTCATGCGAGTGTATGTGTGCATTTGACCCCGTGTGTCTTTATCCATGCTATTTAAATGCAATCTGCATCCGGATGTGTCTGGATAACGAAAAACACATGTTGGTGTAAGTTGTAAATGCACGCAGAAGGCAATGGAGCGGCCGCTACGTGATCAGATCACCAGCAGACTCAGTCAGGTGGAAAGGCAATCCGCACTGATGTTCACATTAATTAGAAAGTATCCGTCGGCAGGGTAGAAACATCATCACCACGGGCAGAAATGTCATCCCCACAGGTGCAGACATCCTCTTCATGCCTCCTGCTTGAGTGTCGTAGAAGGTGATCCCTTCTGCTGCAATGAAGATGCGAGTAGCATACGAGCTCTCCAGTGTTGTCACCTCTGACGACCCTACACCTGCCATGTTTGTTTATGTTTTCAAGAGACAGACTTGCTTTGCATAGTGTGCATGGAAAATAAGAGACGGTCACACGCGGGCCAAGCAGAACATTATACCTGATAGATTGTTCATTATCCAGAGCTAAATCGTGTTACATCAGGTGCAAATGAAGGCTTAAAGCCCCCCTCCAGTGTCTTTTGTCATTTTTTAAATATTTCATATTCATGTCCTGACAACGTTGATTAGCCACACTGTTCGCCAAATATTTCTTGACAAATTAATTTTGCGCTCGTTAAGTTATTTTCTAAAACGGGACGATTATGTATGACTATTAGTGGAACTAGTTGTATAGTTACTGTATATGTGAATACGTCTGTGAATACCGTTCCTGGCTGGTGTAGGTTAGGCAAATAGTGTAGCACAGAATCATCAGATTACGTGTGACTATTAATCAGTGCCCACAGAGAGGGGGCGCCAGGGAGAAACACTGGCTGGAGGCGGGCTTTAAAGACGAGCGTGCTTCTGTGTGTGCCTTACTTTAACCTATGTACGCCGTCGGGGGTGGTGGGCTGGTTGAAGCGCCTCATGTAGTCGTGCATCTCTGGGAAGCTCTTCTTCATGTAATCCTCGGCGCTGCTCTCCCTCACCGTCCCAAAGCGGAAGCCCATGGAGGGGTGATGCAACTGGGGCACGGACGCACACAGGCGACGGGTGGAGGAGATGGTGGTAATGGTGGGGGGAGGAGAGAGAGCGAGAGGGGGGAGAGAGCCAGAGAGAGAGAGAGGATATGATGATGGGACTCACATCAAATTCACTCTAGCCGTGAACTCCCCACAGGGTTTAAGGATATAAAAGGCGGTAATCCTTGATAAATAATTCCCCTCTTTACTCATTAGGCTGTCCTTGTGTAAGATCTTGTGTGTGCATGTGCCCCGGTGTTTCCCCCCATGCCTGTGTATGTATGTGCATGCGTGCGTCGGCACATTTGTGTCCTTGTGCGCGGGCTAACCTTGTCGTCGTGAATCCCCGAGACCTCCTCGAAGGTCTTCTCGCCCACCATGACCGCCGCTAGGTTGGCGGTGTAGCTGGACAGCACTAGCAGGCAGAAGATGGCCCACAGGTTCATCAGGAAGCGACCTGTCCAGCACTTAGGAGTCTGCAGAGCAGAAATGTGTGCCAGAGTGTAAACAGTTGTTTTTGGTCTGTTAATTTGCATTTACAAAATGGACCAGGGTGGGAATTTTGTCCTTTTAGGGGCGAGGCCATCTGGCTTTCAGCATCGCAAATCTTTTTAGGGCACAAGGCCACATGCCAGGGCACAAAGGCCATTGCTCTATTGACATCGTGAAGAGTGACTTTTCTGAAATGTGTGTTAAAATGAGCCAATTACACATCCTTTGCATAGGGAAGGTTACATTAAACTGATATCACTGATGTTTTTAAAGCAACTGACAGTAGCAGGCTGGTAGCAGGGCACTTGCTAAGGTGGCCTTAGGGATCTCAGGGCATCAAGGCCAGAGGGAGGGGCAACGGAGGCCATGGCCTCCATGTAATTCCCACCCTGGATAGGACGGATGACAGGACAAAATAAAGAAACAATAGCAGATTGTGGAGATGAGCAAAGGGCTTCTAAAAATACCTGAATGTAAAACTGAAAAATGTCAACGTCAAAAATAAATGAAGCTGAGATGAATGACAGGAAGTAAACGGCAGCAAACATGAAGTAGACAAACATCCAGTAAACTGGATGGATGCATAAATGAAAGGGAAGCGAAATCAAGTTCATTAAGAGGAGGTGTAAATTTAAGGGAAAGTGACAAGCTGAGGTGTAAATTTAAGGGGAGGTGACAAGCTGAGGAGGAATTTTTAAGGGTTGAGATAAATGAGACATGAATTAGACAAATAAGGTTGCCACCCACTATTAAGAAGGTGTTCCAAATGTGTTGTACTCTGAGTGTAATGAGTGGGGGGGGGGGGGAACGTGGCATCCACATTACATGCACTTTAAAGAAATGGCACCGAGGGGAGTCATGAAGATCACTTTAATTGCAGAGCTATTTTGAGGCTAAATGTGTGAAGGCGTGCGTGCCAGCAGGCAAACAATACTTCCATTTAGCTCTTTCACACGTGTGCCAAACTTGCCTTTTTCTTCACGAGGCCCTGCTATAATAAATCACCCTGGCAAAATATTTAAGGGAATATGTGAGGGAATTAAATATCTGCTGACACATGAGACTGAATCGAGAAAATGGGAGGTTTTCCATTCAAGCCAATTTGTCTTATTACTGTAAAACATATTACTGTGAAAAGGAACAACATCTTGTTGAAATTGAACAACAATAAAGGAGAGTCGTGGGACATAAAGCATTATTGGCAGTGTGGTAAACAGTTTTACCTGCCTGTTAGCCTAAACAAACCGGACTGCTTGGATAAGTCGTGTCGATGCCACTTATATTTACATTTGAGGCATTTTGATGATCCAGCACATAGAGGGCCACAGGCTTGCTCCAGGACACATTTCTGTGAAGGCTGTTGATGGACACATTGCCTGTTTGCAGGGATCAAACCCGTAACCTTTCCATTATAGGAAGGTCTCTCTAATCACTTGGCTGCCCTTCCACCCATGTCATATCCTCCGCCTCCTTCAGGGACAGTATAAATGTATTCTTATGAGTTCAAATAAATAGTCTGCCGGATTGGCTAGTCACAAGACAAGAGAAGTAGGACAGAGAAGAATGATTTAAGCAAATGATGTTTCAGATATTCATCTGAATGTGTCCCATGAAAATGTAGGAGCGAGCATAAGTTATCATGATGATAGATTTGGGCACAATATAGGATGCTAATTAAAAATCAAAGAACACAAAGGGCAGAGCTGCTTTTCATCAGGTAGAGGGTCCGTTATGTGCGGCAGTATGAATGTGGATGGGACACTATCAATCATATGTGACAGGCTTCTGAAGTAAGCTGGTACCACAAGGGTATATACAATGAGAATGAATGGAAATGAGAGGAAGGGAAATAGTTTTTTTTTGGTCTCTGAGGGGAATGAGTTTTTCACGGTGGTATGTATTTATTGATGGACAAATTTGCCTAAGAAGCAGAATTACACTTGCATTTGTCTTCAGGACCATGGACAGCAGCTCTCATTTACATTGCTTGCCTGTTGAGCAGACAGCGATGGCTCTTTCTCCCTCTCTCTCTGTCTCTCGCTCCCTCTCTCTTTTTCTCTCTCTCTGTGTCTGTCTCTCCCTCTCTCTCTCTGTTTCTGTCTCTCCCTCTCTCTCCCTCTCTCTCTCTGTACCAACCTTCACCTCGTCAGCTCTCCGACTTGGCCCACCCTCTCGCCCTTTCCCCTTTACATCATCCTCCCTCTACCAACCTATCGCCCTCATTCTCTTACTGTTTCCTTTTCATCCACTTACCCTTTCAACCCCCTCACACTATCTTTCCCTCCGTCAACCTCCCAATCACCCTCTTTCTGAAACCCATTGGCTCCTCCTCCACCTCCCCCCCCCCCCACCAGTCCTCCTCGCCTTGCCTGCTTGCTTCCAACTTTCCGTCTGTCTACCAACTGTAGGATGGTTAACCTCTCCTCGCCCCCTCCCTTCCCACCTTCATCCATCCCTATCATCCTCGCCATAACTCCTTCAATCTCTGTCGGCCCACTTACCCTTTCCCCTCTCCCTCCCTCTGTGTTTTATCCTCCTTGTTCCCCTTGCGGCTCACTACTTCATCACTGCCTAGCTACTTAACCTCTCCCCTATCCATCTTTTCTCTACGTGGTCAGCTCTATCATATTTCCCTATAACTCTCTTTTCCTTTTACTTCCTCTTTACAATCGCCCTCGCGTATCCTTTAATGTACTTCACGGCCTCCCTTTGTCTCCTAATTCCTCTCCTTGCCGCACCTTCAATGGTACCTATTTATGGTGCCTATTTATCACAGCTGCGTTACCTTGATGGCGAGAGTGCGTCCAAACAGGATGGCGTAGCAGAGATTGAGGGCAGAGGAGTAGGAGAACACACTCAGCCTGTTCCGGCCGCGGGGCGTCATGCCGAAGGGGCTGTTCCACTCGTACAGGGTGAGGAAGAGCGCGGTGAGGTGCAGCGTGACGAAGATGCCCACCCACATGGACCAGTGGAGGGGCCACATGAACGCTCCGATGGGGGCGGCCGTGTCCCGGCTGCGTACCTGGGAGGACAGTAGCATTAGGATCCAGGCCAAATACAACAAATGTGCAGGAATCTGAATGGATGCAGTTAGCTTTTCTTTTTTTCCCTTTGTTGTGAATAATTGTGATTACCAGCCATGACGGCATGTGGCTGGTATTGTTTTCACCTCGAGTCTGTAACACCGATTGTAGAGGGAACTAACACAGAAGCCGTTTTGAGTACTTTGCCAGGTGTTTATAATGTCTGTCTGTGGAAAGCTTTTTTTTTTCATCACAACCGTGCAAGACGCCGTCACAAAACTTTACAGGTGTGTAGCTGACATCAAAATGAAGCCCGAGTTTGAAAATGGGTGTGATCGGAGCAAGAAGGCCTCCCTGTACAACAGGGATGGGCAACTTCGATGATAGAGAGGACCACAAAAAAAAATCCTCGCTACCAGAGGGCCAGATTGTGACCGTGTACTTCCACCAGTAGCCTACTGTAACACCATCACTCCCAATTATAGCTACTAATTTGATGAAAAAGACTGGCAAGCAAAGTTTATTATATCAACATTTATTATTTTTCATATTCAAATTTAGTCATTCTTCCATTCAGATGACACCAGAAACTTTGCTCTAGCTTTAAAACAGCTCGCTACAGCAATTTGATGGGGTACATCACCCAAATATGTCATATTAATCATATTAGTAAAGTTGCATGTCCAATGTGCATCCTGGCTATAGTACAATAGCCTTAGCTCAAATGCTAACGTTAAACAGTATGTGGATGGACAATCCTAACGCCATTCACGCCATGTTCTGGGATGTACAGTAAAATAAAAACACAGATGTGGGTGGTCTAACTAACCTAACCAAAAACGTCCGCCTTGTTTTTTTGATTGACCCAGGGGCCACACTGAGTGAGGTGGCCCACATGTGGCCCACGAGTTGCCCACCCTGCTGTACAACATCTGTTTTAAGTCAAGGGCATCACGGGCGGCTGGTGTGATCCCATCACAAGATGCTTTATTTCTAATTCTATTTCCAATTTGCAGGATGAAGGGCGAAGAACCATCCTTTAAAAAGGGCCGTCATTTGTTTTGATTTCCTGCTACCAGTACTAATCATTTTGTACAGTCACTTTTTCAAACAGTGGAGTTCTCATTTTGGAGGGAGCATATTGTCACATCATATTATCTATTGCTGTGTGTCAGCCACAGAGGGAGGGGTTATTAATTTGAAGAGGAACTGCAGTACATTTTTGAGGTCACTGCTGGATGTCCTCTCAAGATCCTTCTCATTTGGACTTTCGTAATTAACTTGCCCCGTCAAAACCCGGCCAACTAATATTGACTGACTAACGATGTGCTGCTCGTCCCCAGACGACCCAGGCGAGCGGGGGAGAAGGACAAGTTGAAATAGTGCCAGAGCGTATGGTCAGATCATATTGAAGTTGTGTCACAGCCACAAAGAGAGAGAGAGATTGACAAATCAAAGACACATTGCACACTGCTATGCTGCCTCTGACTGCATTACTCAGGATGCAGTAGATTGTCAGCATGGGTGTCTTCTAAAATCATTACAATACAAATTCAGAACTACAGCGGACTCATTAGTTTGACTTTACCAGAATGCCCAGGCTGGTGGAGTAGAAGGGCGAGGTGAAATCGATGACTCTGCTCCGGGCGGAGTTGATGGAGAAGGAGGTGACAGCCATGTCAGCGGATCCGCTCAGCAGGTCCCCGACCAGCCCGGTCCAGCGTCCTGACCCACTCTTCGCCCCGTACTTCCCGTCTCCCACGATGTAGAGGTCAAAGGTGAAGCCCATGTCCTCCGCCAGCTTCTCCAGCAGGTCGATGCAGTATCCGTAGCAGCACTTCCTCAGGTCCTCCGGTTGGCCTGGGAGGCAGAAAGTGATGATGACGTGAAAATTGTTTAGCTCATAGGGATATTCATAAACGTTATTTTAGAGGCACATGAGTAGCTCTTATGGATCCGCAGGGTGGGACTAAATTTGCTCAGTTTGAATCCTGGACTAGGAAAGTTTAACAGCCCTTGACCAATCGGAAAAGAGCATACCCTATTTAAGCTGAGATGCTAAGTCAAGATGAAACTCTCATTAATGTTGGAATGACATTGCCTTTTTTCCTCCAGATTGCTCCCAGCACTGACAGAGGTGCAACAGATGTGCCTCCTTCTTGTGCGAAGCTGCCGTGTTATTTAACTGTGGACAGAACCGGTCATGACGATCATCATACTGTAGCTAAAGGCTAAGCACTGCCAGAACTGGCAGACTATTTATTGGCTTTAAACGCTAATGACAGTGTATAGACAAGGTCATAAAACCATAGCTTCAGGCAAAAGCCTGGGAAAGCTTCAGGGCAATTTCAAAGACCTTTCTAATTACAGCAGCTCATTAATTAATGACCTACTGTACACTGAATAATTTTCTTTTTTTTCTTTTTTGTACATTTTTTATTATACACTTTGAGTGAAACACCCCATTTGTTCAGATTGTGCAGATTTTCCAATGTGAAGGATTTGATGATACATAATAGCATGAGCCAAAATTACATGGTATGCAGTATGCACCTGTAACCTGGGTAGTCAGACCAAGATCTGCATTATGTTACTGTCCCTTTAAATGAAGTTGTTGACACGTTCTGCACACTGAGTGATCACCTTTCTCTTGTTAGACGATCTTTGGCATGTTCTGCCTCAGTGCGCAGAGAGCGCTACAGCGCTACAGAGTGGTCATCTTCGTTTAACATTCTTTCTTTACATCTCTTTTGTTAGAGAAGTCAGTGCTAACAGCTACGTTGGCGCTGGCTAACTGAACTGAACAGCCTGAAAAAAAAGAGTTTAGAACTTGAAAAGAACTTGAAAATCGATTTAATCTAAATAACCTGAAGTTGACAAGGAGCTGCAACTTCGCCCAGGGATCATTAGGAACATAAACATCGGATATCCCGGTGAGTTGTGGTTGTAGCTCAATGTTCTTAGCATGTTTAGGCCTTTAGTAGGCATGCAGATTAGAAAGTTGGACAGACTCTGTACTATACAAAAACCAGTCGGGATAACTTGAAAATGATGAGATGATTCATGAACATGTGAAAATGTGCTATGAGTCGTGTGCAATTGCTTATCTGATGTACTGTGTGTGTTATGCTTGATGCCATTCAACTTGCAGCCTAGCTAGCTGCCACATGTGGTGTTGTTAATGTGTTCAGGCTAACATCACTTCTCATGCACTATATAGCTTCATGTCAAATATATATGGAGCCTGATAATATCTATATGTTGAACTGTATAATGATCTGCACTGAAGAATGTATATAATTATTTTTTTGAGATGTTTATATTGAATTCACATTTGTTCTACTGTGAGACTGAGTTTAAGTGATACACTACAAGTTACGAGTTATTGGAAAAAGAGAAGACATTGTGGGAAATATATTTTATTTAAATAGATTCAATGGACATTTGTGAAGATGGACTGAATAGTAACTGTCCTGCACTTGTGTAGGCTGGTTTTTCTTGGAGAGCTACGTCTACATTGGAACTGTGAATCGCCATCTACTGCCCCATCCCCTGCCCTGTCCCACTGCCCCATCCACTATCCCATCCACCGCCAACCTCCACCCAAGTCACCATCAGGGACATCTCTGTCTCGTCGGGCTTGCGGTCATCGTCTCGGGACGTCTTCAGGGACAGTGATTATTGAGGACGGTTTGAGTGCACTCACTTTATTATTTTCCATTTTATTATTTTATTTTATTTACTTATGTTTGTTGTTTTCTGAGATCTCAGGGTTTATTTTGTTTGGTCCAGGGAAAAGAAAAACGAACGAAAGGAAGAAAAAAGAGTTCAAAACTCTGAAAAGGTCTTGTGAATATCGAATTGTATTTTGCTCATTCTAATGTATTTTTTTCTATTTGATAATACACTTTCCCTATACCACATTATTGTATTCTATTCTGTGTGTTTAATTGGGGTGGTTTCTTTCTCATGTCTATTTTAGTGGCCGGACAAGGAATTTTCAACCAATCTCCTCAGAACCTAGATTAGAGGCCAACCCCTGGTTCTTAGAAAGAGAGATTTGTCACTAGCATTAGTGACAGACCAGGGAGGGGTTACAAAAGTGGCGAGCCAGCCAGGAGAGTTGGTGCATTTAAATAAATTTGATTCCACCCCGATATTAACACAAAACTACAAAAATAATTAGACCCAACGGAAATTAGGTTTTGTATGCTTGCGTGAATTACTGTTAAAACAAGACATATTATTTCTACTACATACGCACAGCTAAAACAAAAAAATTGATCTTTGCAACCGCTTTGACTTGCATGGGCCTAGTTGCCTTTATGTAGCGGGCATAGATGAAGATTACACTATAGAGGAAATAACAGACTTCTTCAAAGTTCATGGGGATGTCGCTAAGATAGTGAGGGTCCCTGATGAATCAAATCAGCCAGAAGGCCGGACCATAGTACAATACTCACTAGAACGAACAATTTCAAGGCTTGATCCTGTAGCCCTAGGCAGCCTGCCAAGCCCTAAGGATGCCACTGTTACCTGGCATGTGAGGACTATTCGTGAGATGTGTCAAAAGGAGCTCGGTAGAGAGTTGGCTCAAAAATGCTTAGACGAACTGAATAGTCTGGCTGGCAGTAGTAAAGCTGGCTTTTGGGATACGCTCCTGAGTGAGATGCAACATGCTAGGTCTGAGCTAGGCCCCCCACAGAGTTCTCGTCTCCCCCAGTCTTCTGATCAGCAGGCTCCCACGCCTAGCAGTGAGAATGGAGTCACTGGCAAAAGTCCACCAGAAATTCCAGAGTCACAATTAATTGATTTTGCGTCCAATGCCGTTCCCTCCAGTTCTTCCATAGGCCCACCTCATCTTAATGAGAGTACAGTAAATCCGCCCCAAATCCAGAAAGTCATTGTTGAACATTTCATTCGTAATGACACCCCATCCAGCTATAGCCAGAGCAGGATCAGAACATTTTCAGGGCGGCTGCCAAAGCCAAATGGCGAGGTTGATTATGATGCCTGGCAGACCCAGGTAGACCTTCTCCTCAATGATGCTTCATTGTCTGACACTCAAAAAGTGAGGAGGATTTTAGAGAGCCTGCTCAGCCCAGCTGCTGATATTGTCAAGCCGCTTGGCACCAACGCTTCTCCCAATGCCTACCTAATTCAGCTTGAATCTGCATTCGGAGTGGTAGAGGATGGCGAGGAGCTATTTGCTACCTTCCTCGGTTCAAACCAAAATTCTGGAGAGAAGCCCTCTGTCTATCTTAACCGACTTCAAAGTCTTCTTACTAAAGCTATCTCTAGAGGGGGAGTCTTAGCTGAAGTGTCCGACAAGCACCTACTCCGGCAATTCTGCAGGGGCTGCTGGGACCAGAGCTTACTCATTGGACTTCAGCTTGAACACCGGAAAGATAATCCACCATCTTTCCCTGAACTACTGCTCCTTCTGAGAACAGAGGAGGACCGACGTGCCGCAAAAAGTGAACGAATGAAAAAGCATTTAGGAAACACAAGGGTTGCAACACATGTGCATTCAGTCTTGAGCACGCCGGTGTTTGACGAGGAACCTCCTCCCCTGACTCCCAAAAAGCATGATACCAATTTCAAACTTGAAAAGGAGGTTGCTGAACTCCGTCAGCAAGTAGCGCAGTTAATGCAGAAAGAGAGGAAAGGATCAGAATTTGAAGAGATTCACAGCAATCCCACAAGGAGGGAAATACCCTTGAGGAGTGACAATTTAGCAGCTCGTGCTACAAACCCGGAGTACACACCCCGAACCCCTACTCTACCTAGAGCATGGTTCTGCTTTAAGTGTGGGGAAGACGGTCATATCGCAGTTAACTGCAATAATGAACCTAACCATGTCCTTGTCCGCAGAAAGAATGCAGAGCTTCGAGACAAACGTGAAAGATTCAAGGCCCAGCAGGAAGCCCACAACCACTCTTTAAACTGGTAGTGGCTCCTGCCGCGGGACGACCAGGAGCCGAGGACATAAATCAGAATAGTCCCATAGCAATGACTCATGATGTGAAAGAGGGGACAAGGGCCAAAGGTAGCGAAGTGTTCAATCATTCTCTTCCTCTTGGGCTTGTAGGCCCACGCTGCGTCTCTACAGTCTTTGTGGGAGACATAAGATGTGAGTCTATTTTCGACACCGGATCCCAAGTCACCACTATTTCGGATACTTTCCATTCCAGATATTTGGCATCCACCCCCATTCAGCCCATTAATCATCTGCTTGAGGTTGAAGGGGCTGGGGGTCAACCTGTGCCCTATCTTGGCTATGTTGAGGTTTCCCTGACTTTCCCTGACAGTGTGACTGGTGCAGAGGAACAGTTGACTGCTCTAGCCCTCATTGTCCCAGAGTGTCACTTTAATAGCACAATTCCAGTGTTGGTTGGCACAAATGTTTTGCGGCAGCTCTACCAGCGTGGAATAGATCGTGAAGGACCAACATTCTCTAAGAGGTCAGACAGCTTTGCATCACTTCTTCAGCATGTTGCCCAAATACATGAAAGTGAAACCAAAGCTTGCCCTGTCAAATTGCATGGGAAAAACCCCATCACCATTCCAGCAAGAGACAAAATGTGTGTCTTTGGCGATGTTAGACTAGGGAGAGCTAATCCACACACCTCTTTCATTCTTGAACCACGTGAGTCTTCTCCCCTTCCTGGTGGGTTATTTCTTAAATGTGCACTATTGAACATCCACTGTAAGGCCTCAAAAAAGATCCCTGTAATTCTTAAAAACATGACCGACCACAGTGTCACTCTGTCCCCAAAGTGTGTCATAGGCGAAGTATCTGCTGCTCAGAGTGTCACGCCCTTGAACTCCAATCAGTCTCCGCCCACCCAATCTGAGGCACGGAGTGATAAGGTCATGTTCAATCTTGATGATTCGCCTATGCCAGAGGCGTGGAAACAGCGCATTTCAGACAAACTCAATTCCATTCCAGAGGTCTTTGCTGTCGACGAGCTTTCCTTTGGTCACACAGCTGCTGTGAAGCACCGTATTCGGTTGCAAGACGAGACACCTTTCAAAGAGCGATCCAGGCCAATACACCCCAGTGACAGGGAGGCTGTGAAGCAGCACCTCAGAGAGCTCCTGGATGCAGGAATAATAAGAGAGTCTGAGAGTCCCTTTGCATCACCAGTGGTGTTAGTAAGGAAGAAAAACGGAAAAATCAGGCTATGTATTGATTATAGGAAGCTGAACGCTCGCACTATAAAAGACGCATATGCCCTTCCCAACATCGAAGAGACATTCTCCGCCCTAAGTGGAGCGAAGTGGTTCTCGGTAATGGACTTAAAATCTGGTTATTACCAGGTAGAAATGGCAGAAGAGGATAAACCCAAAACCGCGTTCACATGTCCTTTGGGCTTCTACGAGTTCAACCGTATGCCGCAGGGTGTGACCAACGCGCCCAGCACCTTTCAACGCCTAATGGAAAAGTGTGTTGGGGATCTGCACCTTAGCGATGTGCTTGTATTTTTGGACGACCTCATAGTCTTTTCTGAGACACTTGAAGAGCACGAGTCAAGACTCATGAAAGTGTTACATCGTCTCAAAGACTATGGACTAAAATTGTCACCTGAAAAGTGTCAATTTTTTAAGTCATCTGTCAAATATCTTGGTCACATAGTCGACGCCCAAGGGGTCCACACTGACCCAGACAAGATCTCTGCTCTCAAAGATTGGCCTCGCCCTGTGAACAGAGAAGAGCTCAAGTGCTTCCTGGGCTTCTCTGGGTATTATAGGCGCTTCGTGGAGGGCTATTCTAAGATCGCCAAGCCCCTCAACTCTCTTACTGCTGGGTACTATCCGCCCAAAAAGAGAGGCAAAATCTACAAAAGAGAGCGGCCCAAGAATTGTGTGAGTCCTCGAGCACCTTTTGGTGCAGCGTGGACATCTGAATGTGAGTCTGCCTTCAGAGCCCTCATTGATAAGCTAACTTCAGCCCCTGTTCTTGCATTCGCAGATGCCAAGCTTCCATACGTGTTACACACGGATGCTTGCTGTGGGGGTCTGGGGGCTGCACTTTACCAAGAGCAAGGCGGAAAGCTCCGCGTAATAGCCTATGCCAGCAGAGGTCTGTCGAAGAGTGAAAGAAATTACCCAGCTCACAAGCTAGAGTATTTAGCTTTAAAATGGGCAATCTGTGAAAAATTCAGTGATTACCTCTATGGCACAGATTTCACTGTTCTAACCGATAATAATCCGCTCACCTATGTCCTCACCTCCGCCAAGCTAGACGCCGCCGGACATCGCTGGTTGGCTGCCCTGTCGACCTTCAGATTTAACATCAAGTACCGAGCAGGACACACTAACGGAGATGCGGATGGTCTATCTAGACGCCCGCAGGATGCACCTCAGGAAGACTATGAATTCCTGCAGGAAAGGGAGCGGATTAAAGAAATGACAAGGCGCATCTTGGAGGGGGAGGATCAGGAGATCCCCACTGATGCAGTCTCTGCAGTATGTCAGCACCACTCTGTTACGTCATCACGGCTTCCTGTTCTTGTAGAGTCTCTTGCCGTAGAAGCCTCAGCAGTGCCCGATGTGTTTGCTGGTCAAGGTCAAGATACCTTACCTGGTATGACAAGGGAAAATTGGCATAGAGCACAAAGAGAGGACCCATCCATCGGGAGAGTTATCTCCTTTGTAGAAGGGGCGCAGAAGCCCTGCTTCAAAGATGGGAGTGCTGAACAGCCTGAAGTCAAATTACTCCTTAGAGAGTGGAACAGGCTTGAAATCAGAGATGGAATCCTTTACAGAAGGTGCTTTGATCGTGGAGATATGATCTATCAGCTTGTCTTGCCCGAGCAGTATAGAGAGAGAGCTTTTCACGGGTTGCATGATGAAATTGGGCATCTAGGATCTGAGCGTGTACTAAGTCTAGCTCGAGCCAGATTTTACTGGCCCAAAATGGCAGAATCCATCGAAAAGAAATGTCACACCTGTGAACGATGTTTTAGGCGGAAAGCTAGGCCCCAGAGAGCAGCGCCCATGGTAAACATAAGGACAACTTTCCCGTTAGAATTAGTGTGCATGGACTATCTGTCACTCGAACCCGACAGCCACGACACCAGGAACATTTTAGTCATCACTGACCATTTCACAAAATTTGCGGTGGCAGTGCCAACAAAAGATCAAAAGGCTAAGACAGTTGCCAAGGCTCTCTGGGAGAACTTCCTAGTCCACTACGGCTTCCCCAGTCGCCTCCACAGTGATCAGGGCAGGGATTTCGAATCCCACACAATCAAAGAGCTGTGTTCACTGATAGGAGCAGAGAAGGTGCGTACTACGCCCTATCATCCGCAGGGAAATCCTGTTGAGCGATTTAATAGGACCCTGTTAAGCATGCTCGGAACACTAGAGGAACAGGATAAACAGCGTTGGAGGGATTTCGTGAAACCCCTAGTTCACGCGTACAATTGTACAAGACATGACACAACAGGGTATTCACCCTATGAGCTTATGTTTGGTAGGCAGCCTACTCTTCCAATTGACCTCATTCTGGGGATCAGCCCTCCCACTGAGACTCCTAAGACACATTCCGAGTATGTTCAGAACTTACGCCGGCGGCTCCAGGAAAGCTATGCACTGGCTGCCGAAAATTCTAAAAAGACAGGAGAGAGAAACAAAATACGGTTTGATGCCAAAATCAGAGCTGCTGAGTTAGTTGAAGGGGATCGGGTCCTAATAAGAAACGTCAACATACGGGGGAAACATAAACTAGCTGACAGGTGGGAGCGCTCCATTCATGTAGTCGTGAAACACATTGATAGCGGTCCAGTATATGTAGTCAAGCCAGAAAAAGGCAATGGCCCACATCGTACCCTTCACAGAGACCTACTCTTGCCATGTGGGTTTCTGCCTGTTGAGGAAGCTCCAGAGCAGAGATCGAAGCTAAGCAAACCAAAGAAAATGAGGTTGAGAGGCAGTATTAAAGTTGGAAACCAGCAGATGGAGGGGGATGGTTCAGAGGGAGATTTAGGAGATGAGGAGGAGGAACCTTACTACTTAGAGGGACCCCCAAATTCTGCTACATGGGGCCCTTATGTCCAAGAAATAGAGAGCACACCACTGAGACAGCCCCCAGTACCACTTAATCCCCAAGCCCCTGAGTTTAGAACACGGCCCCCAACCAGCTCTGAGCAGATAGGTCATGACCTGTCAGCTACGACTCCTGACTTTGTCGAACATAGCGACCATGTTGTAATAAACATTCCAGAGCGCGACACGTCTGACGCATCACTTGTGGGGGAGGGAGACAGAGGCGTCTCGTCAGTTCGCGTGGGAGGTGGGGAATCTTTGCCTGATCAGGACGGTGGGCTTGACTCACGGGAACATGAGGAGGATGTGAACGTTATTCTTGAGGGCGGACCAAGCGAGCCCAGGCGCTCCAACAGGGAGAGACACCCACCACATAAGTTTACATATGATGAATTGGGAAAACCCCTGATTCTGGCCCTTAGCTCATTTTTTGAAAGCCTGCAGACCATTCTTCCCCCAGTACCTAGCAGTCCCTACCAGGTGCCCGGTATGGTTTGGTTGCATGAAGGGACTCATGCAGTTTAGAGGGGGAGTGTGTAACCTGGGTAGTCAGACCAAGATCTGCATTATGTTACTGTCCCTTTAAATGAAGTTGTTGACACGTTCTGCACACTGAGTGATCACCTTTCTCTTGTTAGACGATCTTTGGCATGTTCTGCCTCAGTGCGCAGAGAGCGCTACAGCGCTACAGAGTGGTCATCTTCGTTTAACATTCTTTCTTTACATCTCTTTTGTTAGAGAAGTCAGTGCTAACAGCTACGTTGGCGCTGGCTAACTGAACTGAACAGCCTGAAAAAAAAGAGTTTAGAACTTGAAAAGAACTTGAAAATCGATTTAATCTAAATAACCTGAAGTTGACAAGGAGCTGCAACTTCGCCCAGGGATCATTAGGAACATAAACATCGGATATCCCGGTGAGTTGTGGTTGTAGCTCAATGTTCTTAGCATGTTTAGGCCTTTAGTAGGCATGCAGATTAGAAAGTTGGACAGACTCTGTACTATACAAAAACCAGTCGGGATAACTTGAAAATGATGAGATGATTCATGAACATGTGAAAATGTGCTATGAGTCGTGTGCAATTGCTTATCTGATGTACTGTGTGTGTTATGCTTGATGCCATTCAACTTGCAGCCTAGCTAGCTGCCACATGTGGTGTTGTTAATGTGTTCAGGCTAACATCACTTCTCATGCACTATATAGCTTCATGTCAAATATATATGGAGCCTGATAATATCTATATGTTGAACTGTATAATGATCTGCACTGAAGAATGTATATAATTATTTTTTTGAGATGTTTATATTGAATTCACATTTGTTCTACTGTGAGACTGAGTTTAAGTGATACACTACAAGTTACGAGTTATTGGAAAAAGAGAAGACATTGTGGGAAATATATTTTATTTAAATAGATTCAATGGACATTTGTGAAGATGGACTGAATAGTAACTGTCCTGCACTTGTGTAGGCTGGTTTTTCTTGGAGAGCTACGTCTACATTGGAACTGTGAATCGCCATCTACTGCCCCATCCCCTGCCCTGTCCCACTGCCCCATCCACTATCCCATCCACCGCCAACCTCCACCCAAGTCACCATCAGGGACATCTCTGTCTCGTCGGGCTTGCGGTCATCGTCTCGGGACGTCTTCAGGGACAGTGATTATTGAGGACGGTTTGAGTGCACTCACTTTATTATTTTCCATTTTATTATTTTATTTTATTTACTTATGTTTGTTGTTTTCTGAGATCTCAGGGTTTATTTTGTTTGGTCCAGGGAAAAGAAAAACGAACGAAAGGAAGAAAAAAGAGTTCAAAACTCTGAAAAGGTCTTGTGAATATCGAATTGTATTTTGCTCATTCTAATGTATTTTTTTCTATTTGATAATACACTTTCCCTATACCACATTATTGTATTCTATTCTGTGTGTTTAATTGGGGTGGTTTCTTTCTCATGTCTATTTAAGTGGCCGGACAAGGAATTTTCAACCAATCTCCTCAGAACCTAGATTAGAGGCCAACCCCTGGTTCTTAGAAAGAGAGATTTGTCACTAGCATTAGTGACAGACCAGGGAGGGGTTACACACCTATTGCACATACAGTCATCTGTTGATTGAAAGTCAGAGAAGGTTAAGATATCTTCCCTTATGTGGCTTATTATGGATGACTAGGACAGTCATTTAGATCTGAAATCCACTCATGCTGCCGCAGGCTGTATTTGACCAATAGCCTCCACTGAGCCAGTGATATGGTACATGGTATTTCGATGAACCAGACTCAGCGGTCATTATGTCTTATTGATTTGACCTCTTTAATCCTCTTCAGTCATGAGATGTTGATGTAGATGTTGCCCGTGACACAGCACCTGCTGGACTGACGGAGCATGAGCCCCTATTGATTTCACCTCTAAAATCCACTTGGGTCATGAAGGGAAGATGTAGTGATACCGTTAGAGATGTAGGCCTAGGGAGGGGCGAGACCCTCTTGTTCTGGTCAAAGGCCTCCAAGGAAGAGCGGAGAGCCATGGTGGTGGCGGAAGTGGCAAGGACAGAGCAGGAACGCCTTAACATCAAAGCATCCTCTCACCTGGCAGTGACTGGACCATGAGGGTTGACCTCGGAAAACAACTCCAGTTCCCCAGGGAGGTTGTGGAAACATCACTCCGGCCCGACCTCGTCATGTGGTCAGAGGCTCGCAAGACCATCCTGCTTGTTGAGCTTACTGTCCCGTGGGAGGAAGGGATGGAGGCCGCCAACGAGAGGAAGCGCTCCAAATATGCAGACCTGGCAGCGGAGTGCAGGGAGGCTGGCTGGAAAGCCGTCACGTGTCCCGTTGAAGTGGGGTGTAGGGGCTTTGTTGGTTCCTCAACTGTTCGCCTACTCCGCGACATGGGATGCACAGGATCGGGGCATCGGAAAGCCGTAAGAGAGCTGGCCGAGGAGGCGGAGAAAGGCAGTTTTTGGCTGTGGCTAAGGAGGAAGCATAGGAGTTGGGGGCTGAGCAACACCTAGGGCATCAGCAGGGGGTGGCAGGGAGAGATCCCTGCCATCGCTCCGCCACCATGAGATATACTGGGGTTAAAGGAGCGAAATATCCATGATTGGTGGTCCCCAGCTGATGACCCGCATAGGCCCTCAGAGGTGTTCATAGGAGCACACCAGCACAAAAGGCACTGGTGGAGGTGCGTCAGGCAGCAATGCCCGGCAGGTAGACCATCAACCTGTATCATGATAAATAATAATAAGACCTCTTTAATCCTCTTCAGTCATGAGATGTTGATGTAGATGTTGCCCGTGACACAGCACCTGCTGGACTGACCGGGCATGAGCCCCTATTGATTTCACCTCTAAAATCCACTTCGGTCATGAAGGGAAGATGTAGTGATAACGTTAGAGATGTAGCCAGTTCAAAAGAAGAAGAAGAAGAAGAAGAATATATAAACTAGACAACAAGTTAAAAGATATGACAAATAATGTAATGATGACGAAGATCATTGATGATGATGATGATGATACTACTAATACTACTACTACTACTACTACTACTAATAATAATAATAAGGATGCACCGATCCACTTTTTTCACTTCCGATCCAATTCCGATACCTGAATTTGGATATCTGCCGATACCTATATTATGCCGATACCAATATTTTTCTTGAATATACAGTATAGGCAAAGATTTGGCCAATTAAAGATTTTTTTTTTAAATATACCTTGCAAAAAGCAGACAAAATTAAGAAAATATACAAGGCAAAGAAGGATACTATTATACATGGGCAAATTACAGCCAGCTGTGCGGCCCGCGCTGGAATTGCAAAAAAATTCAGATCCGATCCGTGAATTAGTGCCAAATCGGCACCCGATACCGATATTGGATCGGCCCCATCCCTAAATAATAATAATAATATTGCGACAACTAATAATATTCACTTTTATTTTTAGTATCATTCATACACAACATGAATCTCAAAGGTCAGATAATGTTACAATACGGTGTGCTACGATCTACGAAGTGGACCCAAATGCAGGACACGAAGGCAGTGGGCAGGATTCAGGATAGCAGAAGGCTTTTACTGAAGTTCTCCAACAAGATTGAACAAGACACTGAGGCAAGGCTATGGCTAGACATACTGTCAATGGGCTAGACACAGACAGTTAACAAGCCACAACTCGACAAGCCTGAGAGGGGAGATGCAGGCATAAAGACAGACGTAACTAATCAGACACATGAGGGACAGCTGTGAGGAACAAAGGGAGCTAACGAGGACACATTGAGGGCAGGTGTGGAGGGAAGGAGCACACAAGGGAATGACAAGACTACAGAGTTCATGACAGATTAAAAAAACATGAAAAGATAAAATATATAAAAGAACAAACACAATGTATTGCATTAAAATAATTAAATTAAACTGAAAATAAATAGGCAAAGTGAATTGCATTAAATGAACACAATCAAATCGGTTAAAATGAAGGCAAATTAAAAGCTGGCTAATCCTCCTATGTATGTCAGTAAATCACCTATAGCGTTATGTGTATTGTAAGAATAAGTGGCTAAATAAAAATCACCATAGCCCTCCCACTCTGTGGCCGTGCTGTTTGGGTTGTGAAGCTGGTTGAAGAGTGCCTGGAGCAGGTCGGACCGGTTGGTTCTGGGGTCCAGACAGAGCTGCCCGGCCGGACACAGCCCATCCTCATCCACCTCCCGAGTGAAGACAAACGGGTGTTCCACCAGCGTCACCACCCTCACACGGTGCCCCTCCACGGACAGCCCCGGCCTCCAGCGTCCTCCGAAGTGACCGTCTCCCTGGCCGTCCCCTCCCCTCACCCCTGCCCCCAGGCCCTGTCCCGGGCTGCCGCCAAACCCCAGCCCTCCCCCCAGTCCCAAGAGCCCCCTCTCTAGCTCCAGCCGGCCCCGCGTCCACTGGCCCACGGTCACCCAGGCTGGCTGGCCCAGAGCGCCCCTCTTCAGGCTCCACACATGGAACAGCTGGGAGGAGAGGACCCGCGACAGGCCCGCATCTACCTGGATCAGGCCTGTAGCCCCAGTGAAGGAGGTGTTGGAGAGGAACCTCGAGGGAGAGAGAAAAGTAAGAGAAAGAGAAAAAAAACTAAGTTACTCAAGACATGCTGAAAGAAAAAGAAAATAAATTCCATATTACACCTGAGAAATGTAGCTGCAATAATATACAGCACTGTGTATACTTGTAGACAGAAGGGGGGAAAGAAACTAAGAACAAGTAACAAAAGAAGGTGCAGGCAGGCATCGTCTGGTTGAGGAACTCCGGCGAGTCTACTCTCTCAGATGGGTGGATTTAATAATTGCATCTTCCAGAAACTCATAATTAAAAGTTAATGTAGTGCAGTGAGGGTCTCCTCCTATCTGCCATGTCCATACAGACAGTCATTGCTATTCGTTTCACACTCTTGGTGGCCCGCTGGTCTTTACGGGGGAATACATTAGGAAGAGTAATTCCCGCTCGGCACATAAATCTGCCCTGGCCTCTTGAACCATGCCGGGATTGTTGGCTGGCGTATGAGCGTTTGATTGTGCGAAGATTGTCAGGTGATGTCTCAATGTGAACTCATACAAGGACTGTCTAATCATGTCTTGATTAGTGGGGGCTTGTCAGGGGGTCGTTAGAAATCAGAGTCGGGGTGGTTGTTGAAATGTTAAAGTATGCAGGGAGGATCACTGCGTTGGGTTGGGTATGGTTGTTGAACCGTGCAGGGACTGTTGATTATGTCTGGGTCAAGGCTAGAAATGGCAAGGTTTCCCTCTTGTCATTAGAAAAGGTTGGCCTTTTCTCAACTAGAAAAATATATGCAGGTTCTATCAGCATTGCTCTTTATCTCATTGTCTTATAGAGCGAATCACAATGCTGTTTACAATAACGTCCAGGTAGACAACGCCTGCCTCACCTACATACAATTTCATGGAGCGGAGCAAACAGGGCAGGGAACAACTGAGATTTATAGAAAATGGTTCATTCTAAAATGCATGTTTGATGCTTTCATATCTCATTAATTAACAACACTTTCACTAACGTTAAGTTGGAGAGCTGATTTACCTGTTGGGCCACAGAATAAAAACAATTATAGCTTTGAGTTCACCCAAAACTAGCAGCTAGTCCGACCTGGCGCTGAGATGTCACTGTTGGGTAGATTTGGTTTATCAACACACAGGACATAAAATAAGCACAGCCAAACGTCAAATACTGTAGGTCGGTCCACCGTGTTTAACTAGGATATATATCTTTAATGTTAGTTACGGCTGAAAATGACAACAGAAATAAACAAACAACTTTGTGATATCTCCACAATTAAAATCAATCGGCAGGTATCTATCCGGAAGTGACTTTTATTGTTAACGCGACGTCAAGGTGATTGGGTCTATTCTGTCTGTCTTTCTCTAAAGTTTTTGCCCTCTACTTTTGTCTTTTGGGCTCTCTCCCTCTCCCTTCTGAATGGATGAGCACTAAAGAGTGTGTGTGACCACTGCCGGTGAACCTCTTACATTAAATATGGGATATGGTTAGGAAAATGAAAAGGTTAAATTGCTTGTGAGGGTCATTAATGTCACCTCCAAGTCTGGGCTAGGCTAAAGCCTGTCTGCGCACCACACAGAATTTGAATGCAGTGTGCAGCTTTGCCTGTGTTTGTGTGTTTTGTGTGTGTGTGTGTGTGTGTTTTCACATTCGCTGTCCTCTGTGTGTCTATGTGCTTTCATGTGTGTACGTGTGCTTTCATGTGTATACGTGTGTGTCTCGCTGCACTTTCCTCACGTTATGATTTACTTCAAGCAACCGTACGATATGAATTGAAATATTCTTTGCTTGCAGGCATAACTCTCAAAGCTGTGATTAAAAAGGCTCCTGATTTTAAAGTCATGCATTCTCATCCCATCCCATGCTCATGTTTGCTCATCAGTTCTCTCTCTCTCTCTCTCTCTCTCTCTCTCTCTCTGTGACCATAAAGCGGAAGTGCTCGCCTTGCCTTGAGCTGGAATAATCACTCATGCTAATAGCACGGCTGAATCATCATATCCCTAAGACAGCAGATTCGTCAAGCTGACCACTCCACACTCATAATACTATAGTGTCATGGCTACTGCTGCTGCCCACAAGAATTAACCATCTGAACAGAGGGTTAACTGACTGCAAAGACCCCACTATTTCCCAGTCTGTGGTATTTTGCCCAGAAAAACCAATAAATCAATAAATAAAAAAGGGGCGTGGTCTAAATTAAGTATGACAAACTTTCAAGCAGCTTTGCCTTTTAGTGAGTGAAAGGAGTGACATTTGTATAGGTTGTGTGGGTTGTTGTGTGGGTTGTTGTCTGTTAGTGAGTGAAAGGAGTGACATTTGTATGGGTTGTGTGGGTTGTTGTGTGGGTTGTTGTCTTTTAGTGAGTGAAAGGAGTGACATTTGTATAGGTTGTGTGGGTTGTTGTGTGGGTTGTTGTCTGTTAGTGAGTGAAAGGAGTGACATTTGTGTGGGTTGTTGTGTGTATTGTTGTGTAGGTTGTTGTCTTTTAGTGAGTGAAAGGAGTGACATCTGTATCGGTTGTGTGGGTTGTTGTCTTTTTTTAATGAGTGAAAGGAATGACATCTGTATGGGTTGCGTGGTTTGTTGTCTTTTAGTGAGTGAAAGGACTGACATCTGTACAGATTGTGTGGGTTGTTGTGGTGTTGTGTGGGTTGTTGTCTTTTAGTGAGTGAAAGGAGTGACATCTGTACAGATTGTGTGGGTTGTTGTGGTGTTGTGTGGGTTGTTGTCTTTTAGTGAGTGAAAGGAGTGACATCTGTATGGGTTGTGTGGGTTGTTGTGGTGTTGTGTGGGTTGTTGTCTTTTAGTGAGTGAAAGGACTGACATCTGTACAGATTGTGTGGGTTGTTGTGGTGTTGTGTGGGTTGTTGTCTTTTAGTGAGTGAAAGGAGTGACATCTGTATGGGTTGTGTGGGTTGTTGTGGTGTTGTGTGGGTTGTTGTCTTTTAGTGAGTGAAAGGAGTGACATCTGTATGGGTTGTGTGGGTTGTTGTGGTGTTGTGTGGGTTGTTGTCTTTTAGTGAGTGAAAGGACTGACATCTGTACAGATTGTGTGGGTTGTTGTGGTGTTGTGTGGGTTGTTGTCTTTTAGTGAGTGAAAGGAGTGACATCTGTATGGGTTGTGTGGGTTGTTGTGTTGTTGTGTGGGTTGTTGTGGTGTTGTGTGGGTTGTTGTCTTTTAGTGAGTGAAAGGAGTGACATCTGTATGGGTTGTGTGGGTTGTTGTGCTGCCTCAATCCACGCAGCTGCATTTAAAGAAAGGCTGTCAAAACACATAGATAAGGCAGCCAGCGGGTGTCAGAGAGGGATGGCTTCCTCTCACTCACACCTGGCACCCGGTTTACACGGTCAGAATAAATGTCAGCGCAGTGGCCAGTGAATGATGACTCTATAACAAAATCCCAGGCATGTGTCTCCCTTCCTTATCGCTCCATCTGCTTTAGTTTGGATGAAAGTTTACTCCGTGCTTCTAATCTCTCGGGGGGGGAGACGGAATGGGCTTGGCGGGTGTGTCTGAGAGATGGCACTGACTGGCAGATCTCACTCCGATAACAGCAACTCCCTATCTATCTTCCCTCCTCTCTCTCTCTCTTTTCTCCTCTGTCACATCCTTTTCCACACAAGGCTCTCCTTCCTATTCTTTGATTCTATCCCTATTTTCCTTTAGCAGTTTCTTTCATCTCTCTTTCTCGCAGACTCTCCTCCCCTTTCGCTCTCTTCTCTTCATGGGAATAAGCGCCCAGGGATTTACGGTTCCGGACCTTCGGAAGCACTATCATCCGCATCGGATGGTTACTTCTATTTGTATTCCATCTTTATTTCCGCTAAACTCCTCAGCGCTCCGCTGCTTTGAATATGAAATGATAATACTGCACATCTTTGGCTCGCCGCCTCCCTCCTCTCTTCCGACCCCTCTTACATCTCCAGACATCCTGTCCCCGATTCCCTCCCCGCTTTCCTCCGTCCGTCCCTCGGGCATAGAGCTGTTAATTGCCTTTTCCACGTGGAAGTCTCCCACTTCCTGCAGCTTTTGTCAAGGCTCTCAGAAGTGATAGCATGTCTGACGGATAAGAATCAGGGACTAAACTGGAGGGCAAGGAGTCTAACGGGACAGGTTTGTGCAAGAGAACAACCTTTTATCAGTCTCAGGAGTCAGGAACAAGGGTCGCTGACACTATATTGTGGAGGACTTTATTATAAATTGTCTGTGCTGATAGTGTAGACTGGGGTGGTGCCCAAGTGAGGGAAGGAGGCCTAATTGGCCCTTAACAGAAAGATTGTGACTTTACAAAGTTGTTCCAAAGTTCCACTGTTTTTCCGTAGAAAAACTAGTTATTACAAAGCATATTAATGAGCATGTTAGGATGTGCTAAACCAGCTCAACCAACACGGTGGCCAGACCTGATGGAATCTGTGGCAGGTAGGGTTGGCACGATGGACGATGGCATTGACCATCGTGATGGGCCGACCCCCCCATCGACCTCTGAGCCTTCTACATCGGATCATCGTATTAATTATCTGTTCGAATTAAAATTGTGCCATTTTAATAATAAAAAAGGCCAAGTCCACTTACCGTGACGCACGGGGGACGCGCCGGCGGCATTAAACAAGCGCACCCAGTTCAGTTCAGGGAAGCCTCCCCTCCCCCTCCTCCTCCGCTCTACTGCTTCTCTGAACTGGGTGCGCTTGTTTAATGTCGCAGGGGCGTCCCCCGCGCGTGAGAAGTCTGCTGTGTTGTTGTGAAAACTTTTTAAGGCAAAGAAGAAACTTCACGTTCTTTCCTGCTTTCAACCCAAAGTGAGTACAAGTCTTCAACTGTGAATTTAACTCGCCTGTTTCCAAAGTGAAAGTTGGACTCGCTCCATAGATACAGCAGTTGCGTTTCTCTAGCCATTTCTCCTAAACTCTCTCTCATTACATTAGGTTCAAAAGCCCATGCAAATCTAACGTTATATCAGCCAGTAATTCAGTCAGTTTTCTGCCAGCTACCGTAAAATACCAATTAGAAGCCGACTTCCAAATTGCCGCGGGTCCCATATATAAGCGGGGTCTGGATACATATTTTGTACATAAAAGCAGGTCCCAATTTGACGCCCAGTTAGTTTTTTCAATGTTTTCTTTTTACCTTTGCGACATCCTGTTGAATGCATCTCCCAAACACAACGAAGAAGAAAAATCGGATGAAGAAGACGAACAACGAGGAAACGAGGAACAACGAGGAAAAAAAACACATGCACGAAACTTGCTGATCAAAATTCGTTTTCCGTCAACATCTGATGATTCTGAAAATTGTGTAGGCATTTCCTGAAGATTTTTATACACTAAAACCGACATCTCTGGTGTAATAATTATTTTGAGAAATGTGCCTATATGGTATGTTTCCCTGCCAGCGGGCATAGAAGTCGGCTTCTAATTGGTATTTCACCGCACACTGCAGCGGAGGGGGCAGCGCATGCAGCCAGCGGAGGAGGCAGCGCATGCAACAAATAATCTGCTCACATGATGATCATGTTCTCTCACCTTCAGCGGAGAAAGTTTAGTGGTAAATACCGGTAGGTCACAGTTCAGCTCAAATTTTATTTGATTTCATGTACAGGCCAGAACTGGC
Source organism: Poromitra crassiceps (assembly GCF_964638095.1). Classification (NCBI taxonomy): domain Eukaryota; kingdom Metazoa; phylum Chordata; class Actinopteri; order Beryciformes; family Melamphaidae; genus Poromitra; species Poromitra crassiceps. The sequence goes on along the minus strand of NC_139625.1, from coordinate 23,319,835 downwards.
ATGCAATGTGCTCTGCTGCGCTGAGAGGGAGGCGCGGCTCTCCCCATAGACAAGCAATCGTGTGGAGGGCTGTAGCCAACTCATTAAAATAAATGGTTTAAATAAACAATTTCATACTATTTACAATCTTTTCTGAGCAATATTTTTGTACAAAAATAATTAAAGCAGGTCCCAAACTGCCGCAGGTCCCATATTGACGCGGGGTCTGGCTACATATTTTGTCAATTAACGCCCGGGCTAATAATTGGTATTTTACGGTAGTTAAATTCAACACACACACGTTGTTGGTGAGGACCTCTAACGTTAACGTTATTTGTTTTGCGCCGTTCAAATTGCTGGTAGAGCCTATCCAAGGCCGCTGATATAGAGCTCAGCTGTCCTGTTGTTAACGTGAGCCAAATGGAATTACAGCAATGCAGCGACTTAATAAATAATTAATTATTCCCCCCACCCCCACCCGTCAATGACGATGCCATCATCCAACACGATGTTTCACTGTAAAACAATCACGATGGGTATTTTGATGACATCGCACAACCCTAGTGGCAGGACCCTCAATCACTGTGCTGAGTGCTGAACCCCATCCCCAAAAAGGACGTTTGCTCCCTCAACCACATCAGGGCGTAGAGAAGCTGGTCAAGTCCTGTCATACTGATGCTGTCCTAGAGCCTCTCTAGTTTGGCTCCTGTACTAGAAGGGGGGTGGATGATGGTAAACTGTTCCCGCTTGACACCATTCACAGTGGCTTGGAGAAGAGTGGAGACTTTGCCAGGCTCCTATCTGTATATTTGTCTTCTGCTTTTAATACCATGCAGCCTGTCATTCTCACCCAAAAAATCTGGACACTCAGTTCAATCTAGACCAAGGTCTAATTTAATCTAAGGATTATGGATTTTGTTAAACAGACATAGCCCAGAGAGTCCTTACTAATAGCACTTTATCAGACACACTGTATACCACCAGTGTCTCGTCTCCATAGGGGGATATCCTATTCTACTCTCTGCTTCACTACCATCTTTATAATCATGATAGCATTACGATGGAGACTTGATTTCAGGATCAAGCCTCCTAGGACAGACCCAGTGATAATACGCAGCGAGGAAGTGGGTGTTCTGGGCCAGTATTGGTACCATCTTTGATAACACCTTGAAACGTGAGCAAAAACACAGAAGCCATAATCAAGAAAGCACACCCATGTCAATACTTCCTCAGGAAAATCAATTCATTCAGTGTCCAAAAACCCATCCTGCAAATCCACAGTTGCTTCCTCAAGAGTATGCTGTGTTTCTCCTTCATTTGCTGGTTCCCATCACTCACTGTCAAAAGCAGAAACCGTCTCCAAAACCACCTGTTCCAAAATCACTGGAGTGCCCATCCGAAGCCTAGCCTCATTCTATGGGCAGCAGATCAGGGCAACGGCCCATGACATGATGGGAGATAGCACCCATGTCCTTCACCCCCAGGTCCAGATGCTCCCTCTCTCCCTTTCGCCTATGCCTCCCCAGGTGCACAGAGCACCGTTCATTCTGGAAGCCACACGCCTGGTGCTGAACAAGACAACTCTGTGCTCTTGATGTTGGCATATGAAATACTGAAGTACTTAAGTGCTTATCTGCCATGTGGACTATTTCCTTTTTTAATCTCTATTTCATCATGACTATTATTACTATTTTAAATGTAATTGCACTATCAGCCCAACATAGTCCCAAACAGCTCATTGGCTTGTAATGGTTTGTCTGTGCATAATGTCTGTTTAAAATGTTAATCATATCAAATCTAAGAAACAGTTTTTTTTATTCATAGCATCTCTCAACAATCAATGTACAATAGCATTATTATTATTATTATTATTATTATTATTATTATTATTATTATTATTATTATTATTAATTTGAGGCCCACTTCACCTTTTAGCCTCTGGTCTTCCATGAGGCTAAAATGTCTTCTGCTGTAGACCAGTGATTCTCAACCTTTTTCAAATCAAGGACCCCTCATTACAACCATGGACCCTCATTCATGTTTTTATCACAACCTTTTTATTGATTCATTCATGCATGACTTAGTACGGGGGCCCTAAGGGGACATTAGGGAGAGAAAAAATAGACAGAAAACATGTGTATAGGTGAAAAAATAGACTGAAGAAAAAACATTACAGGGGAGAAATAAGTCAAAGGGTAAACAAATAAACCAAATAAGTTAAAAGGGTAGCGGCAAACATAAATAGTTATAACGTTAATGAACTGACATATTGCAGAACATGTATGAGTTTGGCTGGCCCCAGTCATGTTTACCAAATTGATATGCACAAAGCATTCACCTGGACATACTATGACATTTCTGAAAAGTTGTGGGCCTCTATCTTCCCAAAAGCGCAAATTTTGCGTTTGCGCTCGTTTAACGCCGTGCGCAATGCAAATTGGGGGCGGACACAAGCGCATGCCTGTGATAATTGTACTGGGCATTGGCTGCCCCATGCCAAAGCAGGCGTTTCAGCGCTAAAATGTGGGATAGATGGCGTTACCCTATCGTCAGCAGCGCGCAATTACTTTGCGCTAAGAGCTTTGAAAAGGACCTCTTACGCGCAAATACCTCTCTGCGCTGGGCGCTCTGCACGGAGATTATGGCTGCGCTCCCAGCGCAGAGAGGTATTTGCGGAGTGGAAAGTGGAATTCCTTTTGGACATGTCATTAAGCACAGCCTTGCCATGCCAAGACATCAAATTATGCTGCTAAAATTGGGTATTAGCAGATAATTCAGTGAGGCAATCAACTATAACTCACGAGAAACTTATATCACATCGCAAAGAGGGAAATGAATTGAGAACACTTGTGGGACAATGGAGATAGGCTATTTACCTTCATAACCCGAAGGGTCATTGGCACCACAGACGATCTGTCAATAAGCTCCCTCTGTCCTCGCACGAGTGAGTACACTCTATTACGCATGGAGAGAATTACAGCATATTGCATGCATCAGCGAGGCAACCTCGCGCAAACAACCATTGCGAGACGGGAATCTGATTGGTTTTGATTGACGTAATGCCCAGCCTTGCCTGGCCACGCCTGTGAATAATTCTGGTAGTTAAGACCGCCCAAATCCCGTTTGCGCAGGCATTTTGGGGCGCAGATGATTTTTGGCAGAATTGGCACGGCTCTAATTTGCGCTTGTGACAGGTGCCGTGAACGTTTCCGCATGCCCGCCGAGAATTGCATCCCCAACATATTTCGGGGCTGTTTTAACTTAGAAATCAGGGAGGTCACGTCTACCAGACAATTATATCACTTTGAATCAGTTACATTTCTGTATAAATCATTACAAGTAGCTCCCGTGAGGTGGGGATGTTTTGTTTTGCTGCTCGGCGGGGGAACAAAACTCGGCAGAACACCCGGCGGACGGCGCAAGGCGGAACGCTATCTTCCGTGCCTTAAGGCATGCGCAAACAGTGCGCAAAGCGCTATTTAGGGATAGCGCCTGTCGGAAGATAGAGGCCATGGACTTTTCTTTCTCCACCTACAGTTTTCCCCTCAGTCTATATTTTTTCCTCTCCCTACATTACCCCCCCCCCCCCCCCCCCCCCACACACACACACACACCTACTATATATTTCCCCCCTCCTGTCTATTTTCTTTTTCCCTCATGTCCGCTTAGGGTCTCCGCAACTTTGGCTGCTATCGTCCCCCTTCCCCACTGCTGTAGACCATGTGCTCTATTATAACGGAATAGCAGAAGGAATGAAGCCATGTGAAGGATTCTCTGGGTGTAGCTGATGATGATCCTGGCTGGCAGGCACTTTGTGCTCAATATCTGCTCTGGGCTGGGCTCAGACCACAAATCCTTCCCTCACAGTACTGCATGACCACAAAAGTCCTTCCCTCATAGTACTGCATGACCACAAAAGTCCTTCCCTCACAGTACTGCATGACCACAAAAGTCCTTCCCTCATAGTACTGCATGACCACAAAAGTCCTTCCCTCATAGTACTGCATGACCACAAAAGTCCTTCCCTCACAGTACTGCATGACCACAAAAGTCCTTCCCTCACAGTACTGTATGACCACAAAAGTCCTTCCCTCACAGTACTGCATGACCACAAAAGTCCTTCCCTCACAGTACTGCATGACCACAAAAGTCCTTCCCTCACAGTACTGCATGACCACAAAAGTCCTTCCCTCACAGTACTGTATGACCACAAAAGACGGGTGCACAATATTTGATCCTTTTGAAAAGTCTGCATGTCATGTGGGAAAATGGAGGTATTTAAACTTTGGAGTGAGTTTACAGCAAGGACTCTAGTATATCAACCAGTATCAGCCACATGTGGCTTAAGAGGGGTTGTAAATGATATGTGAGGTTTAGCTGTGTATAAAAGTGAGGATTTAGGCTTCAATCTGTTTTTACGTGAGGATGTTTATGGTTTAATATATATTTCACTTTCAGTGTGCACTTATGTGTGTGCACGCACTGTGTGTCTGTGTGTGTCTCTGTGTGTGTGTGTGTGTGTGTGTGTGTGTCTGTGTGTGCTATCACTGGCCACACCTTGGCAGTGCCCAGGAAAGCTGTCAGAGGCCCTTTTAAGATCTGCAGGGAGTGAAGCAGCTGCTGCAAACAGAAACAGATGAAACTCTCTGGTGGCCGTGTGTGAATCTGTATGCCATAAAGACCTCCCCCCCCCCCAACCAACCACCGCCCAGTATGACAGCGCTATTCACAAGGCACCACCCCCAGAGTGCAGAGGACGGACAAGGGCAGCGACCAGTGTACAGTACCACAAGTGGAGCCAGGCCAGCAACCCCTCCCTGAAGTGCCAATGTGTCTCCAGCTAACGACTTTACGGACATCTCAGATATTCACAGTATTTATTATGGTTGATGTGTGTTGTGTCCACTATTGTGACCTTGTCTACGCCAACGTGCTTCAAAGCACCAAGCAGAGAGCATTAAGTGCAGAGCAGTCTGCTAATCCTCCTGCCCCAAAGCAGTGTGTCACTTTGGGAAGAGATTTAAGCCCCAGGCACTTTCTGCCCTGCTGAAGTATCACTGAGCAAAACACTTCCTCTCTACCACCTCCGTGGAGGCGGATCTATACTCTGAGCATGCACTCTGACCTTCCTGTGGAGGGGCAAAAGTGAGAAACTATCAACAACAAAAGTGCGATTGGAAATAAGAGGAAAACTCGAGCAAGCAACAGTAGGGGGGATACATTTCTTCTTTTAGGGGTAAAAAGTGCAAGGCAAGTTTTTTTGTATAGCACATTTCATACACAGGGGCAATTCAAAGTGCTTTACATAAAATAGATAAAAAGAAAATAAATAAGAAAAAAATAAGACTATTAAGAAAAAAGTGTTACAAAGCAAAATAATAAACAATGAAATCACAGTGCAATTTGGATGCAATTATTAGCAGCAAATCAAATTGCACTGTGATTGTGATGTGTTTATTATTTTGCTTTCTAACACCTTTTTCTTAATCTTATTTCTCTAGGCTCTTTTCTTTTGATCTATTTTATGTAAAGTACTTTGAATGGCCTCTGTGTATGAAATGTGCTATACAAATAAACGTGCCAATATTATTATCATTCCTTGTTATCTGGTGTGTGAGTGTGTGTTTGTGTGTCTACCTGGCCAGGTACTGTCCTGAGGAGGGCAGCTCGTGTCGGTTTGGTTTGTCGTAACAATTCACCATGTTCTGGATCAGCGCCAGGTCTGGCCTCACCATGGTCGCCGCGGTGACCGCTCGGCCAATCAGCTGCAAGGCATCCCGGATGTAGAAGCTGATGGGCTTGCGGCCGACCTCCCCGTAGGCCAACAGGCCCAGGGGACCTCCCAGCGTGTGCAGCGAGTCCGGAGACAAGGGGTAGCCCATGATCCACTGCAGCGCCGGCAGCGAGGGCGCGAGGCGCTGAGCGGCCCGCAGGACGGACGAGAGACACTCGGGGTCGGAGCCCAGCAGGAGAACGGAGGAGATGGGAGAGGGGGAGCGCAGGAAGCGGGCAGAGAGGACGGTCAGCGCCTCCTCTTCCCTCTGGTCCTCCCTCGTCTCCTCGCTGGCCTCGCCCGTTCTCTCCCCACCCCCCGAGGGGCGGGTGAGGTTGACGATGTCCCACAGACGCCAGGCGGAACCGCTGTGCGTCTGCAGGTGGGACAGCAAGCCCTCGCCCCCCTCCTCCCAGCCGGGGCAGATCACAGCCGCTCCTCCCCAGCCGCCCTCCCCCCGGCCGCCCCTGTCCCGCTCGCCGTCTCCCCCCCGCAGGACCGAGAGCAGCAGACCTCCCAGGGCCGACGGCGGCACGCGGGCCGACATCTGCAGGTGGAAACGGTTCTGCCATACAGGACAGAGCGGTAGATGGGGGGGGGGAGAGGAGGAACAGAGGAAAGAGGGGTGTGTGTGGGGGGACAAGACAGATGGGAAAGACAGAAGGGAAATCAGGGAGGAGAGAACAAGAAAGAGTAGACGAAAGGGTGGAGGGGGAAAAGGAGGAGAGAACAGAACAGAGATTAATAGATATGGCCAAGCCCCAACACCTCAGGGAGGTTGAATAATGCACATAAAATCACATAAGAACACATTTTTAATGAGGACCGTGATGCTGGCAAAACAAGCCCAGTTGCTGCAGTAATTCAGCCAGACACTGATCAGAACCAATCACTCACATTCGTTCATTATCCTCCCCTCTGAATGCGAAGAGCCACACTGATTCAATCTAATCTGCAACATCACAGTAGGTTTGGCAAGAGAACAGTGGCATCCACAGTTCATCCAGAAGCTAGCATTTCCAAACCCCACTGAAAACACTGGCTTGTTTCATACTGTTCCAAAATGGATAACACTAGTTGTCCTTGAACGCAGCTCACAGATGGATTTTCCCTCACTTCCTATGGGACTTCTATCCATTTTGCATCTTGACCATGCTCCAGGCAAGGCTTGGGGGCGATACTGCTTACAGTATGTATATAAAAGACAGTTCAAAGTTGAGTTTAACATGACTTAAGATTTGCTTTGGAGCGGCCCGCCTCATGAAACTGAGATGATAGGCTGCGCTACATACTGTACTATGCACACAGATACCTTCTGGTACACTCTGCAAGTCACACATACACTTTGCAACATCTTTACAAACATGCAGAGGCATTTGATATACTTCATGTTAACCTTTGCACATTCTCTGGTCAATATTTTGTACATTCCTGCACAAACTGTGCAGCTTTTTCCATTTCACTATTTATATTTATGTATAACTATTTTTATTGTAATTTTTCATATTTTGTATACTTTATGTTTCTTGACTTTTTTGACTAGCAGTATGTTTTTTTTTTTCTATATTTCATCCCAAGGCTTCTTGAAAACGTACTAGGCAATAAACCTGAATTTGACAGTATCTATGCACACACACACACACACACACACACTCTCTCTCTCTCTCTCTCTCTCTCTCTCTCTCTCTCTCTCTCTCTCTCTCTCTCTCTCTCTCTGATGGAGATGAGGTATCAAAATGCACGCAACCAACCAACTGCATCCCACACACGTAGGCACCATTCAAATGGAAATGTCCCACCCGGGAGTACAAAGTAAACAGAGCAGCCCTATGCAGAAAATCCTTGAGTCCCTAAGAGGAAGAAAGAGTCTGCAGAGACATGAATTAATTAATACCACACATATATTTGTCCTCCTGTGGAAGGCTAGGTGTCTTGGTGGGGTGGCAAGCGGAGTTAGATTTCTTCATTTGAACTCGATGGGGGGACCGGGGATGTGGTTGGGGGATGTTGGGGAGACATCAGGGGGGTGGAACAGAGGAATTTAAATGAGGAGGTGCCTATACTACGCGTGATTTCTAACCCCACATAGGATAAGCAATAACCACGCCCTGTGGCGCCGGGATTGGCCAGGAGCAACACTGGAGGGCACGCAGCCCAGCGATTTCATGAACCAACTGAATAGCTCTTGAGAACGGACAGCGATTTCGAGAGCGGACATTGAAATTAATTATGGTCACCTACCTTCCTTAGCATAGTAATAATAATAATAAGCATAATAATTGTAATCTACACAATGTACACAATCTACAAAAACATGCAATAATATAAACGGTGTTGTGTTCACGTTCATAGCTCATATAATATAATGTATCATATCGTTAATTTCAAGCTCAATTCTTACCCAGAGAAAAGGTACAGCACTGAAAATGTAACAAGCAATAGTTTTTTAAACATCTTTATTTTAAAAGATGAAAAACCGCAGGTGCTTTAGTCCCAAGCTTCAATGCTCCCGGCCAATCCCGGCGCCACAGGGCGTGGTTATTGCTTATCCTATGTGGGGTTAGAAATCACGCCTATACTACAGGTGTGAGCAGAGTATATTCAGCAGACTACTGTCAGGAATGGAAGAGATGGCGTGCGTGTTTTAAACGTGTCAGCATCCTGTACTGGTTGTCAGGCCTCAAAGGATGTGAAGTTGGCCTGTAGAAGATTATCACAGAGCCTTGAAGATTTTGATGGAATGCTCTAATTAGCTGAGATAAGTCTCAGCTAATCTTCCATTTTAGATTCTTAGCCGCCCTTTGCCTTGATGGAAAGGCAAAGGCGTCAGAAAGAACTTCATACAACTTCACTATTCATATTCGTCTAAAGAACAAATTTCAAGCAAACGCGTCTAGATCAAAATGGCCTTAAGATCATGAAAAACATAGTAGGCTACATTCATTCAGGTGGGTACTTGCAGTAATTCGCCAATGAAAGCCAGGCTGAATGAAGTACACATGAATGCTAAATGAAGGCTGAAGCTATCAAAACAAACTACATATTAGAAAATCACTCAGGGTCATGTGAAAAAAAAACTATTATAATCAATTATATACATGTAGCTGCAAGTGGCAATTGAGGGATCCAAGCACAAGGTAGATGGGAGGGAGACTGGGTGAGAAGGACGGAAGGGTGAGGAAGGAAGGACTGAAGGAAGATAGCAAGGCAGAAGACAGGAGGGAGACTGGGTGAGGCTGGGCCAGGAAGGGACGGAGGAAGGCCGTAAGGATGAGTGAACCTGGGTGAGGAGGAAGAAAGGGTGAGGAAGGAAGGAAGTCTGGGTGAGGTTGGGCGAGTCTGAAGGTGACCAGAGGTGTGGGAGTGAAAGGAGAACATTGTGAGTGGCCGGTCCTGCCAAACACTCTCTTGAAAAGACAGACAAACAAAACATTATACCGTAGAAGGTAGAAAGACACCGATGAAAATGACGTGTTGTGAATCAGAATCAGAATCACAATCCTTTTATTTTCCTGGGAAGAACTACCGTAGTGTTAAAGATGGGATTTGAACCCACAATCTTTTGCATGGTAAAACTATGAATTAATCATTAGGTTACTAGTAAGTACTACTACTACTACTACTACTACTTACTACTAAGTAATGAGATCGTCTAAGGCTTAGGGGTGTCCAAAGTTTTTTGAATGGGGGCGAGATTAGATAATATGAAAATACCGGGGGGCCAGCTGTTTCTGTTATATACAAATAAAAATAAATCACATAGTACTCTAAGGATTTTGTTTACCATCTGAAAACACCAACACAGTCTCACAGAAAATTGTATAATACCAACGATATGGACCAACGTTGCTATTTTACAATTTCGGCTCGAAAATTGTAAAATAGTAACGTTCTGAGATTTTAGGGTTAGGATTAGAGTAGGGGGAGGGGTTAGAAACAGAAAATCTCCGTAAAACACGCCCAAACCACACCCACCGCTGTAGACGCATACGTTCCCATTTTACAATTTCTTAGCCGACATTGTAAAATACCAACGTTTGTCCACAAACGTTGCTATTTTACAATTTTTTTGGAGATCGGGTTGGAAAACACGAGTTCTGCCTGAGTTGTTCCTGCTTGGTGCTTGTCTACAAACTGTATGATAGTGCTGTCATCGTTAGATGAGCGGAAAAAATGTGAATTGAACTTACTTGATTAATCAATACTGTGTGGAGGGCCACATATAGTATACTGTATTTTGAGAGACAAGCCGAGGGCCACTTAAAGGCCGGGTTTACCGTGGGGAACATGAATATATATTAATTCTTAAAAAATCTTAAATTTCGAATCCGTTGAAATTTTTGAAATTGCTTGTTCACAGCCAGAGAAAAAAAAAATAAAAAAAAAAAAAAAAAAAAAAAAAATGGGCCAGGTGACGCGTTTCGACGCGAAACGCGTCACCTGGCCCAATTTTTTTTTTTTTTTTTTTTTTTTTTTCATTTATTTTTTTCTCTGGCTGTGAACAAGCAATTTCAAAAATTTCAACGGATTCAAAATTTAAGATTTTTTAAGAATTAATATATATTCATGTTCCCCACGGTAAACCCGGCCTTTAAGATCGGTCCCCGGACTGCAATTGGCCCCCAGGCCGGACTTTGGACAATTCTAAGCTATAGGTTATTTGGAGCCTTGGAGTATTTTGTCAACTATAGTTACCTGCAGTGCTTGACCCCTAATTACACCCCCAGTGAAAATAGGTTGTAACCAGATAAACAGCAAAGGATTTTGTCTAGATATATCACTGCCAAATTAACTGTTAGAATGATCATCTGTGGGAGGTCCTACAGCTGTGTCAGCTGCTTTCTACCAGCATTATTTCATTATTTCTATAGCACTGTAGCAGTGATAACAATGGCTAACTTGCTTCACTATTGGAGAGTTTCCTTTACAACTTAATTTACATTTCAGGCTTTCAGCTGACGCTTTTATCTAGAGTGAATTACAATGAACAGTAGAACAGTAGAATTACTCCAAGCGATAGAATAATAAAATAAAAATAAGGGTTGTTTGTTGTTATTGATGAAAGTAACTTTGAGTGAGTAGAGGAGGCAGATGTGGGAGACAGTGGTATGATTCAGTAGAGAGATATAAGATGACTTATAGCCCACAATGGTAGATGGCGAGGGACTTTTTACTGTAACTTACTGTAATTTTGCAGGCAATCAAATCTGAGAACTACCAAAGAAAACCCCCATGAAACCTTAAAAAAAGGACATCACTGGGGTTATAGTGCCTATAACCATAGCAGTGGCTTTTTTGGCTGCATTCTCATGTTTCAGCACAATTAATTCCGGTGATATATTGCAGCAATAACACCCAATGGGGCAGTCTCTTCTGTGAGTGATGCACTGTCTGCAAAGTTTATTTCAAAGTATGAATCCGCATAAAAACTGCATAAAGGAAGACAGATCACCCAATACCCAATAACAGCAAAGCCCCTGCGTGCTGGAAACATGGGCATGGTTGGAATGTGCCTTGACCGACAGATTGCTTTGCTGGAACTACTTGTTATATTGAGGAAAACTTGCAGGACATGCAGCATCGTGAACCACCGCACTGTCTGAAAATCCCTGCCAGTCCTTCATCACTCCAGCTGAGCCACGGCCAAAATGAGCTGGCTGCATCCCACGTTCATCCCTATAACCCAACAGATTTAATGCACGCGCGCGCGTGTGTTTATGCATGCGCACTTCTGTGTGTGTGTGCGTGTGTGTGTGAGTGAGTGTGTGTGTGTGTGTGTGTGTGTGTGTCAGAGAAAGGGAGGGGGAGAGAGAGAGAGAGGTGTCCAGTAGGGCTGTATTCATGAGTTTGTGTTTACGAGGTCCAGCGCTTTACGCCTTGGGTCGGGTCCAACTTTGTTGCCGCAGTTATCGGACATTAGAATTGAGAATGTCATTTTTTATTGGAGCTGACAGGGCCTGAGTAGAGTTTTGATCTCTAGAGCAATGCGGGCAGTATTTTCTTTTATGATGCTATTAGTCTCGACAAAATGAGAGGAATAGCTGCCTGGACAATTGGTTTGTCTTTATTGGCAGTTTGTTCTTAAATGTAAAGTCATGCCAGGGTCTTATTTTATTCTCAGGTGTGCAGGAACCAACTAGAGACAGACAGGCTCCGTCTGGCTAGGCTAGGCTAACCATGAGGCCTTCTGGGTCCAGGTTAGATGATTCCCAAGTTTGCTCAAGACCAGGTCGATATTTTCCTAAAGTAGGCCTTTTTTTTTATCCAGGTCTGGTATGGAATGTAATAGGTGATTTTTGATTGCAGATAAACATTTCATTTTTGTAATGTAAAAATACATATCTAGTGTGTGTGTGTGTGTGTGTGTGTGTGTGTGTGTGTGTGTGTGTGTGCGTGTGTGTGTGTGTAATTGTATAGCCTATGCTCTTATCTTTCTGGTCGCAGGTAAGCTACATGGGTAAGAACGTGGATAAGAAGGCTTCCATGGGAGGAAATGAGATAAGTGGAGCTAAAGAGAATGTCAGCATTATTCCGAGGATAAAATCATACCTCTGCTCACACATCTATAACACATATAACACATATATAAATCCATACCTCTGCTCATACATCTATAACACATATATAAATCCATACCTCTGCTCACACATCTATAACACATATAACACATATATAAATCCATACCTCTGCTCATACATCTATAACACATAAATCCATACCTCTGCTCACACATCTATAACACATATAACACATATATAAATCCATACCTCTGCTCACACATCTATAACACATATATAAATCCATACCTCTCCTCACACATCTATAACACATATAACACATATATAAATCCCTACCTCTGCTCACACATCTATAACACATATAACACATATATAAATCCATACCTCTGCTCACACATCTATAACACATATAACACATATATAAATCCATACCTCTGCTCACACATCTATAACACATATAAATCCATACCTCTGCTCACACATCTATAACACATATATAAATCCATACCTCTGCTCACACATCTATAACACATATAACACATATATACTGTAAATCCATACCTCTGCTCATACATCTATAACACATATATAAATCCATACCTCTGCTCACACATCTATAACACATATAACACATATATAAATCCCTACCTCTGCTCACACATCTATAACACATATAAATCCATACCTCTGCTCACACATCTATAACACATATAAATCCATACCTCTGCTCACACATCTATAACACATATAAATCCATACCTCTGCTCACACATCTATAACACATATAAATCCATACCTCTGCTCACACATCTATAACACATATAAATCCATACCTCTGCTCACACATCTATAACACATATAAATCCATACCTCTGCTCACACATCTATAACATATATAAATCCATACCTCTGCTCACACATCTATAACACATATATAAATCCATACCTCTGCTCACACATCTATAATACATATAACACATATATAAATCCATACCTCTGCTCACACATCTATAACACATATAACATATATAAATCCATACCTCTGCTCACACATCTATAACACATATAACATATATAAATCCATACCTCTGCTCACACATCTATAACACATATATAAATCCATACCTCTGCTCACACATCTATAACACATATAACACATATATAAATCCATACCTCTGCTCACACATCTATAACACATATAACACATATATAAATCCATACCTCTGCTCACACATCTGCTTCAACTCAACCTCATAGTAAACAAACTGCTGCTTGATGCACTGGCCCGTCGATTCTCAAATCTTCAAATAAGCTGCACGCACGCACGCACGCGCGCGCGCGCACGCACACACACACTCACACACACACACACACACACACACACACACACACACACACACACATGCATGCACGCATGCACCACACACAGATACAAGCAGATACAGAGACAGAAACAGATAAAAGCAAACAACACACACACTTTAAGACATACAAATACAAAAACACACAACGCAGACACTGACACACACACACACACACAGACACACACACACACACACACACACACACACACACACACACACACACACACACACAGACACACACACACACACACACACACACACCCCGAAGTCTGAGTACTAAACACAGAGGGATCTTTGGGCAGCAGAGAATCACAGCAGGAGAGAGAGAGAAAGAGAGAGAGGCAGCCTCAGAGTTCACTAAGCTCATTCCTTATTTAGGCTTCTTTAGGAAAAGCATCAGCACTTGATGGCGTAACTGAATGTGTACCCCCCCTCCCTGCATGCCACCCACCCCCCCCCCCAAAAAAAAATCTCTGCACACACAAAAAACAGCATGTACCTGCAGTTTCAAGTCAAGATTATTTGTATAGCCCCAATTCACAAGCATGTCTCAGAGGACTTTACAGAGAATGTGTAGAGCTAACTAAACACAATCAATAAACAGAATTGAAAACTTATATAAAACAAGCATGGCAAGAAAAGAAATCAGGAAAAACACAGGGTAGGCACAAGCAGATTTTAGCAAGGCAGACAATCTAGCTATTATACAGCCTAAGCTAGACTCAGTTGTCAGTCTCTATCCGCGTGGCTCAGCTAGAGCCTGAGAACTTTCTCCCAGCTCTCGTTGTTAAAACTGAGCGCAACTAGAGTAAAATAAAAAAACACTGCATCGCACAACCAATCCAGAGTCTTTAGGGCGGGCTGTCGTGCAGAAGGGGCGGTGACCTGCAGAAGTTGCGAGCTTGTAAACGAATAAAACAGAATCAAATAATGTAACGCTGCTTGGGACATCCATTTTGAATGTTTTATAAAGTTTTCTCGTGTTACACTGAGTGATTCTCTGTATCTCCATTTTGTTTCATTGTGGAGGATAATAGGGGAGAGCATCATTTCCGGTAACTTGAAACGATAGTAGGTTTGTTAGCGGCTGTTCTCAACGTTGTTCAAACTACTATTTTTGACAAGAAGTTCCCAGATGATTGGTAGGCGGACATCTCGTCTGGGACCTAACCTAACCTATACCAGTGGCAAACCCTCAGCCTTGAGAAATTCTACAAAATAAGCACAGCAAGAAAGACAAGAAAACAAGAAGAAAAATCTATTCTGCAGCCTAACCTAACCTACCAGCAGGCTCTGTGAGAAGGAGTGTGTTTGTGGGGGCTGATGGAGGGGCGAGGTGGCTCAACAGAGCCCTAAGATGTGAGCTGTAGCCTCTGTTCTGCAACGCAGATCTCTCTCGTCTTCCTCTCCACAGCTTGAGGCGAGGGATCTCTCTGATGCGCTGCAGCTTGCTGGACTCATTGTCAGAGTCCACAGTGGCCCCGGATGGCCTCCACATTGCCGTCATGAATGATTTGCATTGAGAAAAAAGCATCAGTCAAGAAAGCCAGGGCATGTGCCTTCACTGTAAACATCACAGAGTTTGGAACGCTGCCTCTGAACCCCCTGCCCGGCTATTTCCTCTGTCCAAACACAAAGCTCACGGTCAGGCCAGCACTCCAACCAACACCGCTTCGCTGAACACATTAATATTTCACCAGCGCTGTCACCAGGTGAGCTGCCCGTATTTCAGCGGAAGAGAGGATGGAGAGGGAGGGAGAGAGAGAGAGAGAGGGAGAGAGAGAGAGAGAGAGAGAGGGAGAGAGAGAGAGGGAGAGAGAGAGGGAGAGAGAGAGAGAGAGAGAGAGAGAGAGGGGGAGAGAGAGGGGGAGGGAGAGAGAGAGATTGGTGGTGTGTGCATGTGAATCTATGCATGAGGAGAGAGGAGGAGAAAGATGGATGGGTGGTGTAATATTTGTGTGTTTGTGAGTAGGGAAAATAGACTGTGGGTTTGCATGTGAATGTGTGTCGTGGGGAAAGTCAGAAACTTTGAGTGAGTGAGTGAGTGAGTGAGTGAGTGAGTGAGTGAGTGAATGAGTGATGGAGGGAGGGAGGGAGAGTGTGGATGGTGGTGTGCGCAGCACGTGTTGGTGAGAGAGAGAGAGAGAGAGAGAGACGGGGGAAAGATTTCCTCAGCGGGGTGCAAGTCGGGTTTTTTCAAACCGGCGAGATGAAAACCTAAAGCGTATCGTCACCTGAATGTCAGAGCAAAATGTCAGTGTAGACGTGCGCCGGCACGCACGTGCTTAAAATAATCTAAATCCAAGAGCGTTTTGAGTCAACCTGCAGCGCAGAACCAGGTTCCTCTCAAAGGCATAAAACAGAAACGACTAAGATGATATAATAATTGAATTGGCTCCATCATATGAATAAAAAACTGTTGAATGTGTCTCATTTATTCCCACTGTTTTTCTCCCTGTCCAAATAAACAGCAGTGATTGAATGAATAAGGCAGAGTTAATGAAGCAATGCTCCTGAGTGACCAGACGGCGGCTAACTGAGCAGTTTGCCACGCTGTTGTGTAATTGTATGCAAATAGCATTGTTTAATTTTCCTCCTAATTTTCCTTACGTCTCCTGACGCTAAGTGTCATACAGTATGGGTGACTTTAATCTCACTCAGCCATGCTGCTGGGGAGCGGAGTTAAGCTCACATCCAGACACACACATCCACACACACGCACTAAATTGCAACACATGAAAGCTATGTCATGCATGCACACGCACACACACACACACACACACACGCACGCACGCACGCACGCACGCACACGCACACACACACACACACACACATCCAGAGTGAATACAGCTGTGAAGCGATCAGTAAATGACTGTGGTTATCTAAGCAGAACAGTTCTGTTGGCGGAGAGAAACAGAGTGATAAGCTTAATAAGATACACACTATTAGGCCCGGCCACAGGACTGGCCACACAGTGGAACAGCGACTCAATCGTATTTCACACTTAACAGTTGATGGAGGTGCTGCTCTGTCTTTGTGATTGTCACCACCACTAAATTACATATGCAAATACCCTTACTCCATGCCGACGACGCCCACATCTGCCACACAGCGATCGAGCGGAGAACGAGCTGATTGTGGCCCGGGGGAGGGGGAGGGGGGGGGGGCATTATGAACCAGCAGGCGAGATGTGTAAAGCTCCCTCTGAGTTAGGCTTGATCAGAGTCACTATGAACCAGCAGGCCAGATGTGTAAAGCTCACTCTGAGTTAGGCTTGATCAGAGTCACTATGAACCAGCAGGCCAGGGGCCGGTTGCACCAACTGGTCTTACACTGGTCTTAAGCTAAGTTGGTCGTAACTTTACGACCTACAGCTACGCCGGTTGCACCAAGACGACTTAAGCCTTATTTTCACTAAGACCAGGCGTAACTCCTACGCCTCGTCAGGAGGAGGCGTAGAGCCTGCCTGTAACAGAGATCTCCGCGGAGACCTTTTTGACCGTCATCGTCGTAACATCGCCAGTTCGCCGTCTTTGAAAGCACGACGTTAGATTATAACTAACTACTTGTGTGGCTTAGCCTTCCCAAATGTTGGCGTTAATTCTTTTAGAATTTAATACATAGAATTGGGAACGTTACATTCAATTTCATTCAGACTCCCTGACACTAATCGCCGCCGCCATTTTCCCCCGGGGCTTCCACAGGAGGAGGGGGGTGGGAGGAGGGAGGGTGTAGTGACGCACATACAGTAGTGGGTGACGGCGCGAGGCACATGTGGGCCAATCAGAGGGCATTCCCCGACAATTCACATGAACGCGCATTGCTATGACCAGCGTAGTTAAGACCAGAGTAAGCCGTGTTGGTGCAACAGGCGTAAGTCCATGGTCTTAACTAAGACCGACGTAGGAGTTACGACCAGGCATAGTTAAGACCAGTTGGTGCAACCGGCCCCAGATGTGTAAAGCTCACTCTGAGTTAGGCTTGATCAGAGTCACTATGAACCAGCAGGCCAGATGTGTAAAGCTCACTCTGAGTTAGGCTTGATCAGAGTCACTATGAACCAGCAGGCCAGATGTGTAAAGCTCACTCTGAGTTAGGTTTGATCAGAGTCACTATGAACCAGCAGGCCAGATGTGTAAAGCTCACTCTGAGTTAGGCTTGATCAGAGTCACTATGAACCAGCAGGCCAGATGTGTAAAGCTCACTCTGAGTTAGGTTTGATCAGAGTCACTATGAACCAGCAGGCCAGATGTGTAAAGCTCACTCTGAGTTAGGCTTGATCAGAGTCACTATTAACCAGCAGGCGAGATGTGTAAAGCTCACTCTGAGTTAGGTTTGATCAGAGTCACTATGAACCAGCAGGCCAGATGTGTAAAGCTCACTCTGAGTTAGGCTTGATCAGAGTCACTATGAACCAGCAGGCCAGATGTGTAAAGCTCACTCTGAGTTAGGCTTGATCAGAGTCACTATTAACCAGCAGGCGAGATGTGTAAAGCTCACTCTGAGTTAGGTTTGATCAGAGTCACTATGAACCAGCAGGCCAGATGTGTAAAGCTCACTCTGAGTTAGGCTTGATCAGAGTCACTATGAACCAGCAGGCCAGATGTGTAAAGCTCACTCTGAGTTACGCTTCGTTCACACAGACAACCTACGCCTTGCCTTGCCTCAACCCACGCCTACGCCGAGCTGGGCGTGAACCTGTTACACGCTTTTGTGATCACACCGCACGCCTTTTGCACGCCGAACCTGGAGCCGAGTCACAAGCGCCTCTCCTCTCTCCCGACTGTATTTTTTCACGTGTTGTCCAGAATTGTCATGGGTAGCCTCTAGGTAAAATAAATCGGATATATTTAATGTTCTATTGATGCTGGATATGTATAACCAGGTCTGACTATACTGCCCTCCAAATCAAAACCGCAGTAACTACAATTTTGGTCAAAATTGAGTTATTATTGAAATTGAACTTTTAGATATCTGTTTTATCATGTGACAAATTTTCTAAGTTCAGTCTTGCTCTATATTTGAGAAAACAGAGTATAAAAGTTGCAGTAACTACGAAATCCAACCAAAAACCAGACAAAACTGCAGTAACTACACTTACTGCAGTTTGATTTGCTTTCACAGAGCTTCAGCTGGACTTAAACAGAGATAAACGCAGTAACTACACTTTGAGGTGTAGTTACTGCGGTTCAGACTGGTTTTTGGTTGGATTTTGTAGTTACTGCAATTTTCCCGCTCTTTCCATAACAAAGCCCAACATATCAATCACTCATAATGGCACAATCTGTTTAGCTAATCCAGTCAATTCCAAATATGAGAGCGCACTGACAGCTGTCCAAATTGTTAATGAATGAGTCTTCAGTGTCTTTAAAATCGTAAATGCTGTATTCCTAGCTAATAATCCACAAGAGATCATCCAATAAAGAAGGGAATTGTGTTCTCCACTGGGAAGTGTTAATCTGGCTGTAGATAGTGATAATTGTTTGGTATCACTACCTAGCTCATCAGGACAATATTTTTAATTGCTGCATAAATTATCAGCATTCAGACTCAGTCTGTAATTCATTTTATTCAAAATAATTGTAATATGCTATGTAATATACTGTATATGTTCTTGTATGAATTATCAATCTGAAAAGCTGATCTGATTTCTAAAGAAAACCTGTTCTAAATTAAGATGATAAAACAACTGTGCTCATTAATTGTGTCAGAATGATGACCAAAAAGCAACACCAGTGGTGAAGATTACATCAACTGACTTCAGGATTCCCTGAATTTATCTGTTACTCATCCATTTAAATGTTTTAAACATGTAAACAATAAAACAATTAAATATAGATATGATGTGGTATCGAAATCAAAACCGATTACATTTGTCTCATGAAAAACAAGACAGGAGAAGCACATTAGATTGTAGTTACTGCGCTTTTCCCTTGTACTACCTACACATCTGTTTAAGGTAATACACAGACAGAGTGCCGTATCTACATTTCTGGGGTCATAGGTCAAGTAATTGATAATTGTTTTGCCCCCAAAAAATACTTTAACGTATACATATTTAATAAGCGCATTGCCACTTTTCAACCTATATCTCATTTGGCTGGACAGTCAAAAAACTTTAAAGCCATTTTTCTCAGTTTCAGTGTTGGCGTAGTTACTGCGGTTATGATTTGTAGGGCAGTATAGTCGGACATTTTAGAGAGGTGATCTTGCAAGAATATGTGCTGGCACAACAACATTGTCCATCTTGCTTCTTCGGTCGCTATTCTCTCTCATGAAGATTTGTTTGCCGACGGGGAGAAAGCCCCACGTGATAGCCACCCGTCAATCTCTCTGTCTCTCTGCTCAACATGTTGTAGTAACTCAATTTTATTTTGAAATTCAGTTGATTTTGCCATTTCCGACGGATATTGTGCGTTTTTCTTTCATGGCTTGACAGAAGAAGCCTGCCTGCACGCGCCTTGTCGGCTTCAAAATAGAACTCACGCCTATTCGATAAAATCGGCAAGGCACAGGCAAGGCGTGGGTACACGCAGGGTTCACGCTCAGGCGGCCGGTGTACACAGACTCGTTGACTAAAACGGACGCCTATTAAAAAGCGTGGGTAAAGGCAAGGCATAGGCAAGGCTTGGGTCGTCGGTGTGAACCAAGCCTTAGGCTTGATCAGAGTCACTATGAACCAGCAGGCCAGATGTGTAAAGCTCACTCTGAGTTAGGCTTGATCAGAGTCACTATGAACCAGCAGGCCAGATGTGTAAAGCTCACTCTGAGTTAGGCTTGATCAGAGTCACTATGAAGCAGCAGGCCAGATGTGTAAAGCTCACTCTGAGTTAGGCTTGATCAGAGTCACTATGAACCAGCAGGCCAGATGTGTAAAGCTCACTCTGAGTTAGGCTTGATCAGAGTTGAATGCTCGCTAGCTTTGCTCAGCTGTGGCTGTGACAGGATGGTGGTGGCTGTGTAACCGAATGAATGTTGAGTCCTCGTGAGTCCCGAGTGGTAGCGAGTAAGTTGCTTAAACCCCCAGTATAAAGGCACCTTAATCAGCTCTGCCAAGGGGAGCTAGCTCTCTTGGTGCAGTGGTTAGCGTGTCCGCCTCGTAAGCCGAAGGTCGGCTGTTCGAATCCACCCCGGGGCAAGCCCTTAACATGGGTTGCGGCAATTACGATCAAACACAATGCCGTTACAGCTGCATGCTGGAGATGTGTGGCTGTGACAGGATGGTGGTGGCCGGAGATGTGTGTGTGTGTGTGTGTGTGTGTGTGTGAGATAAAAACGAGTTGAGTCCATTAAACGTAAGGGCCTTGTTAGTGTCTTCGGTAGGGGGAGGATTGTAAAACAGAGAGCATTGTAGTCCTGAGGGATCGTAGCGATGTCATGACGGGTCGCGTCTGCTCTTTTTCCCTCCAGGCTCCCACTTTCTTTATGGGAATCATCCCGAATGGGAGAAGAGGCAGGGAGAAGATGGGATTTGTGCATTTTGTGCATCGGCATCAAACCAACTGTAGCGAGGTGGATGTGTTTGTGTGCTTGCGTGCATGTGTGCACAAAGATATATCTGTGTCCATCCATGAGTGTAAATGCGGTTTCAAGAGTATTGTCTACGTTTAAGTTTGCATGTGTGTGCGTGTGCGCGTGCATGTGTGTGTGTGTGTGTGTGTGTGTGAAAGTCTGTGATTTACAAACCATTTGATGGAATATTGTTCTCAGCATGGCTCCAAATTTAATTTGAATGATCAAGAAGCAGAGCACATCAGCGTTTTTCCCCCTGGAGCACTGCGGGTTACTGTGGAATTGAGAGAATGGAAGGGCCTTGCTCGTGCACGCGCATGCACGCACGCACGCACGCACACGCACACACACACACACACACACACACACACACACACACGCACACACACACACGCGCGCTGATCACATACTCGAGGGCTTCGGGCATTGTACATCAACCGTGCAGGATTTTTTTTGCGACACGATTTTAAGTCACTTAGTTTAATCAAATGATGATCCAGAGGGAATGGTCCTAACTAGAATGCATGTGCATATCGGAGTATATGCAAATTCTTCCCCCGCTAGACTGTCATATGAAAAAGTAGTGCTGAGTAAATGAAGTAATTCAGCGAGCGAGTGTGTATGCCTTCAATTGACTTCATTCTGACTTAATGAGCCTCCAAAGGCCGGGAAAAGTCCTGATGTCATCAATAATAATCAGATAGTGTAGGGAACCGCCGGGGCCTAAATGTGCTGCTCTGTACTGGTTAGTCAGGTCTCTAGTCAGCCAATGTTAGTGCTGAGTGCAGCCGTAGCGCTGGTGAAGGCTGTCATCTCAGCACTCTGTTGTCAGGGCTTCCTTTGATCAAAGCCCACAGCCCAGATCTGCTGAATGACTTCATGTATCATCCTCCCCCCCTACAAACAGCCTCCAGCCCGCTCACTATTTATGATCACAATAGCTGCCGTTATTTATTAAAGAGAGCGATTGTTGTCCTTGCTTTATAGACAATGTTGTTCTCTCTGCCAGAGAGAAGAATATTTGTCCCGGTGGTGCGGCCTGGTGGCTGATAGGAGGCGATAGAGTGAATGTGATGGTGATTGATCTGCGCGTTGAGCGCTGGAGAGAGGTGCAGAAGAAGGCTAATCTGAGTTATGATTGCCGCTGTAATCGCATTTGCTCCTGCGACGCATCCCTTCCCTGCACTGTAGCGGCTACACGCTGTGTTGTGATTACGCCGCACATCTGTCAATAATGGAGACACGAGGCGGCGGGAACGCACGGCCACGCTTTCTCAAACACCTTTCGCTCATCATCAGCCCATATTCTTATAGATCATAAATCTGTCTCTCTCTCTCTCTCTCTCTCTCTCTCTTTGCACCCCACCACTGTCTGGCTCCCTCCCTCCCTCGCTAACCCACTGGAGGTGGCGTCGACCATTTGCGGTAATCATGCCATCACGTTGGGGGTAAAATAAGCTGTTTTGGGTGTTCTGTGCCGCCGCAGAGGCACTCAAGGTAGAAAATAGCCTCATGCTGGGATGTAATTCCACCAGCGCCGGGCAGGTGGACCGTTGAGATGACAACATTATTCAGTAGAGTAATACCAACCAGGCCCCAAGTATGGATGCAGAGTGCTACTGTATGATGTCATTAACAGCCACCCCACGGGGTGCGCAGCCGCAAACAGGCGGGAACATTTATTCATTCATAACACCCCAATACTGAAAGCACACCACTCCAGTAATGAGCTGTCTAGAGCTGTATTCTTTACATTTGTTTATTATATTTATTAGACTTAGGGTGTGAGTGTGTATGTTTGTGTGTGTGTGTGTGTGTGTGTGTGTGTGTGTTCATGTTTGTTTTCTTGAGTGTGTGCGCTTGGGTGTGTGTATGAACAACTTCCTAATGGAAAAGGTCCCTCTACTCTGGTCATATTGAATACTGAAACGCACACTAGACTTCCCAAGAGTGAAATAATATACCTGGAGAGATGGAAGTCATTTTGGGGCTGTGTGTGTGTGTGTGTGTGTGTGTGTGTGTGTGTGTGGTGTGTGTGTGTGTGTGTTTGTTTGTTTGTTTGTGCGAGATTGTGTGAGAGTTACTGTGGAATTAAGGATGTGTGTGTGTGTGTGTGTGTGGGGGGGGGGGGGGGGGGTTATGGATGGATAGGCTGGCGGTGAGTAAATGACCTGCCTTGATTCAGCTCAGCTCTCCACCCAGAGTCCCTGATATCCCCATTCATCCATCTCTATAAGGGAGAGATGACGGAGAGGTGGAAGGAGACTGGGAGAGAGAGAGGGAGGAAGGGAGGGAGAGGAAGTCAGAGAGGGAGAGAGGGTGGGGGTGGAGAGAGGGTGGGGGTGGAGAGAGGGTGGGGGTGGAGAGAGGGCGGGGGTGGAGAGCGGGTGGGGGTGGAGAGAGGGCGGGGGTGGAGAGAGGGCGGGGGTGGAGAGAGGGTGGAGGTGGAGAGAGGGTGGGGGTGGAGAGAGGGCGGGGGTGGAGAGAGGGCGGGGGTGGAGAGAGGGCGGGGGTGGAGAGCGGGCGGGGGTGGAGAGAGGGTGGGGGTGGAGAGAGGGCGGGGGTGGAGAGAGAGCGGGGGTGGAGAGAGAGTGGGGGTGGAGAGAGAGTGGGGGTGGAGAGAGAGTGGGGGTGGAGAGAGAGTGGGGGTGGAGAGAGAGTGGGGGTGGAGAGAGAGTGGGGGTGGAGAGAGGGCGGGGGTGGAGAGAGAGTGGGGGTGGAGAGAGAGTGGGGGTGGAGAGAGAGCGGGGGTGGAGAGAGAGTGGGGGTGGAGAGAGAGTGGGGGTGGAGAGAGGGCGGGGGTGGAGAGAGGGTGGGGGTGGAGAGAGGGTGGGGGTGGAGAGAGGGTGGAGGTGGAGAGAGGGCGGGGGTGGAGAGAGGGCGGGGGTGGAGCGAGGGAGAAGGAAAGTGAAAAGTGATTCAGTGGTGAGAGTTGGAGAAAGTGAGAAAAGAATATGTGCGTAGGAGAGAAAGATTAAGAGAGCAAGAATGAGCATGAAAGGGCCTAATTAGAGAAGAGGGAAGAATTTGGGAGCGAGAGAGAGAGAGAGAGAGAGAGAGAGAGAGGGAGGAGAGAGAGACAGAGGGGGGGGAGAGAGAGAGGGAGAGAGTGAGAGAGAGGGGGAGGAGAGAGAGACAGAGGGGGGGGAGAGAGAGAGGGAGAGAGTGAGAGACAGAGAAGGGGAGAGGGAGGGGGAGAGGGAGAGAGAAAGGGAGAGTGAGAGAGATAGGGGGAGAGAGAAAGGGAGAGTGAGAGATAGAGAGAGAGAGAGGGAGGGTGAACAAAAAGGCTATTAGACTCTAATCTGAATGTGGGCTAATATGGATGAGAAACGGGGCGCTGCG
This sequence comes from Poromitra crassiceps, assembly GCF_964638095.1. Lineage (NCBI taxonomy): Eukaryota > Metazoa > Chordata > Actinopteri > Beryciformes > Melamphaidae > Poromitra > Poromitra crassiceps. The sequence continues at coordinate 23,295,344 of NC_139625.1, read as the reverse complement.
CTGCGCCGGCCAGAAGTGGCTCTTTAATATGACTGTGTGTTCCAATCAATTGAGAGGTCATTTGAGCTGAGGGGATTTGGGGCATATTTGAGGCGTTCTGGCCCCGCCCTCCTCCCATAGCACCTTATTAAATATACACAGTGAGCCTGCAGCCACTTCACAAAGAAGCAGAAAGATGACCAGTTTCATTCCAAAATGGAAAGTCAACCATTTGAAGGGAAAATAAATGCTCTTTGAAAATGATTCCATGGACGTGAGGCACATTTCAGGTTATTATTATGAATCATGAGGCATGTTAGCACCTTCGCTGAGAAAATTGTTGTTTACCAGAATGGATGTAGCTTCTGGTGCACTCTGTTGCTCCCCCCCCTGCCCCCCGCCCCCCACCCACCATCGGGTGATTGGCTGTGAAAATTCGACTTCTACTCAGCATCCGCTTTGGGTGTTCTTCAGTCAAAGGTACACATGATGCGCTCTGTATTTGAATATGAGGGACAGGGACACAGATACAGGGAGTGCAGGCAGTGTGACTGAATGGTGCTGGGGCGCCACAGAGGGACCTTCTAACAGTAAATACTGGCTCCTCCTTCCTTAAAATAGCTCTGGCTGTTCAGTCACAGGCAAGAGGCCCACAAAACAAATGGTGCGTGGGGGCCCATCGTGACCTTGCTCTGCTAGTAAACTCTGCACCAGTGTTGATCAGCGTCATAATATTCTGTTTGCTGCTGCTCTGCTAATGCGAGATGCATGCAGCAGATTTACCTGCCATTGTAGTATCTATTTTTAAACCTTTTATGTATCCAGGGATGATTTGCTGTGCATGCTGAGCACGCATGTTCCTCCCAGCGATGAACTGCTTGACATTCAGGCATTTACATACCTTCACACCTGAGAGTTGCGCAGTGCAACCGCATTCCTCTGACCATGACCACTGAGCAACTCCATAGGAGTAGTCGTGGGGTTTAAGTGCCTTGCTCAAGGACACACCACAGTGGCACTATCTATTTATGAGAGATGGGGAAAGTGTTTGCATTCACTTTGCATGCCCACGTGTCCTCAGCCATTCTGGGGATTCAAACCAGTGAACTTGCTTCTGGCATTTCTCCTATAAGCTGCAACATTATGATAATGCATCGTGCATTTTTCAGTGGAGCCTAAATCATGTGGAACATAAACACTGCGTTTGGCACCCACATATTTCAAACCACAGTATGGCTCTTATGAGAAAAATATGTCTCCTGATCTTTTATTAAACCTTCATATTTTGACAGGTTCAGATGTTTTTCCTCCAGGGAAAGGCAGGAGTACCAACACTTCACGCACACCCTTACATTGATCTCAGGGTCAAAGAGGCCTAGAGTCAATTTCAGCTGGCTGCAGAATGCTATTTTCAATCTGGACATCTTGTAGGGAAGCAGGCTGTAAAGACAGGGTATATGTACGGAAGCAGGCTGTAAAGACAGGGTATATGTAGAGAAGCAGGCTGTAAAGACAGGGTATATGGAAGCAGGCTGTAAAGACAGGGTATATGTAGAGAAGCAGGCTGTAAAGACAGGGTAT
>NC_139625.1:23278784-23291284 GCF_964638095.1 Poromitra crassiceps | reverse complement strand
TGATGGAGCCGGATTTTTTAATTATGTGATTGCCCTGATTACCTAATGTGATGTCATCAGTGATGTCAGTGATGATGTCATCAATGATGTCATCCTTCCTGCCTGAGGCCAGAGAGTCCCGACATCTCCATTCACTCCAATGGACCACTTTTTTACTCTCAAGAGTTCCAGGAAGTAAGGTCCTGGATTAAGCAGCACTGTCGAGTTGCAGCAAAATAGACAGTTTGTGTTGTACTCTGAAAGGGTTTTTCCCCCCTTGAATCAAATTGTACATTATCAGCTTTATTTTAGCATGCAAAAGTAGCGCGAGACCCATTCCTGGCTGTTCATTGGCTAATGAGTCTCGCATTTTGGTCCTCCTCTGACGCCACTCTCACTAGCTGAGGCTAATAAGTTCAGTGATGATGTCATCAGTGATGTCATCAGTGATGATGTCATGTTCCAGCTCAGGGGGGCCTAACTCACAGGGGGGTCCCCACGGGTCTGCTAGTATAAATTGAAGTAAGGGTTCTGTCTGTCTGTCCCACTGATGATGTCATCGGTGATCATAAATTGTGACATCATCAGTGATGTCAGAGGCATTGTCATCAGTGATGTCATTAAAGCAGTTGTGACATCATCAGTGATGTCATAAGAGTCCCACTGATGATGTCATCAGTGATATCATAAGAGCAAATTCAAGTCCCAGGGCCAGACACTGAAATAAGTGGGAGTCTGGCTTCAGACCCCCCGTCTTCAGCCATGGACAGCTGTATGTTGCCAGCTCCAGGACAGGTGATCCAGCATCCCTGAAGTATGCCATCAAGGAGCAGCCAGGGCGAGGCCGTGCAGCAGCTGAGCTGCGTATGCGAGCTGCAGGGCCAGCTTGGCGAGGTGTAGGGCGGGCAAGCCCACACAGCGGGCGAGCCTAGGAATCGAGCGCGTGTATCGCGCAAGATGCCTAGTTAATTTAAATGTCTTCATGCCATGGACAGAAATTTGACATAGGATACATAATGATATATACACTCATGGGCCCTGGATGGAAACCTTTCCACGACTGATTCACTGTTGTAACTTCTCACCCCAACCAATTGGTGATAGTTGTTAATTATCAAAATCTTTGACCAATAACAGTAGCAAAGCAGATTGACGTAATCCAGAAGTTTTTTTAAAGACTGACAAAATTACTAAATCTTGCTATCATCCAGTTCATTGGTTGGCTCTGCCATTTTGAGAGATGTTGTGGTGTGCTATAACGCTCATCATAAGTCTCCCCCCCACCCCCCCACCCCGCCTACATCCATCCATGCAATCAGGTTTGTCGGACAGTATCTGTCCAAATGACGTAATTGCTGGTGGTAAAAAGTGCTAATACTGCGATTCAGGGCGGCTAGACACCAAGCAAATTCAAAATCCTGTTGAATATGTTATCTTTATTGGGCTTTTGGCTAAGTAATGCACCAGTCATGGACTAAACTCTGATCTCCATTTAAGGTTGTGATTCATATTTTGGCCAATGAGTATCTTTTCTGATTGGATTTTTTGGATTGGACTGGATTCAAGTGGAGTGGGCGGTCCGCTAGCCTTAGCATTTTCTCTTTAATGAGACAGATCTATTGGCGAGCTGAGTGGGACACAGTAGTAGGGGAAACACCGGACATGGTTTTTTTGGCAGGATTCCTTTGATGGCAGGCCAGCAGTACCACACGTCAGTAATGAGATGGGAGGTCTTTATCACAACACCATCACTGGGCATTTGGCCTCTTCTCTCCGGGCTACTGGAACTCAAACTGAGCCAGTAATCTGGGCCCGGCTTTGCACCTCGCTCATGGTATCAAAAGCTGCATCAAATGAGGACAATCTGTGCACCAGTACCTAATCACGTGTCTGCTATTAGTGCTTCTAACCAGGGGGATAATTGGGGCAGAGTTGTGGAAAATAACTTGGTCTTATCATCAACAAAGGCACAAGGGTGACGGACCAACAGCACTGCAGCTGTTCTTATTTCAGAGCAAAATGAAGGGATTAGATAGCAACTTCCTCTGATGTGTGTGTGACAATGTGGCTGTGTGTTTGATAGTGCGTGCATGTATGTGTGTATGTATGTAGGAGAGTGTGTGTGTGCGTCTGTTATGTGTATGCAACATACGAAACAAAGTCAGCCAGTGATAAGAGGCACACTCTCCCTCTGAGACACAGGCCCAGTCCCTCTCCTGACAGAGCCCAGTGATAAACACCTCCCGGCTCCTCAAAGCTAGCATGAAGAAAAGGACCAGGCTATAATGTGTCTCTAAATGCCAGCTCAGAGTGTAACTCACTACAAAGTCACCTCTAATTTAGATTCATAGAAAAGATTGCATGTGGCAGATCTTCCTGAGTACCGTGACTTTTAGGAGCCAAACTTAATTTCCTTACTTGGCAAACGTCTCCAGAATGTGCGATCTTTCAATTGCAAGGCGCAGCTGTGCATGTGTGTGTGTGTGTGTGTGTGTGTGTGTGTGTGTGTGTGTGTGTGTGTGCGCGTGTGTGTGTTTGTACATGTGTGTGTGTAGGATTATGCGTGGTGTGTGTAGGTCAGTGTGGTTAGTGTGGTCTACATTAATCTTTGGCCCTATTATGTTCGCACTGAATAGAAAGCCATATTCAATGATCTGTACATGACCCCCTCTCTCTCTCCCGCCCTCCCTCTCTCTCCCCCGCCCTCCCTCTCTCTCTCTCTCTCTCTCTCTCTCTCTCTCTCTGTCTCTCTCTCTCTCAGTTCTAATTGATATGCAAAACTTCATTCCAAGTGTTGATTGATGCTGATTGAAACATGTAAAGGGCATCAAAGAGCAATGAGAAGTTGCTCACCAGCCCACGTGCGCACTCTCTCAAACACACACACACACACACACACACACACACACACACACACACACACACACACACACACACACACACACACACACACACACACACACACACAATCTGTTCTACACTGCCAGTGATGACCAATTTGTCCACGCTTGTGGGTATGTGTGTGTGTCATGCCCGAGTGTGCGCCCCCGTGCACGATCAGTATGCTAAAGAAGGACCACATAATTTATGAGATATCACAGATAATCGTGAAGAGATTAACGATCTCATTATTATTAGTGCTTAATGTTTAATTAACTCAACTTTAGCTCTGCAGCTTCTTGGAGGTTTCTCTGCATAGCAAACAGGCCTCTTGGTCAGTGTCAGGTACACCGTGTGTGTTTGTGAGGGAGTGTGATAGATAGATATGTTACTGTATTCATCTCCTGGGACAACATTTGGAGGTTGCCAGAAGCAATGAATAATTAATATTACGCAAACAAAATAAAAAAACAACAAAATGAGAACAAATGTCACAGTGTGTGGCGTGTGAGGTTGTGTGTGTACATGGGCTAAATACAGTACATGCATTATGGTACCCAAACTAGGCATGCGTGCCAACTGTGTCTTGTATGGTGCACATACAGCGAATGTGAGGGTACGTCTGTGTGTGCATGCACACATGGAAGCAAAGGAGATTATGCCAATGCTATGTGCAGTAAGTATGAGCATGTGTGAGTGCATATTATGTCGGCGATTATACGCTCCTGCCTGCTATATACGAATTTTCTTTGAAGCTTACTTCGGTGTACAAGACAAAGTCACCGTGAAATTGACACTCAATCCCGCCCGGCCGGACCACATCCACATCCAAATGAACCATTTAAACAGCGGCGGGCCCCCGCTGTGAACCGATGCAGTAATAAATCATCAATGTGAAATCTCTGCTTCTCAATATGTATTATTTCCTCGCCGAGACATGACAGCTACAGCATCTTAAGCCGTTTATTTAATTTTTTTTTTCCGCTCCGTCTCTCAGCCCCTCCCCCTCTGCTCCCCTCCCCCGGCTGGCAGACCCTGCGCCGCTCTGATAACCTGATTTCACGCAAAAGTGAAATCCTCCTCGTGTGTGATGTGTGTGTGTGTGTGTGTGTGTAATGTGTGCGTCTCTCGCTCACTCCTCCACCTCCAACGCCCATCCTCCCTCTTCCTCCTGCTCTACCCCCCTCACCCCACCCACCCCCACTCCAACGCTGACTGACAGTTGTAGGGAGGTTGCTCAAAGCGAAAATATGCTTTTTGGCATTGACAGCGAGCTGAGTGTGTGAGAGAGAGGGAGACAAAGAGAGAGAGAGAGAGAGAGAGAGGGAGAGAGAGAGAGAGAGAGAGAGAGGGAACGAACGATGACATTGGCAGGTGTGTTAGTTAAGAGAGCAAAAGAGAGAGGGAGAGAGGGAGAGAGAGAGAGAGAGAGAGAGAGAGAGAGAGAGAGAGAGAGAGAGAGAGAGAGAGGGGGGGGTGTTATTGATAGAGTTTGTGTCTCTGGGGTACATGGGAGCCTCTGAAGAGTAGTGTAGCATTTGGGAGTTATCTAAATATGAGATTAATCAAAGACAAGAGAGTGTGAAAGAGGTGGAAATAGAGGGAAAGAGGGAGGGAGGAGGAGAGAGAGAGAGAGAGAGAGAGAGAGAGAGAGGAGGGGGGAAGACACCCTTCAGAGAGATGGAGAGAATGAGTTTTTGAAAGGGAGCCAAGAGATGAAGTGACATTTACGGATCAGAACCTCACACACCTTGTGTTCCTGAACATCAGACAGACCATCCCCTTCCTGGGACCAATTTGCCACCTCACCTGGGCCTCAGAGCCTGCAATAAAATACATCTCAAGAAAAGGAGTTCTTTGGGTTTTCTTTAGGACTGTCCGGTATACCGGAATACCATATTTAGGGCTTCAAAGCCTCACGGAAATAACTTCGAGATATACAGTATATACAGTATATATATATATATATATTAGGGATGTTCATCAATAATCGAAAATCTATAATTGATCGTGAAGGAATTGATTCGATCATGTGGAATTTTTATTGATTTTTTATATATTTTTTTAATCAAATCAAATAGGCCTAAATGTGCTGAAACTACAGTATAACATTCGATTTCACTACGTGGTCGCAACCAGGTGAGGGCGCAATGGGGCTATGAGACAGAGAAAAACAGAACAGAACACCTCTGGGTGGGGCTATGGGCGTGGTCTCACTGGGCTTGCTGTGGTGAGAACAGCAACAGCACATTATTGTCAGCACTCAGCCAGACGAGGAAATGAAGCGAGTGAAGCAAAGTTTTGTGTGGGACCATTTTGAGTTAACACATTCACTGCCAGCCTTTTTTCAATACTGTAGTTAGCTTCTGCCAGAGGGTTTTTTTGAGGATTCTGTCTCATTTTACAAGAGCCGAGGATTCTTTTCTGCTTTGACTTTGTGAACACAAAGTTCACAAAAGTACTAATAGAATGTGTGCTTTCTCTGTCTAAAAGAGTTAGTTTGTAGAGTTAGTAGTTATGTAGATATTAGCCGTTGAGTACAGCATGGTTTCAGAGATTTTCAGAGAGTTTTGAGATAAATGGATTTTTAGAACCACCTCACGTGCCTGTGATTATGGGTGCCCTTGGGCAAGTCTGTATACTGTATTGTGTGTGTGTGTGTGTGTGTGTGTGTGTGTGTGTGTGTGTGTGTGTGTGTGTGTGTGTGTGTGTGTGTGTCTCCAAACTCCTCCCTCCGTCTGTGCTGCTGCTGCTGGCTCCGCGGCCGCTCTCGGGCAAGTCTGGATTACTGTAAAACGGGCTCGTTCGTTTCTTGGGGTGTCGGCTGAGAGCTTTGATGAAGCTTTTGCGATTCTGGTCTTATTTATGCTCAAAGGTACTCGAGTGTGTGTGTGTGCGCGCGCGTGTGTGTGTGTGTGTGTGTGTGTGTGTGAAATCGAAAGCGTTTTCGCCCAGCTATTTCCTTGAGAATGGCTTTCTCCCGCGGCTGTTTTTGCTGGCTTTCTCTCTGTCTGGAGAGCACTGTCGCCACTTAGCTGGTCGGTAAAATAGATTATACACATTCTCTTCCTCCAATATTGGTATAGGAGACGTAAAAGGGGTTGATCGATGTCCCACCGTCAAAAAAAAAAAAAAATTTTAAGCCGAGATATCTCGTCTTTGGCACTCAACGGTTGGATCCTGTAAGCCGAGATATCTCGTCATTGGCACTCAACGTGTTAAAAGACAACATTGTTCATTGCAAGAACTGTGATGCCGTTTATAAGTACAACACGGCTAGACGTGATTCACCACTTGAACAGCGTACATCCGAGCCTGGTTAACGAGGAAGGTGCCTCGTCCTCGGCTGGCATGCAGAAAAGATCACCCAGGCCGTCTGCAACGTCATCGAGATGGATATGATGCCCATACATATCGTTGAGGGTTTTCAACACCTGATCAATGTGATTGAGCCAGCCTATACTATGCGCTTCCCTCACGGAGCACCATTACCAGGCGCATTGAAAAGTGCTTCATAGCGCTTCGCACATAGGCATTTTGTTAAAAAAAAATATATATATTCAAAAATATATATTATTATTAATATTATCGATAATCGATAATTGATCATTAATTTTCCCGAATTTCGATTATGGAAATTGATTTGAAATGCCCATCCCTATATATATATATATATAGTGTGTATAGAGTGTCTGTCTATATATATATATATATATATATACCGTAATTCTTCCAATAAGCGCCTGTACTCTAATTGCCGCCGGGTCTTCCCTTTACCACTGGGTCCAAATTGATTTAGCATAATAAGCGCCTGACTCATTTTTTCACTCGTTTTTTAGAATGAATACGGTTTTTTGTACTGTATGTTTTTGTGTGGGTAATGACGTTGTTTTGGAGGAAGTCAGGCGGAAGTTTCTCCTCCTGTCAGACAGTTTTATATTTTATTTATACATGCTGTAACCAACATGTTTCAAGTATGCATACCGCATTGTTTAATGGTACGGATTCCTGCAACGTGCTCGAGACGCTGTCTAACCAGGAGCAGGGGGCAACTTACGCTAACGTAGCTCAGTTGTGCCTTGTAAAAGTGCATTTCTCTCAGTGGAACAGCGATCATAAATGCAGTATGGATTATACCCATTATACTGGACATGTATTGGAAACTTGGCGTCTACCTACTATTTGGTAAGTCTCCTTGTTTTGTCTAACGCTAGTGCTGCAGTGCTGTTTGTTTGGTTGGCGTTAGCTTGGTAGCTAGCTACGTTAGCGTGCCTTCTATGTTGCTTTGCTGGGAGTGTCTGGCAAGCGAGACTAATAACGTTGCTATGACTTCTTTCCAATGAAACACAAACAACTGAATGTGTGAGCGGTAGGCTAATGTTACTTGTTTAAAATATGGTATGGCTGTTTGGCAGAGGGAGAAGAGGAGAGCAATGAACTGATACAGTAGTTGGATGATGATGATGATGATGGCGATGAAGACGAAGGCTATCAATTGTTTTCGTTCATTTCAGTCGTTGTACAATACTAGGCATGTTCAAAACTGCCTGTACCTACACTCTTGTGTGTACTAAGTACTATCTCACTGGTTTAAATAAGCAATTTGATACTTTCCATTTTTGCTGAGCGGGCATTTCTGTTAAAAAAATAATAATCGCCTGGCTCAATTATGTCAAAATGAAAATAACCGCCTGACTCTAATTGCTGCCTGTCTTCCTTTTACCGCCTGGGTCCAAATTGATTTAGCATAATAAGCGCCCGGGCTCTTATTGGCAGAATTACGGTATATATAAAACTTCTGTAACGTCGTGTGATGACACTGTGGTGTAGCGGCTTGAATATCAGACAGCAACAGGCAAAACACTACAGCCAGACAGGAACAAACATTAGTTGGGTTTCCATCCACCTGTTTTTATGCAAAATTTCAAATTGCGCATTAAAATCCTGGTTGGAAACACCAGAAAATTCGATAAAACCTCCAAATATCGCAAAAAAGTTTTCACGCTTGAGTGAGGTGGAAAAGTAGGGTTTGTCGATAAAAGGAAATGCGATAAATGCAGTGGAAACGGCTTTAGCGATTCTGTAACCAAACTCCATTGAAAAACATGCAGTTTTAACGGAGGAAGACAGTGGGATAATACGCGACTCACATCCAGAATTGACAGTCGCGCCTGGTAATACATTTTACGTAGCCTACAAGAACCGTTAATATGTGATGTTTTTCATAGCGAGACAACGGCAGAGGCAGACTGCACTCTCCGTCACCAAGCTTCCTATTTCCTCCACTTCAGTCCGAATACCAGGCTAGGATGTTTTCTCTTACCTCACATTATTCAGAGAATGGGGTTAATTTCCCTCGTTTGAGGGTTTGACTGGCGTCTGGCGATGTTTTAATCACGTCAATTAATTGCCCCTCCTCTTCAGCATTCCTGATATTACGCATAACGGTAGTGGGTGGAAACGTGCAAAATATTGCATTTTCTTTTGCCGACTTTCTGAAAATTCGATTAAAAGTTCCGATACCTTTGGATGGAAACCCAGCTAGTAACAAACATGTAACATTACTCACATTTGGTCTTTGTCAATATTTTGCACAATACCTCTCAGCACCGCAGCTCATAGTAAACTTTCTTCGAGGCTTGAGCTCCTCAGCTGTCCTGATGGTCTGGGTTTTCATGTAAAAACTGCTCTCAGTCCGTCAAGGTAGACACGGAGTATCATTTATTCAAGTGGGATCATCATCACGTTGTCACAGCGGACTTCTCCCTGTTCTCTGAATGTGATCGTCAAGGTGAGCTGTGTATCCATCACTGCTGCTACTTCATAGAAACAAACGAGTTGAATTCACTTGAACACTTGTACTCACACTGGGTTGAAATGAGGAAAGAATGTGTTTCTTCTCGACATTTTTACAACACAAGCGCTCTCACACAAGCTTACTCTCTGTCTGTGGCTGCTGCCAGCCAGCAGACATCAAAGGCGTTTGAGGCAAGGTGCGTTTGTTTGTTGCGCGGCACATGCCTGTGGGGGTGGGGAGTGAATTTTCCGTGTTACGCACAGTGATGGACCCAAAGGGCCCCACCCAGCCAGCAAACTAGAGTCTGTCTCACCAAGCTACAGCTCGCGTTAGTTGGCTGTGCATGTTGTGGACAGAGAAAGAGAAAGAGGGAGGGGAGGGGAGAGAGAGGGAAAAAAAAAAAAAAAAAAAAAAGTTCGACTACTGATTTGGATGTTGATTACCATGGCAACGATTGAAGCTTCGAAGCTTTGATTTTTTGGGGCCGGTGTGCATGCACAGCAGGGCCCATACATTCGACTCTGTCGCCGATTTGAGCACGGATTCAGGTTCTAAATGTCTTTCCACACTCCCAGCATGCATTTCGGCATAAGCAGAGGCACAACGCAGCAGAGAAGACGCCATAAGCTCCGGAAAGTTTTTTACAATTTAAAGTTTTATTTCATCACTAAATTAATTTCTGATGACTTTTGATGCCTACAAGCAGGGTAGTAGGTTTCAATAAGTGCCACTTTACGAACATTTATGGCGAAAAATGGCAAAAAGTTCCAGAGCACAATTGGCTGCATCTACATCAGCTGAGCTTCGCCCGCACCCCCGCACAACAAAGGACGAGGAAATTGTCATCAAGGTGAAATACCCGTGCGTCTTTGAGTTTGAACGGGACGGAAAACGAATGCTATACTGCAAAAGCATGTAGTCTACAACAAGCGCTTACGTCTCATTTGCTTCCTGCATCGGCGAGTGTCCGCACGGAAAAGTGAGTCAAATCAGCAGACGCGCCCCTCCACAAGGTAGACGGTTTTCGCCTGGCCGTGCACACCCCGAATTGTCTAACTGCGGCTGGTCGGACAAAGTGGAGTTTTCAAGACTCCAGCTCACTTCCGCGAGCACAAACACCCACACAGTGTATAAAAGCTCCACACGTTTCCTCGTCAAGATTCAGTGTCTCTCATTTCCGTGCGACAGCCCAAACTTCAAGCATAATTCCAGCATAACGTTATACTGCAAAGCATGTAGCCTACAACAAGCCTACAACATACACCTCGACCAGGACATCCTTCAAAAATGTTTTACCACCGCGTATATGTGCTGAGGAATGATTTGCATCCCTGCCTCATGATCATCTGCCTGTCAGCCTGTCATACGGGCTGAGAGAGAGAGGGATTGCAGGGCCGCTTCTGGGCCTTTTGGGGCCCTATGCAACATCAGAGTAGGGGCCCCAAACCACTGTCATCATAGTATCCCTGAATGAACATGATGAGGCATAGGCTACTTCATTATCAATAACGCTTTTAATTCATACATTAAGCACAATACACCTTGGCAGAGTTCTGCACTTTACTGAGCACACTGGCCCTATGCCAGGTTTCGACCTGGCCTTGTTTTTTTGGTTTTTGTTTTTGTTAGTTTTTTTAGTTTTCTTACTTGTAGAAAAGCAGACAATCTTTTGGTGTTGTAAAGAAACATTTTAGCCATGATATTAATTTGCCCCAGGGATTCAAACCAGCAACCTTACGGTCATGAACCTGCTTCTCTAACTCAATCAAATGGTTTTCCACCGGACCTTTATGGTGCTAATGGGCTACATGCACAACTCCACTACTTCCTGAAATTAGTACAGCTTCTTTATTTCCTGTCATCACTATTGGATGAACTGATTAATGTCAGGTGTGCTGCAGTCACAACAATGATCAGGCACACCTGATTAATCAGTTCATCCAATAGTGTAGGACAGGAAATAAAGAAGCTGTACTAATTTCAGGAAGTAAATAAGTTGTGCATGTAGCCTATTGGGATCCTTTCAGAGAGTGTGAAATGTTTTGAATGAACAGTGAGAATCTGAACTTCACTCTTCAACATACAGACAGCATGGTGGAGATTCAACTTGAACCTCACTAGTTTGTTTGTGATTATGGAAGAAATTATAAATGAATTTTAGCTCATGTTTTACTGTCCTATTATGAGCTGACAAGTACAGTATGCTTTATAACAAATGACTTCCATTTTCGAATTTATTTTGCTGAGATGATTAGAGCTGCAACAATTATGCGATCAGTCGATCGACAGAAAATGAATGGAGTATTTTCATAATCGATTAATCGTTTTGAGTTTCCAAATTCTGTGATTCCAGCTTCTTAACACATTGACTGCCAGCCGTTTTTTTTTTGCTGTAGGTAGCTTTTGCCAAGCCGTTTTTTTGAGGATTCTGGCTCATTTTACAAGAGCCGAGGATTCTTTTCTGCTTGGAGTTTGTCAACACAAAGTTCACAAAAGTACTAATAGAATGTGTGCTTTCTCTGTCTAAAAGAGTTAGTTTGTAGAGTTAGTAGTTATGTAGATATTAGCCGTTGAGTACAGCATGGTTTTAGCGTCTTGAGACAGGAAGCTGAGATAATCGCAGTTTTGTGAAATTCAATCAAACAGCCAGAACAGTCACTTTAACCATTTATTTTTGGCATCAGTGAGAGATCAGACATCCAAACGAACGCCCTCTCCTTCAACTCCTCCCTCCGTGGGCGTGTCTAGTGGCTTTCAGCCTGCGTTTGTCACAAGTGAGTGCTCTGCTGCTGGGAGTTTGAGCAGCGTCGCTCCCTGGCAGCGAGTTTGAGCAGCCTGCCTCCCTGGCAGCGAGTGTGGATAGGTCTCACTCATCTCTTGGGTTTGAGAGCCCCGATGAAGCCCCGTGCGACTCTAGGCTTTATGCTGACACACAGTCCATTTCTGGAACCCCCCACCGCAGCAGCGCGAAAGCGTCCCCGCCTACAGTATGAGAATGAGGCTCGTTCGTTTCTGACTGTAAAATCGCCAAGCCATTTCCTTGATTTCCTTCCTTGGAGGAAGCAGCCGCGGGAGGCGGCTGCTTTTGGTTGACTTTATCTCTGTCGGGAGAGGACCGTCGCCACCTAGCTGGTCGGTAAAATAGATTATACACATTCAATACTTCCAATATCTCCATAGGAGACGCGGGGGGCATTGATCCACGTAGCACCGTCAAAAAAATATATATTTTTTTTTTGACGACTCAACTCGTCGTTGGCAGTGAACAGCTGGATTGTGTTTGACGACTCAACTCGTTCTTGGCAATTAACGTGTTAAATGTGAATATTTTCTGGTTGTTTTACTCTTCTATGACAGTAAACTGAATATCTTTAGGTTGGAGACATTTGAGGACATCATCTTGGACTTTGGGAAACATTTGATCAACATTTGTCTACAATTTTCTGACATTTTATATAGACCAAACAACTAATCAATTGAGGAAATAATCAACAGATGAATGATTAATCTGACGATTATTTTAATCATTAATCAATAATGAAAATAATCGTTAGCTGCAGCCCTAGAGATGATTATGAAAGACTTTAGATATCATCCAGAAAAAAGGACAAACGGGGCAACGTAACAACATTGACCAATGTGAGTGATTGATCAATCAATCATGTTTCAAAAGGTCGAAGGTTACGCTCCTTGACTTTAAGATCTGACTATTGAGAGGGAGAGAGAGAGAGAAAGAGATAGAGACACAGAGAGAGAGAGAGAGAGAGAGAGAGAGAGAGAGAGAGATGTTTTTACAGTATAGGCCAAAACACATCTATTACCATCTATCCAGCAATGGCGATAG
>NC_139625.1:23251284-23276284 GCF_964638095.1 Poromitra crassiceps | reverse complement strand
TTTTCAACCAGCTTTGTATCATTAGAACATCAGTAGTATATCAGAAAACTGTAAACGGTTTTGAAGTCTGTCATTTAATTTTACAGTTATTGAGTGTTAAAGTGTGGACCAGTGACATCACTGGTCCACACTAACTCAAATGAATAACTCATTAACTCAAATCAACTCTCAATAACTGTCAAACTAGATGAATGATGAATAGTTTGACAGTTATTGAGAGTTGATTTGAGTTAATGAGTTATTAATTTGAGTTAGTGTGGACCAGTGATGTCACTGGTCCACACTTTAACACTCAATAACTGTCAAATTAAATGACAGACTTCAAAACCGTTTACAGTTTTCTGATATACTACTGATGTTCTAATGATACAAAGCTGGTTGAAAATGGGCGGAGTGTTCCTTTAAGAGAAAAGGGACAGGACTGTGTCTCCTAAGAGAAAAGGGACAGGACGGTGTCTCCTAAGAGAAAAGGGACAGGACGGTGTCTCCTAAGAGAAAAGGGACAGGACGGTGTCTCCTAAGAGAAAAGGGACAGGACGGTGTTTCTTAAGAGAAAAGGGACAGGACGGTGTCTCCTAAGAGAAAAGGGACAGGACGGTGTCTCCTAAGAGAAAAGGGACAGGACGGTGTCTCCTAAGAGAAAAAGGACAGGACGGTGTTTCTTAAGAGAAAAGGGACAGGACGGTGTCTCCTAAGAGAAAAGGGACAGGACGGTGTCTCCTAAGAGAAAAGGGACAGGACGGTGTCTCCTAAGAGAAAAGGGACAGGACGGTGTATCCTAAGAGAAAAGGGACAGGACGGTGTCTCCTAAGAGAAAAGGGACAGGACGGTGTCTCCTAAGAGAAAAGGGACAGGACGGTGTTTCTTAAGAGAAAAGGGACAGGACGGTGTCTCCTAAGAGAAAAGGGACAGGACGGTGTCTCCTAAGAGAAAAGGGACAGGATGGTGTTTCTTAAGAGAAAAGGGACAGGACGGTGTCTCCTAAGAGAAAAGGGACAGGACGGTGTTTCCTAAGAGAAAAGGGATAGGACGGTGTCTCCTAAGAGAAAAGGGACAGGACGGTGTCTCCTAAGAGAAAAAGGACAGGACGGTGTTTCTTAAGAGAAAAGGGACAGGACGGTGTCTCCTAAGAGAAAAGGGACAGGACTGTGTCTCCTAATAGAAAAGGGACAGGACGGTGTCTCCTAAGAGAAAAGGGACAGGACGGTGTCTCCTAATAGGTGACGCATCAGAGTGACAGCGGCAGCAGCAGCAGCGGCGGTCCTGAAAGGTCCTGAAAGGTATCACAGCTATTCCAGCCAGGATAAGACGACACCATCTACATGATCTGAGGATATTTAGGCTTCAAGGACATTTGACTGAACTCATAAAAATGAACGATGTCTCGTTGGAACGGATTCACTGCGGAATCTCTCCCTCTCAACTTCTCATCCCTCCCTCCCTCTCTCCTACAGTTTCTCTCTTTCTCTGCCCCCCCTCTCTCTTTCTCTCTCTCTTTTCCCTCTCCCCCTCTCCTCTGCGGACTCTTTATCCTGCCAGAACCGTTGCGTCGTCCCTAACCCTCTGAGGTAGAGGGAGAGGGATAATTGAAAAAGTTCTCACACACGGGGACGTTAAGTAAAGCAAGCAGATAAGGGTAGAAGTGGTACAGAGTGAAAACGCTCACTGCACAACAAACACATAGGATGGATGTGTTCTGTGGGCGAGCCTGTTTTCTCCGCTGGGACAGAGTAACAAATGGAGGATGAGAGGAAGAGTGGCTTTCTGTCCTGAAAGAGTGAGAGAGAGAGAGAGAAAGAGAGAGAGAGAGGAGAAATATAGAGTTCTAAATAAATGGTGTTTGTGTGGTAAGAGAGAGGGGAGACAGAGAGAGAGTGAGAGGAAGAGAGAGAGAGAGAGAGAGAGAGAGGAGAGAGAGAGAGAGAGAGAGAGAGAGAGAGAGAGAGAGAGAGAGAGAGAGAGAGAGAGAGGAGAAATATAGAGTTCTAAATAAATGGTGTTTGTGTGGTAAGAGAGAGGGGAGACAGAGAGAGAGTGAGAGGAAGAGAGAAAAAGAAAAGTGAAAGAAAGAGATAGAAGAGAGAGGGAGAGAGGATGGAAGCTTGGTCTTATCTGCTTCAGCCATCGCTGCTGTCCATTGGTCCACAGTATAATGCCCACTTATGCAAATACGGCCAGCCTCTGCTCCCCTGAACACTTTGACAAAGTGTATTTGTGCAGTGATTGTCCGTGAGTGTGTGCTTGTAAAGCAGCATATGTGTGTGTGTGTGTGTGTGTGTGTGTGTGTGTGTGTGTGTGTGTGTGTGTGTGTGTGTGTGTGCATGGTTGTAATGCATCTCTCGTAGTGGTGTATGTTTGTGAGTCCATTTGTGAGTGAATGCGCGCGTCCTCAGATGGATGTTGTGGGACTGTGTGTGTGTGCGTGTGTGTGTGTGTGTGTGTGTGTGCGTGCGTGTGTGTGTGTGTGTGTGTGTGTGTGTGTGTGTGTAGGAAGGAGCTGTGCCAGGAAACACACGCCAACCCGCCCTTTTCCCTTTTCCCCTGTTCATCCCTCATTCCCTCTCTCCTGACATCCCTCGCTCTCTCTGTCTCCTCCCCTCTCTCTCCTCCCCTCCTCTCCTCCCCTCTCCTCTGCTCCTCTCTCTCTCCTCTCCTCTGCTCTCCTCTCCTCTCTCTCCGTCCTTCTGTCTGTCTTTGTCTTTTCGCGGCCACCTCAAATGGCTTCAGATCAATCAAAGCACTCACCAGACGTTGTTAGCGAGCCTGTTGTGGGAGAATGAAGCCATGGACCCAGAGGTCTGTCTGCCACACACACACACACACACACACACACACACACACACACACACACACACACACACACACACACACACACACACACACACACACACACACACACACACACAGGGGTCTGTCTGCCGCCCTCATAATTAAATAGCTGAGAAGTGGAGGCTCTCCTCTCTAGCATCTCCTGCACTCTACCAAGGACCACTTTATACCCCCACCCAACTAATCACTTAAGCCTGCTCACTCTCAGGCCAGCCACAGAGACAGAAACCAGCAAAAAGTAATAATACGTTTTGGGAAATAGCCACTATTGCTAAATACTCTTGGAGGAGATGATGTCGATTTGAAAGCAGGGTTAACCCGTCCGTCTCCGTGCGCGGCGCTGATGCTGATGACATGAACAGTGGATGGTGCTGCACAGCCCCGCCCCCGGGCCTGCAGCCCCGCCCCCGGGCCTGAGACCCCGCCCCCGGGCCTGAGACCTCTCAATCACAAAGTGATTTAGGTAAAGCAGGAGAACAAGGTGTGTGTGTGCACGGATCAATATCTCATCCATTAAGTGCCAGCAAAGAATTACAACCGAGCGGCATCTGTGCACTTCTTATAACCCCCCCCAACCCCTTACATGACCTATATACACGCACGCACACGCATGTGACGTGACGCGCACATACTGCATACACTGCACATACATACTGTGCACATAAGAGCAGGCAACACATGCAGACTCACACACATGCAGACCATTGCATGCACGCACACACACACACACACGCACGCACGTGCACACACACAGCACCACTATCATCAATCCCTGTGTTTCTTGCACATAAATCTTTATGACAATAATAGATAGTAATGCACACACACACACACACACACACACACACACACACACACACACACACACACACAGACGCATACGCACACAAACACTGTAAACAAACAACCCAGTCGCCAGAGTAAAATGTTGGCATGTTACATTTCTGGAAACCATATGTTCTCCAAACTGGGACGGCCCCAGCTGCATTCTACTGCATGTAGTACACTGACTGTATGCAAGTACCTCATACAACCCCACTTCAAACAAACTGAACTGTCCCTTTAATTAGGGATGGGGCCGATCCGATCCAATATCGGTATCGGGTGCCGATATTGGCACTAATTCATGGATCGGATCGGATCGGAATCGGGGGGATTTTTTTTCTTCTTTTGCAATTCCAGCGCGGGCGCACAGGGGGCGCTGGCCGTAATTTGCCCATGTATAATAGTATCCTTGTATATTTTCTTAATTTTGTCTGCTTTTTGCAAGGTATATTTAAAAGAAAAATCTTTAATTGGCCAAATCTTTGCCTATACTGTATATTCAAGAAAAATATTGGTATCGGCATAATATCGGTATCGGCAGATATCCAAATTCAGGTATCGGAATCGGATTGGAAGTGAAAAAATGTGGATCGGTGCATCCCTACCTTTAATTATCCTATAGGTTGAGGCGATGTCTCGTCATACACACTGGGTTAGCTGGCTCAGCCTGGCTGGGGGCTGAGCTGGTCACGGTGGGGTAAATCCCTTGTTCTATCCATTCAGCAAAGTTAGAATTTAGCTGCTAGCCCAGCCCAGGCAAACACGATCGGTGATTTAACCACCGCAGTAAACGCACATCTGAACAGACGTCTTGTGTTCTGCTCTAGAATCTCCAAACCTGTAAGTTAGAGCCGCAGCACCTTCCTTTGGTGAGTCAGCCCCTTGAGATATATGGGCGGTTTTACCCCACTCACGCGCCAGCCGTATAACATTTTGTGGGCGTTCCCAAACATGTCGACTGTCTCTATTGCAGACAGCCCCTCACTTTTAGTTTCAGATTTCTGTGTGGTGCTGATGGACAGCTCCTTATATTGTTAAAATAAAAAGTGCTCTGAGGACACGTTATTTGGCCTCTGCACGGTTTATGGTCGGATATGGGCCGCAAATTTTCAAGTGGGCTATATGAGTCGGAAAACCGCTGATAGGCTATAACATTACACATACCTAAATGTTGATATTGGGGGCACGGTGGCTCAGTGGTAGAGCTGTCGCCTCGCAGTCAGAAGGTCCTGAGTTCGATTCTCGTCTGGGACACTGTGGGCGCTGTGGTTGTGTTCCCCCCCCATATCTTCAGTGCCTACTGCCCAGGTGGGGTATCTCGTCGTAAGGGCCTTTCTGTCTGTGTGGAGTTTGCATGTTCTCCCCGTGCTCCCCCAGGGGGGTTCCTCCGTATATAACCCCCCCCCCCATTAAAAACATGCAGAAGATCAGATCGTCATCGTCATCTGACCAGTGACGACAACATCCGAAGTCGGTCCCCGGGCGCTGTACGAGAAAAAGCGACCACTGCTCCTGGCCTGCCCCCCGGAGGAAAGGACAAGCCAGGATGGGTTAAATGCAGAGGACAAATTTCACCGGCCACCGTCAGCATGTGTGTGTTGTGGCCCTCCGTGCATGTGTTGATTGTAATCGTGTGACAATAAAGACGGGCTTGTCCGTCTGAAATCGTTTTTTTTTTTAAATATGCAACATATTTTTGGTTCACAAACGTTCAGGTTCAATGTATCTGTCGTTTGCTAAAATGTAACATGCTGACATTTGACTCTGGCGAGTGGGCGGAAACAAAGTAACAGCATTGGCAGAGTATTGTCACTGCTCGGAAAGCTTTGGCAGCGCAGCAGCGCTCCAGTCAGGACGGCCTGATTCAGACTGACATACAGAGAACAGATAGAACGGATCTGTGGGACTGACAGAGAGCTGGAATGGATCGACTGGTGGATCAAACATTCATCGCTAGAGCCTGGAAGGCTGCCAATGAATTTTGTTACTGCATTTTAGTGTCATTTTGAATAATAGTGCTGTTACACAAAGTTCGAGGGCTCAATGTGACTGCCACTGGAATATTCTATAAAATGATTGCTTTGCTGGGATGACTCATAGGCTTTGTGAATTTCTCTTGCCAACCCCCCCCCCCCAAATAAATAAATAAATAAATACATATATACGTATATATATATATATATATATATATATATATATATATATATATATATATATATATATATATATATTTAGTCACGCCACAACTGGTGGACCATGCACCCCTGTAGTTGGATTAGGGGGTAGTCTAGACTCAGAGACTCGCCATTTACTTTAAAAAAATTAAAGCAGATCGCAATTAATCGCAAGCTACCGGTACTTGTTTTCCCCTTGTCCCTCCGAGTACATATTTAGCACATTTTATCAGTATTATTATTTATTTATACATTACTTACTAATGTTATAATGTTAAAACTGTAGATATTGAGTTAGCTCTAGATGAGTGGGATTTAGTTTTTGGTGCACTCAATCGGCCCTAACGACGAGCCCTGCTGCAGGCTACAGGAGAGACAAGACACACTGCATCGTCACAGCTTGTATATGAAACTCGCTTGTTTAATTAGTTAACAGAGCAAGGACATAATTTTTTTAGCAATGAGATACAATTTTAGCCGGATAAACTCAGTCTTGCATTGCACCGTAACACCTGCGCTACGTTTCTGATTTTTTGCTGTTCATCTGTCATTAATGTGATGAATTAGGTGGTTAATTCTGAACAATGCTGTTCATGCTACATACCAAATTAATCGGCTGAATCTTGCGCATCGAACCATGTCTTCCTTTTTCAGATCAGATCAACACAGCGGAAGTTATAGCCGTCTTTGTACAAAGACAAAGACAACATTTCAGATTATTTGGCTTTTTCAAATGGCTTTTTGGAAATCCGCCTAGGTATCTCCCTACAAAAACCACTGCCAAATACTCATGTTTTGGTAATTTTTTCATCTTCTTTGAGTTGGGATGTGGTAAGGCCTGTGGCTATGTCTCCATTGGGTTTCTAGCCATAAATACAACAACCACAGGTAACTGTTTACACTCTAAAAGTGTTTTTTAATCTAGGTGAGAATCAATCACTGTGTTTGAGCTGGTGTTACTCAAGGTCAGTAACACATAGAGTCATTCTGACACTTGCAACATAAACTTCAAAGTCTTACCTTTCAGAAAAGGTCAGGCAGTTGTCTGTAACCCTAGCGGTTCAGCCACAGTAAGCATTTTAGTTTGGGTATGTCGTTTTCACCATTTTCTTCAGAAATAGGTGGCTTTAGAAGAGGGATGGTTTCTCTTCCTATAGGTTCCTTTATTTTTGTCAAAATCTTCCCATCTTTAAGTTAAGTTAAGTTACGTTATCCTTTATTCATCCCCATGGGGAAATTCATCCTCTGCATTTGACCCATCCTCTACTAGGAACCTTCCTAGAACTAGGAGCAGTGGGCAGCCGCAGTGGGCAGCCGCAGTGCAGCACCCGGGGACCAACTCCAGTTCTTTTGCCATTGCCTTGGTCAGGGGCACTGACAGGAGTCTTAACCCTAACATACCTTCTCACATCAGCTTTTTTCAAACAACTGGTCCCCGTAATTCTGTCCTACATCTGGAATGATAAGAACCACAGATTTCAAAAATTAACTTGCAAAAACCCAAAGTCTGAGGGAGGACTGGCCTTACCAGTATATAGGCACTACTACTGGGCTGCCAATGTTAGGGCTCTGATGTACTGGCAGCAAGGGACTCTGGGTAACTTACCTTCTGGGGGCCGCCTGTGGCTGAAAATGGAGGCCAGCTCCATTGTCAATTCTTCCTTGCCAGCCATGCTGTTTGCTAAGTTAGAGAAACCTTAGGAAAATTTAATTTAAGTTTTGTCATGAAAAACTTGAAATT
Organism: Poromitra crassiceps; assembly: GCF_964638095.1. NCBI lineage: Eukaryota > Metazoa > Chordata > Actinopteri > Beryciformes > Melamphaidae > Poromitra > Poromitra crassiceps. The sequence continues at coordinate 23,268,715 of NC_139625.1, read as the reverse complement.
ATTATTATTATAATTATTATAAATATTAATTATTATTATTAAGATTCACACCTTTTAAGTGCTCCCAGCATGCTTTTAAAAATGTATTGCTGAGCCCTCCTTACTCGCATCTTATCTCGTATGTCTGTTTGACAACTGCAACATGGCCTCTACTGAGAGGATTAGAGAAGCATGGCGGCGGTAACTTGTTATTGATTTATCTGACATTATATGGGAAAGGAGCCTGTCTGTGGTACAACTCTGCTCAGTTAATAATAGCAGACACCAGTGGATCCAATTTAAAGTCGCTCACCGTCTTCACTACTCCAAGCATAAACTCCACAAGATCTTCCCTTCTGTCTCACCACTGTGTGACAGGTGTCAGAGGACACACTATCTCATGCCTCCTGGTTCTGCCCTTCATTAACGGGATTCTGGGCTAAAATATTTGATTGGTACTCTAAGGCAGTGGTTCTCAAATGGGGGTCCGCGGACCCCCAGGGGTCCGTGGCACTTTGCCAGGGGGTCCGCGAAAAGTTTGCAAGTAAAAAAAAAAAAAAAAAAAAAAAAACTTTATTTTTTATTTTTTATAAAATGCTACATGTTACTTATTCCTTCTCAAACTACTTCCTACATGTGCTAGTCTATCAAAATATCTTGGCTGTCATTGATTGTGTTGCATAGTGGTTTTCTGTACTGTTGACAAATTGTGATATTGTAAGTCGCTTTGGACAAAACAAAAGTGTCTGCTAAATGACGTAATGTAAATGTAATAAATATATTTTTTTTTTTGCAAAATCTTCATAGTTCAACGAAAATAGTTTATGCTTTAAATCTAAAATGGTTCATGGATTACATTCTAATAACAAACCTATCAAATTAAAAGTCAAGCACGTTACCGTGGAAACAATTAAGCTTAGACCAAAATCACAAATCAGAATGAGGGGGTCCCCGGTATATTTTCTATCTTGTAAGGGGTCCTTGGCTGAAAAACATTTGAGAACCTCTGCTCTAAGGCCTACAAAATAATCCTATAGCAGGCAGAACTCTGCATCTTCGGCTGCTTGGAGTCCTCTCTGAACTTCCCTACAGCTGTGCAAGTGCAACAATCTCTGACTGTCCCCAAAAGACTCATTCTAAAGGAATGGAAGTTGTCCTCTTAACCTTCTTTTCAGGTGTGGCTGATGGACATGATCTCTGTTATACAGACGGAGAGACGCAGGTCCCTGAAAACCAACTTGCTTGGAAGGTTCTCAACTATTTGGACCCATTTTTTGCCTACCTCGACGAGGCTAAGAATGACCAGTGACTGAGGTTAGGGGTGACGGATGGCTCGCCCGGCTGGTATCTCACATAAGCACCTTATGCGGCTGATAGCACCACGTTGCAATGTTGAATGTTGCTGTATGTTTTTCCCTTTATTTTCCTGTGTCTGAGCCTGTGTGTCTTGTTCGTATATGGTTCTATAAAAATAAAAATAAAAAGTTAACAGAGCAAAATATTACAAAAGTTGGTGGTTCAATTTTCATGCTTCATATCTTATGGAAAATGTATCCTAAAGTTTAGTTTTTTAATTACCAGGAAATTTGAGAGAGACCAAACTGTGGGATGAGTATCGAACATTTTAGCTAGTTAGAGCTTTTAAATCTATAATAACCCCAGCGGCACCAACCACACTGTTCCAAATGATTTACGTAAATATTTTTGCAATTCCAGGCATGACATTTATATTTATTATAGCTCATGATATTCCCACCTGCTGGCCTGGTGGCTCTTTCAGGTATGGATGGACAGATGGACAGGTGTGAAACAGCTTTTTATTCCTATGTTAGGGCCATTTGTCTGCCTCATCCTAGAGGGGTAAAGTGGCATCTGTTGAGGGCTTAAATGTTTTTGTTTTATTATTCATTCACAAAAACAAATTCACTAGCAAGGAGGTGCACGCTGCTGTCAAAGGGTGGGAACTTATGGCTTATTTGATCTGAAATGGCTAAAAATAGCGTTGTGTGGTTGCATAGCGGCAATATTTTACAAAAACGAGGTGAATGTCAATTCACTGGTACTGTATGGGCTTATTTTAGCCAAAATTGCATAGCAGCCGCTTTTATTTTGAAGGCTAAACGTCCAAACCGTAACTCTTATATTTGGTCATTGAACGGAGCTTTAGCGGTCTCTCTCTTTCAAGATTCAAGATATTGTCACTCCGTTGTACAATTATGCACGTGTGAAATTATTGTGCTGGGGGGCTCCATTACAAGACATAGGTAGGTACAAAGTCCCAACAATTATTATGATTATTTTCAGTCTCTTTCGCTATGAACGGTCCTGGGCGGAAACAGGCAACAGGGAGGGAGGGTGTCATGGAAGCGCCCACTGTCTCACCATGAAACTCGTGAATAGGCTAATTTATTTATTTATCAAATGTTCTAAGGCAGATATCTAGATTTTAAAGAGGGTCACTTCTTTCCGGAACCAAAGAATTAGTTCTCTCAGTCCATCCCGCTGTGCTGCCTGAAAAACATATCGCTACCTAGCCAACTATTCCACCTGACTTACAGTAACTCAATAGTTCACTCTTGTCATGACTGAATTAAAGATAGCCTACCTCTACCAAGCATATCTCGATGCTACAGTAGTCCATTGTACTGTCCATAAATAGAAGAAAAGACAGAGCTACTGAGCCATACTTGAAATACCTGTGTGCGTGTCCGCTTACTTTTTCTCTGTCAAATCTCTCCTTTTCGTGCCCCAGATATTCTTTTATACTTTACTTTAACTTTAACTTTACTTTATAACTTAATAATTCTATTATATTATATTCTGCTCCACAGCCAATCACCAGACCAGATACACAAAACTTTGGGGGAAAAAGTAAAAGTGAAGTGAAGACAAAAGTGTAGAAAAAAATCACTCCTTTGTTTCTTATCCAGTCTTTTCCAAGTACAAACAATCCAGTCTGTGAAAGTATTATTGCATTGTTTTCATGTTGGGCTGTCTGTCATATTATTGCATTGTTTTCATGTCGCGCTGTCTGTCATTTATTTTATAGGTGCCATTTCTTTTTCAAACGGCTGTGGAATACAAGCCTCCAAATGCAGCATCTGGCTTCAGTCCAACAGCGGGGGCTGCTTCAGTACAAATGTAGGATAGATGGAAGATATACGCACGCTACTGACCTGAATTAGAGTGAAATATGGCTGTACTGTGTAAATTAGCGTGAAATATTGCTCTACTGCGTAGCGTGACTTGGCATGTAGATAAGTGCGACAGGGAAGCAGCTTTGGCGCTATCTGGAGGACGCTCTGTCCTCTGCTGTGAAGGGCAATGAGGAACGATGGAAATTGATCACAGCGTCTTCTTTCTCTCCTCTCTGGCTCTCTCCATATTTCTCTGTCCCTTCTTTTCTTTGTGTCTCCCCCCTCTCCCCCTAATTGACTCCCTCCCTCATCCACTCACGCCAACTATCCTCCTCTCTCCCTCCTCTTTCTTTTTCTCTCTGCCTTTCCCTGCTACTCTATCTCTCTCTCTTCCCCCTGTTCCCTCTATCTGTTCTACCACATCTCCATGTCTCTTCGGCTCATAAATAGTGTTTATGTGCAAGATGTTGTGCATATGAATATCAGATTGTCCTGGCGTTTCCCCTGCACCAACAGTCAGCCTGGGCTATCACTCGGGATTTATGCTCTGCTCTGCTTTACGGAGGCACCTCAAACACAGAGGTCAATACAGAGAGAGAGAGAGAGGGAGGGAGAGAGAGAGAGAGAGAGAGAGAGAGGGAGAGAGAGAGAGAGAGAGAGAGAGAGGGAGAGAGAGAGGGAGAGAGAGAGAGAGAGAGAAAGAAGCAAAACTGGGCTCTTCCCACAACTGACACCTGCTTGTGTGCATGATGGATGCTCGTGGATACAATCTGACTGAGTGTGTGTCCACACGTGTGTGGGGTACGGCTGTGTCTGTCTGTGTCTGTCTGTGTGAGTGTGAGTGTATGTGGGAAGAATTGCGTCTGTGTATCTGTGTGTCTACTCTGTCTGTGTATGTGACTGTCTGTACAGTATGCATGTATGTACAGTATGTACTGTATGTACTGTATGTATGTATGTATGTATGTGTTGTCTGTGTGTAGTATTTCTGTGTATGTGTGTATTTGTGTGTATGTATACTGTACAGTATGTGGTGCCCTAGCACAACCAGTAGAGGTCCATTTGCTCCCTTATGCACATTCCTGACATTCTAACGAGGTTGTGCAATCAACATTTCCCGTGGAGGTGGGATTACCACAGACAGTAGGTGGAGGTGGGATTACCACAGACAGTAGGTGGAGGTGGGATTACCACAGACAGTAGGTGGAGGTGGGATTACCACAGACAGTAGGTGGAGGTGGGATTACCACAGACAGTAGGTGGAGGTGGGATTACCACAGACAGGGAAGGAGAAGCTCACCTGCTGGGCATGCCTTCTACATGCATGCTGTGCGTCTCTCTCTCATACAGTGCATGGCTGTTACATGCATGCTGTGCGTCTAATACAGGGCATGCCTTTGCTGCTGTCCGTGCGTCTCTCTCATACAGGGCATGCCAGGGACTCTCTTGTGGCTGGGCATGGCTCCACTTTTTTACCGATATACTATCTATATTATGTGAATACTGTCCTTCATGTGTGGCTGTTTTAACTTCTCTCTTTGTGTCCGCAGAATTATAGGAAGGGAATTGGAGAGATTGATCCGGGTCAAGCATGGAATTCAGCAAGTATGTGTTCTGCGTGTTCCTTTTCTTAATGTATCTTATGTAAAAAAAATTAAATAAGAATAATTGTAATGTTGCTTTTTTCTTTTTAATCCAGATGGACAGATGCTTAGGAGAGTGTGGGACTACCAGGGTTTTTCTTTTATTTGAAATAGTATGTTGTTTATGTTGTTTGCTATGGAGTAATTGGCCAGTGTTGAATCGTGCCATAGGAAGAGACTATGGCCACGTGTAGCAGTGCCAGCTCCCATGTTGTTTTGTAGTAATAGCATTTTGTCAGTGTGTTCCTCTTTAGCTGGCAACCGACTCGCAGCTGGGCCGGGATGGTGGCTTCCATCCCCGTTGCAGCTATCAGCATGGGGTGCTGCCTGGTGGAGGAAGGCAAACTCATCTCCCACCTCAGGTATAGTGATCAGACATAACTGTGCATATGGTTTGGTTTGTAGTGGTAAAGCAGGTGGTATAGTGACATAACTGTGCATATGGTTTTGTTTGTAGTGGTAAAGCAGGTGGTATAGTGACATAACTGTGCATATGGTTTGGTTTGTAGTGGTAAAGCAGGTGGTATAGTGACATAACTGTGCATATGGTTTGGTTTGTAGTGGTAAAGCAGGTGCTATAGTGACATAACTGTGCATATGGTTTGGTTTGTAGTGGTAAAGCAGGTGCTCTAGTGACATAACTGTGCATATGGTTTGGTTTGTAGTGGTAAAGCAGGTGCTATAGTGACATAACTGTGCATATGGTTTGGTTTGTAGTGGTAAAGCAGGTGCTATAGTGACATAACTGTGCATATGGTTTGGTTTGTAGTGGTAAAGCAGGTGCTATAGTGACATAACTGTGCATATGGTTTGGTTTGTAGTGGTAAAGCAGGTGCTAATGTGACATAACTGTGCATATGGTTTGGTTTGTAGTGGTAAAGCAGGTGCTCTAGTGACATAACTGTGCATATGGTTTGGTTTGTAGTGGTAAAGCAGGTGCTCTAGTGACATAACTGTGCATATGGTTTGGTTTGTAGTGGTAAAGCAGGTGCTCTAGTGACATAACTGTGCATATGGTTTGGTTTGTAGTGGTAAAGCAGGTGCTATAGTGACATAACTGTGCATATGGTTTGGTTTGTAGTGGTAAAGCAGGTGCTATAGTGACATAACTGTGCATATGGTTTGGTTTGTAGTGGTAAAGCAGGTGGTATAGTGACATAACTGTGCATATGGTTTGGTTTGTAGTGGTAAAGCAGGTGCTATAGTGACATAACTGTGCATATGGTTTGGTTTGTAGTGGTAAAGCAGGTGCTCTAGTGACATAACTGTGCATATGGTTTGGTTTGTAGTGGTAAAGCAGGTGCTATAGTGACATAACTGTGCATATGGTTTGGTTTGTAGTGGTAAAGCAGGTGCTATAGTGACATAACTGTGCATATGGTTTGGTTTGTAGTGGTAAAGCAGGTGCTATAGTGACATAACTGTGCATATGGTTTGGTTTGTAGTGGTAAAGCAGGTGCTAATGTGACATAACTGTGCATATGGTTTGGTTTGTAGTGGTAAAGCAGGTGCTCTAGTGACATAACTGTGCATATGGTTTGGTTTGTAGTGGTAAAGCAGGTGCTCTAGTGACATAACTGTGCATATGGTTTGGTTTGTAGTGGTAAAGCAGGTGCTCTAGTGACATAACTGTGCATATGGTTTGGTTTGTAGTGGTAAAGCAGGTGCTCTAGTGACATAACTGTGCATATGGTTTGGTTTGTAGTGGTAAAGCAGGTGCTATAGTGACATAACTGTGCATATGGTTTGGTTTGTAGTGGTAAAGCAGGTGCTATAGTGACATAACTGTGCATATGGTTTGGTTTGTAGTGGTAAAGCAGGTGCTCTAGTGACATAACTGTGCATATGGTTTGGTTTGTAGTGGTAAAGCAGGTGGTATAGTGACATAACTGTGCATATGGTTTGGTTTGTAGTGGTAAAGCAGGTGCTATAGTGACATAACTGTGCATATGGTTTGGTTTGTAGTGGTAAAGCAGGTGGTATAGTGACATAACTGTGCATATGGTTTGGTTTGTAGTGGTAAAGCAGGTGCTATAGTGACATAACTGTGCATATGGTTTGGTTTGTAGTAGGGATGCACCGATCGATCGGCACGTGACCGGAAATGGCCGATTTTCACGTGATCGGCCTCGATCGGTGATCTGTTCCGGTCACTCTAAATTAGTCTGGGCACCTTCCACCCCGCTTTTTGTCATGGGGGCGTAAACCCCGGACCCAGAATTAACACCGGATGGCAATGCGCCTAACAACGTCTTTGTTGCCATTAGCTTGACGCGGTGATGTTACCTAAACTAGAGTCTGATCAAAACAAAGCTAGCGTTACATAAAACAAAACGTTTATGCAATATGGCATCTCCGCCACCACCGCCTGACACACCGGTCAAAACGGTGAAAGAGGATTCTAATACTTGGGTCAAATTGTCAAGTTAACGTGAAAGTTGACGAGCTAGAAACGCTGCCATCCGGTCTAGGGCGGGCTCTAGGCGGGATCCAGTAGGGTGACAAAATCAATTGTGGGCGGGAGCCAGGCTCTTTCTCGCCGAGAAGAGCCTGGTGACGCGAGGTTACTCTAAATAGCCGATTCTGTGAGCCGATTTTCACATGACGTGCGCGCACCCCAAAGCACCGAGACAGGCACCCAGCCACCACACCACACACGCCAGCATACCTTCCTCGTTGTGGATTTTTTTCACCGTCAGTGAAGTAGACAAAGCTCGCAGTTTGTCACACATGCAAGTCGAAAATAAGCCGTGGAGACAGAGATGCGGCCGAGTCCCGCTCGGCTGGAGTCCAGTCAGAGCGGCTCGCTTCACCTCACTGGCCCCTCTCTCTCTGCTCTCTCTCCCCGGGAAGCGGTGCTCCAGCAACCCGCCACCGCGCACAGCCGGCTTGGCGAGGTGAACGCGAGCATTGTGTCCAGTATGATAACCATTCCCCGACCTGCTTTTCCATTCCACATCAGCGCTGCTGCCTCAGCCTGTCAAGTCATGTTGTAACGTGACGTGGATACAGGAGAGACTATTTGTTTCGTAATGCAAATAGAACGACATGAGAACGACGGACATAATAATAAAAATGCATCGGACTCACAAGTGTGCAACGTTTTCTGTGCGTGACGATATTTTTTCGGATGGCAGATAAAAATACGCATACCAAACTTCGGACTGTGTGTAAACTCCGCCTGATATTCAGACTGAAGATCGTTACTGTAACTCATAAACTCATTTCCCCTCTACTCAAGAGGACTGGTCTGGAGCCAGTCTATAAACTCCTTGTCCATGGATCATTTTGATGTTCTGTTGCACCTGTTTTCTTTTGGAAAAGTAAATGCATGATAGCTGTGGGATATAGGCTATTGGATTTAATTTAATTTTTGTATTCATTGTATTTGCACAAAAAAGCTCTGTCCAGTAGCCTAACCTGGAACACTTTTATTTTGAGTGTTTGAGTGAGAAGGTTCTACTTCATGCAAATGATAAGAATTGTTTATTTGTTTATTTGGATCCCCATTAGATGTAAGAATTGTTCTATGAATCTTAATTTTTAAACAAAGTTACAAAAACGTTTGTGTAAGCTGTCAATTGTTGTTTTTAGAAAAAAAAATCGGAATCGGCAAAAATCGGTATCGGCAAGTCAGACTATTCAAAAATCGGAAATCGGAATCGGCCAAGAAAATGGCAATCGGTGCATCCCTAGTTTGTAGTGGTAAAGGAACTGCATGTTTCCATGTAGAGTGATTTGGTTTTCCTTGCTGGCTTGCGGTGCTGCTTCTCTTTTCTCTCTTATCAGGCGCTCTGCTGTGGGCTGTGGCAGAGCGTGCTCACTGCTCAGGCACTCCCAGGGTCTCAGGACGGAGACGTTAACGGGTGGCTGGCCAAAAAGGAACGATTATTTTGTTCTGGGGCTTTTAAATATTAAATTGTAATTATATTTTTGCATTAAAGATTATTTGACATTTATTTGATTCATGCCTCACTTGGTGGTTTTGCAAGAACCAAAGCAACTAAACCCAAACAGGTTGAGCTCCCTAAAGTAAGCTGTTTAAAGTAAGCTTGTATCTGTGTTTGTATGTATGTACGGTACGTACGTGCGTGCGTGCATGCGTGCGTATGTATGTATCATGTATGTATGTATGTATGTATGTATGTATCATGTATGTATGTATGTATGTATGTATGTATGTATGTATGTATGTATGTATGTATGTATCATGTATGTATGTATGTATGTATGTATGTATGTATGTATGTATACGTACATACAGTATGTATGTATGTATGCATGTGGGAGATGAAGAGCTACATATTTGTACATGGATGTGTGTATGCAGAGGTGTGGGTGTGTGTGTGTGTGTGTGTGTGTGTGTGTGTGTGTGTGTGTGTGTGTGTGTGTGTGTGTGTGTGTGCGCGCGCGTGCGTGCGTGCGTGCGTGTGTGCATGCACGTGAGTGAGTGTGTGTTCCACCTGTGTGTGTCTTGTGTCTCTGTAGGCAGGTGGTGTTAAGCCCATCCAGATGGGCTGTAAATCATTGCTGGTTTCTTGGCATCGCCCAACATAAATATCCCAGCAGGAACACAGAAGTTACCTTGGAGTTCACCATCCCTCAACTCCCTGTCGTCTACGACTACGCCTCAAATAACTTCATCTCTGAAGGCTCTTCCTTCTGTCACCCTCTGTATAAGCCTTTCTGCTGCTCCCCCTCTCTGCTCGCTCGCTCACTCATGCTGTCTCTGGTCTCGCTTTCTTGCTGCTCGGAGTAGCCGTGTTTCCATTCAGGTTTTGCACAAATTCTAACCGAACTTTTGAAAAGTTGACAATCTTAAAATTCAAATAAGATGCATTTCCATAGATGGCTGTTAAGTGAATATGGAGGTTGTGTGTGAGGGGTGAGACAAGAGATGGAGAGAGAGAGAGAGAGAGAGAGAGAGAGAGAGAGAGAGAGAGAGCGCTTTCCAATGTCATGTAATCTGCTTGTGGCATTTTTTTGTACCTTTATTCAGGAGAATCTCACTGAGAGCAATGCTCTCTTTTTCAGCAGCACCCTGTTCACATTCACACACACATTCATACCTGGAAGCTGCCCAGTACAACCACAGTCTGATCTGCTGGCCACTGAGCAGCTGCACTGGAGCGGTTTGTAGTTAAGGGCCTTGCTCAAGGGCACCTCAGTGGTGGTAATGAGGGAGGAGTAAGCACTGCCTTTTCACTTTCCCCACCCAGATTTATCCTGCCGGTCCCGGGGATTGAACCGACGACCTTCCAGTCACAAGCTCGCTTCTCTAACCGTTGGGCCACCACTACCAACTTTTCTTCTTTCTGGCGGTGATGAGTGAATATTATGGCCAATATCACAGGAGAAATGTGCATTCTGCGACACTCACCATATATCTGGGAAACAAGTCACACAAAACAGTTCTGAGGGGCATTGGGGGACATTCTAGGGACAGAGTGAGAGCCTTTGGGTGCAACACTTTAGGATCCAGAACATCTGATCTGCTGCAAGACCGGGCCGGTCGGGTGCCAATCGGTTCCGCCAGCAGAAGGCGTCGCAGCAGAACGCATCGACAAGCTACCAGCTGTGCAGAACACAGACTCCAGCTGATCAGTCATGCGAGTTAAGTTCGCTACGTCAGAACTTCTCTCTCAATTTTGCGCATTTAACTGTTTTTCAAAAAAGGGAAAAAACACAGAGTGAAAACTTTTTTGCAAAATTTTGCCATCTCCATCAACCTTTTCTAATGTGATACTTCAGAATGGGCATCAAAATACGTTGATGGAAACACGTCCATGTTTTTTTTCTCTTTCTTTCAGAATCTCAATCGCTTCCTCCTGATATCTCTGCCTGCTTCCTCCTGCTATCTCTGCCTGCTTCTTTGCGTATCTCTGTTTCTCTTGCTCACACTTTGTCCTCTGTGTTGTAAATTCTGTTGTCTCTCTGTCTCTCTGTCTGTGTACTATTCCTGTCCCTGTTTGTCTTCCTCTCTCTTTCTCCCTTCGCTGGACGTTTCCCTCACTTTGTCGTCTTGCACCCTCGGGTGTTGGGCTAACCTGCAGCTTCTGTCGTCTTGCACCCTCGGGTGTTGGGCTAACCTGCAGCTTCGACGCTCTCTCAGCCGTGACCCGCAGCCATCTGTCAGCATCTGTTCTCTAATCTCACATCGGTGCCTGTCTCTCTTACCCCCTCTCGCGGTCTGTCTCGCCTATCTGTCCGCCCGTCTGCCTGTCTCTCACCTGTGACCTGTGGGAGCCTCTATAGAGCCCAGTGTGAGTGAGTCGCTGCTTATCTCTGAGGACCACCTGGCCTAAATTTCTGATGTTCTGCCTCAGTTACCAGCTACTGTAATGGAATAATACTCTCTCTCTCTCTCTCTCTCTCTCTCTCTCACACACACACACACACATGCACGCACGCACACACAAATAATTACTGCTCAATCAACATCGTCAGCTCTATTGGAGGGGAAAGCTGAAAGTAGGTTGAGGAGGATGTGGGAGGTGTGGATGTGTGAATATGTTTTTCTGAGTAAATTTACATGAGTATAATCTGTGTGTACACAGTGTACAGTATGCAGTACATGTACAGATGTACAGTATACAGTACATGTACAGATGTACAGTATACAACTAAATGAGTATAATCTGTGTGTACACAGTGTACAGTATACAGTACATGTACAGATGTACAGTATATAATCTGTGTGTACACAGTGTACAGTATACAGTACATGTACAGATGTACAGTATATAATCTGTGTGTACACAGTGTACAGTATACAGTACATGTACAGATGCACAGTATATAATCTGTGTGTACACAGTGTACAGTATACAGTACATGTACAGATGTACAGTATACAGTACATGTACAGATGTACAGTATACTGTGAAACTAAATTAGTATAATCTGTGTGTACACAGTGTACAGTATACAGTACATGTACAGATGTACAGTATACAGTACATGTACAGATGTACAGTATATAATCTGTGTGTACACAGTGTACAGTATACAGTATGAATGAATGAATGAATGAATGAATGAATTTATTTGACACGTCTTAAATGCCACAGGTATACATTTCATCAGCTCAAAGGAGGCAAAATAAATAAGCATACACAAAAGCATATGTACAAGCCGTCAAGGATAACACAAAACAGCCCAGGGCTTATTTCCATTGTGGTGCTTTGGTGTAAAAAGATAGAGTTGAATTTAGGAGAAAAGAAAAGAAGACGTGAGAGTACAAATATGACAAACAACAGTCAAACAATCACAAAGAAGGTCAAAAACTAAAATCTCACTAAAAGTAATCTAAAATATACAAGAATACAGATCAATTAAGAACTACACTAAAAATGATGATCCTATGGAACTAAAAGATTGAAATACAAATTAAAACAAGATTATAATAATAAAAATAATAAAATAAATAAGAAATACAATACTGCCCTAGTTATCTAAAAGCCATTTTTTCACCTGTTTTTTTAAAGCTGGTTAGGTTCGGGAGAGTTTTAATCTGTTTGGGGAGACTGTTCCATTTTGTGGCTGCAGAGTACAGGAACGATTCTTTCCCCATCATGCTTTTAAATTTATAAGGAACAAAGTCTGTAGAGCTCCCTCTGGTGGAATATTTATGGTTGTCTCTAATGGGGTTAAAATAGTTGCAGAGATATTTGGGAACCTCCCCCTGGACTATTTTCTTCACTAGGCATAGCTTGGTCATTTGGACTCTAGCATCAACTTTGAGCCAGCCAAGACTCGCAAAATGGGAGGGATCGAGGTGAGTACGAGTGGGAAGCTTAAGAACTATCCTAATTAACTTGTTTTGAGAGGTTTGAAGCTTGTTTTTTTATTTTTTGTGAGTGCTGCTATACCATGTGGTACACGGCACGCATAATCAAACAGACTCTGCACACTGTACATGTACAGATGTACAGTATATAATCTGTGTGTACACAGTGTACAGTATACAGTACATGTACAGATGTACAGTATACTGTGAAACTAAATGAGTGACATCTGTAAACAGTCAATGTATCCTCATACTTGATGATATCTCATGAAAAGTAGTTTACGTTTCATGCATAATCCTACGAATGTTAGGGATGGGCATCGAATTTCGAATTTTCGAATAATCGTTGTTATTATCAAGGTCGACTTTTATTATTGAAATTCGAAATTCGAAAAAAAAAAAAAAAAAAAAAAAATTTTTTTTTTTTGAGTGAAATGTTGCATTGTCTCCCCTGATTCTAAGTATAGTCAAATCGCTTGGTTTGAGCAAGTAAAACAATTTTTATAAGCATTTTAAGCAAGGTTTATGGAAAAATTAATGGCAGATGAAATCCCATGAAGAGGGAGAGGGGGTGACTTTGGCACCCCTTTGGCACTCAGACCTGAGCCTACTAAATATTTAATGAACCACTCATGATTGTCAAAACTGTTTTTTATTTTCGAAAATGTCAATGTCATGTAACATGTTCTTTACTTCAGTGGTGCAATGCTTGTTTGAGCTAAAAATCCACAGCAGAAGCTTTTTATATTAATTAATAAAGCCGTAGACTTAGAATCAGGGGAGACAATGCAACATTTCACTCACAAAAAAAAAAAAAAAAAAAAAAAAAATTTTTTTTTTTTTTTTTACATTTATTTATTTATTTTCGAAATTCGAATTAAATTCGAATTTGGCCAGCGAATTTCGAATAGTGTTTTTGCTAGAAATGCCCATCCCTAACGAATGTCCAGCAGCACAAGCGATCAGTGTGCGATCAGCCCCTGTAACATGAGCCCTCCCACCACCACCACCAGCCTCCAACCCCCGCCCCCTGTTACTCCACCTTCAGAACATTACGTGGGTCATATACAAAATTAGACTGTATTACTTTTTGTAGGTATAACTACGAACAGTGTATATATGAGAGCAGCCTGAGGCCGTGAACAGGTTGTGTGTGCATTAGGGATGTTCATTTAGAAAAATTTCCATAATCGAAAATCGGGGAAAATGAACGATCAATTATCGATTATCGATCATATTAACTCATTGAGTGCCAATGACGTCGATCGGCGTCAAAGTAAATAGTAACGTTGAGTGCCAAAGACGTCGATCGGCGTCAAATGCGTTTTTTGACGGTGGGACGTGGATCAAAGCCTCAGGCATCTCCTGTACAAATATTGTAGCTATTGAAGGTGTATAACCTATTTTACGGACTCATTAGGTGGCGACAGTGCTCTCCAGATTAGAGAAAGGTCAGGAAAACAGCAGGAAAAAGCCCTGTGATGAAAGAGAAACCGCTCATGCTGCAGCCAGAGCCATGTAGATTGCTCTGGCTGGAGTTAACGTTGGCTGCGAACAGCAGTCAATCCACGCCCACAACTGAGCCTCTCTGTCTCTGCTGTATAGTTTCTCCACACGATTAGCCGCCAGAAAAGCAGCACCAGACGCCGAAGGGCCAAACCATTCTCAGCAGTCCGGTTTGGCTTTTCCGTGTCGCGCTGGGAGCCGGCGCACAAAAACGGAGCACTCCGAAAATAGACGCTGGGTGCGTGAGGCTGTGTGTTAGTGTGGGGAGGAGTTTGCAGCTGAGGGGGGGAGAGGGGGGTGGGGCACGCAGGGCACCACACAACTACTGTACACCACGTCACTACATCAGAAAATATTAGCTTCAGACTCAGTGAATGTGCTTGAAATGCTTCATTTCACAAAAGGCTGAATAACTCAGCTTCTAATTTGAAACGCCTGTTTTTGCTTAAAACAACCTATATTCTCCGGCTCATAACTAAAGAACGGAAAATGGTATCAATAAACTTTTTGTTGCTGATGATACAATAGAGTCTCCTCGTTCTTTGTGCGTGTTCGGTGTTTACATAGTAATATCACACAATATTCTGTGGGCCTCGAGAAATCACTGAAAACGCTCTGAAACTCTGGCACTGGGAGCGTCCGTTCTCCAAAAGTGGCCAAAAGTGGCAATGACGACAATCGTCGTCAATTGCTTTAGTGACGTAGAGTGCCAATGACGACGATTGTCGTCAATTGCGTTTTTTGACGGTGGGACGTGGATCAAAGCCTAATATATCTCCTGTAAAATTTTGGGGCATGTTGAATGTGTATAACCTATTTTACCGACCCATTAGGTGGCGACAGTGCTCTCCAGATTAGAGAAAGTTGAGTAAAAACAGCAGAAAAAGCCATGATGAAACCATTCTCATGTCATGCTTTTCGCTGTCGCGCTGGGAGCCGGCGCACAACGGTGGGGGGCTCCGAAAATAGACTCTGGGTGCAGCACACTTTAAAACGCGCAGCAGAAAGCCCAGAAAGCCCAGAATCGGACGCAGCTTCATCCCAGCTCACAACCGAAACCCCAGAAACGAGCGAGCCTGATCCAGACTGCCCCGACGAGCGGCCGCCATCCAGGCAGCAGAGACTCGCCTGACACAAGCAGCACTCAGAGCGAGCAGACTCAGCAGAGCCACCAGAGACACACCCACGGAGGAGGAGTTTGCAGTAGAGAGGGGTGGGGGTGCTGTTATATTGAAGGAAATTACTGTTCAGATGTTTCAGGTCAGGAAATATTAGCTTCAGAGTCAGTGATTTGCTTGAAATGCTATATTTCACAAAAGGCTCAATATCTCAGCTTTCTAGATGGAAACGCCTGTATTTGCTGTTTTTGACCTATCTTCTCCGGCTGATAACTAAAGAACGGAAAATGATATCAATAAACTTTTTTTTGCTGCTGATACAATCATCGTTCTTTGTGCGTGTTCGGTGTTTACATAGTAATATCACACAATATTCTGTGGGCCTCGAGAAATCACTGAAAACGCTCTGAAACTCTGGCACTGGGAGCGTCCGTTCTCCAAAAGTGGCTGGCACTCAATGAGTTAACACATTGACTGCCAGCCCTTTTTTCAATGCTGTAGGTAGGTTCTGCCAGGTTTTTTTTGAGGATTCTGGCTCATTTTACAAGAGCCGAGGATTCTTTTCTGTTAAGACTTCGTGAACACCAATCATCTAAAAAGAACTAATAGAATGTGTGCTTTCTCTGTCTAAAAGAGTTAGTTTGTAGAGTTAGTAGTTATGTAGATATTAGCCGTTGAGTACAGCATGGTTTCAGAGATTTTCAGAGAGTTTTGAGATAAATGGATTTTTAGAACCACCTCACGTGCCTGTGATTATGTGCCCTTGGGCAAGTCTGTATACTGTATTGTGTGTGTGTGTGTGTGTGTGTGTGTGTGTGTGTGTGTGTGTGTGTCCAAACTCCTCCCTCCGTCTGTGCTGCTGCTGCTGGCTCCTGCTGGCGCTCTCGGGCAGTCTGGATTACTGTAAAACGGGCTCGTTCGTTTCTTGAGGTGTCGGCTGAGAGCTTTGAAGAAGCTTTTGCGATTCTGGTCTTATTTATGCGCAAAGGTACTCGAGTGTGTGTGTGTGTGCGCGCGCGCGTGTGTGTGTGTGTGTGTGTGTGTGTGTGTGTGTGTGTGTGTGAAATCGAAAGAGTTTTCGCCCAGCTATTTCCTTGAAAATTAGAATGGCTTTCTCCCGCGGACCCGTGGCTGTTTTTTGCTCGGCTTTCTCTCTGTCTGGAGAGAACTGTCGCCACTTAGTGGTCGGTAAAATAGATTATACACATTCTTTTCCTCTAATATTGGTATAGGAGACGTAAAAGGGGTTGATCGATGTCCCACCGTCAAAAAAAAAAAATGTTTATGTAAGCCGAGATATCTCGTCCTTGGCACTCAACGTGTTAATAATAACAAAATGAATGCCTATGGCAGAAAATACGAAAGACAACGTGTTCTCCTCAATTAACTCTTTATTTCAATGTGTCTCCTCTCCAACACTCTGCTGTCCCCGGCGCATGCCGGTGTGAATTCCCCATGTTTAAAACAGTTTTGTTGGCACAAAGGCCCGTGCCCAGCCAGAAAACTAGAGACTATATGAAGCTCCTCACGTTAGTCGGCTGTGCAATGGAGTGGGACGAGGAGGAATGAATTCCACCCAAACCTAGTCCGCAAAAAAAAAAAAAACGATAAAAATTCCGCATGATCGATTCCATTCCTTAACACTTTGAGTGCCACGGCCCTTGGGCAAAAGGTTGCTTGCTGTGCCACATAGGCCGCAATGCATTTTAAAACAGTCATATAATTTCTTTAATAATTACTATGTAAACACTGAACACGCACAAATAACGATGAGACTCTCTTCTATCACCTGCAAAAAAAAGTTTATTGATCCCATTTTCCCTTCTTTAGTTATGAGCCCCCCTACTGCACACGCCTCCTCCTGGGTGTGTCTTATGTGTCTGGTGGCTCTCTGCTGCTGCACACACAGTGAATGGTGCGCGACATCCAGCTTTTTGGTTCCGCGTGTGTTTGTCACGGGCCACAATGCTTCCAGTTAAGAATAATAAGGCTGATTATGCGAATGTGCTGTCGCAGAAGGACACGGAGGTGCTCAGTTGTGACAGCGGATGCAGCTGCTGCGGGCACAGCTGGCGTTTGGCTTCATGCATGTCGATGCATACGGACGGATGCGATGCGATTTCCTTTTTCCCCAGCGACTTCTTCTGTGTTTGGCTCCACTTTCTCTTATCAGGAGAGTGCTGTCGCCACCTAATGGGGTTTGTAAAATAGGTTATAGACCTCCAATAGCTACAATATTGTAAGAGGCGATGTAAGAAG
>NC_139625.1:23236284-23246284 GCF_964638095.1 Poromitra crassiceps | reverse complement strand
TATATTTTGAGTGTGTATTTCAGTGAGACTGTGATTATATTTTGAGTGTGTATTTCAGTGAGACTGTGATTATATTTTGAGTGTGTATTTCAGTGAGACTGTGATTATATTTTGAGTGTGTATTTCAGTGAGACTGTGATTATATTTTGAGTGTGTATTTCAGTGAGACTGTGATTATATTTTGAGTGTGTATTTCAGTGAGACTGATTATATTTTGAGTGTGTATTTCAGTGAGACTGTGATTATATTTTGAGTGTGTATTTCAGTGAGACTGTGATTATATTTTGAGTGTGTATTTCAGTGAGACTGTGATTATATTTTGAGTGTGTATTTCAGTGAGACTGTGATTATATTTTGAGTGTGTATTTCAGTGAGACTGTGATTATATTTTGAGTGTGTATTTCAGTGAGACTGTGATTATATTTTGAGTGTGTATTTCAGTGAGACTGATTATATTTTTGAGTGTGTATTTCAGTGAGACTGTGATTATATTTTGAGTGTGTATTTCAGTGAGACTGTGATTATATTTTGAGTGTGTATTTCAGTGAGACTGATTATATTTTTGAGTGTGTATTTCAGTGAGACTGTGATTATATTTTGAGTGTGTATTTCAGTGAGACTGTGATTATATTTTGAGTGTGTATTTCAGTGAGACTGTGATTATATTTTGGCACATGTCAGTGAATGATGACAGTAACTGTAATACAGCAGAGAAACTATCAATGGGTCAAAACAACATGCCCCAGACAACTACAGAAGCATATACCATTGTGTCCTACCAATATGCATGTTGGAGTTAATTTCCAGAAATAAGGCTGGTTTTGCAGAATGAGACTGAGATTTAATGTGAGCATAATGTCAGTAACTGGACTACAACGAGAAAAGCAATGAATGGCAATTTCAAAATTTGATTATGCGAAATATATACATTATTATGGCAGAATTTCAGGGTATATTTCAACAGTATTGAGTATAGCTGGGATTAACGTGAGTCGTGACAGTGCTGTAGCTGCTCTGCAGGAACACAGCTTCAACTGTGGAGAGTGACAAATAATGAATTCCCCCTGTACCAAGCCTCTCACCTAATCACATCAGGAATCAGCAAAGCCATTTCCTGCAGCTCTCCCTGTTCACACATTTCCCAAATAGAAATCATGATCCACAAAATAATTTCTGTGATATTATCAGCAAATCTAGAATTGTTTAATCAGGCCGCACGCTTTATTAAGGCCATGAGGCACTGGAATGGACTGAGATCGCAAAGATGTTCTTCAATTAAATGTATTGGTGATTGCACAACAAAATGATCTTATTCTCCACTCCAGACAGTGTCTATCCCGCTAAGACCAACAGGCACTAAATACCAATTGTAAAAACCATTTTCCTTCATTTTCTCAGGTTAATCAAGGTTATGTTGGAGTGGATTGAACATTAAATATCTTCAAACTAATTTCTTACCCTCATTCCATGAAAGGCTACTGATGGCCGAATCACCTCCCCAAATGCCCATAATAGCCCTGATGGGAGATAGAAGGCGATTTCCTTCTTCGTTCCCCTCCTCCTCCATCCCTCCCTGCTTCCTCTCTCCCCTCCTCCTCCCATCCCGGGCGGGCGGCGATAGATGGGCAGCAGAGATTTACAGTTGGGGGTCATACAGTGGTTCTAATTAGCTTAAGTAGGTTTGGAGGAATAAGCACTTCCACACTGAGACGCATCGCCAAGTCCCACAGCTCTGTCTGACTAAGCAGAGAGAGAGAGAGAGGAGAATGCAGACAGACTCAACCTCTCTCCTCTCTTCTTCTGTCTGAGTCTGTCTCTCTGGCTGTGTCTGTGTCACTGTCTGCCAGTCTGCGCGCACGCACATGTGTGTGTGTGTGTGTGTGTGTGTGTGTGTGTGTGCGTGTGTGCGTGTGCGTGCGTGCTTGTGTGTGTGTCTCTCTGTTGATATCTCTGCCTGCCTGTGTCTGTAGTTGCCGGGTTTCCATCCAAGTGTTTTTTATGCAAATTGAGATGAACTGAATTATAAGAGCTGAATGGAAATGCCACACTTTGACAGAATTGTGCAGAAAAGGAATATTTTTAATACTGTATATAAATATATAAGGAATATATAGGAATATAATAATATATAGGAATATAATATATGGTTATAAAATTACTATTTTTTGGTTGATGAAAGAATTAGGTGATAAATAGCAATGGGAATGCAATTCGTCAAAATAAATAGTGAGGTAAGCTTGGCATGATCGGCCTGATGGACAGTTCAGTGTCATTGCACAACATTTCCAAAGTCACACTGGAAAATAAATGTCCACCACAGCCTCCCATGAATGTCACACGCTGTCACTCCCACATATAATGCGACCATCATCAAAATGAGCTGATATTACTATGACAATTTTGCCAAACACTAATTAATTGTTGGAAGATTCTTTCAATTTTTTGTGTCGACATAATCTTCGACCTTCACGAAACCAATTTGTTCGCTTCACCCAGCTGATTGGATTTTTTTTTTTTTTTTTTTTTTTTACATTTCAAGTTTTTAGAAAAATACAGCTGGATGTTATTCCTTCTCTCTCTCCTTCTGTATGTGTTTAAGTGTGTGTGTGTGTGTGTGTGTGTGTGTGTGTGTGTGTGTGTGTGTGTGTGTGTGTGTGTGTGTGTGTGTGTGTGTGTGTGTGTGCGTGCGTGCGCGCTTTTGTGTGTGTGTGTCTGTGTGTGTCTGTGTGTGTGTGTGTGTGTGTGTGTGTGTGTGTGTGTGTGTGTGTGTCTGTGTCTATGTACCTCTCTCTGATGTCCAGAGGAGAGATCTGTGAAAATATGGGCTCAATTCCCAATGCCCCGCAGAAAAGCTTGACCATTTCAAAAATTCTGAAGAAATGTGACTCCTTCACAAAGAAACTATTTTTGGATCAATCTGTGATGGATTAGTTTATTTTTTTGGCAGGGATTTTGTTTTTCTGTTTTTCCAACCTCGGCCCGTATCACGAACTGAGATTAGTGGGTTAGCGAGCTAACTTTGGGTTTAAAGTCGAGGTGAATGCAAATGCGTGAGCGTCGCAGACTCAAACAAATCTTGTGTGAGATGACAGGGTTGAGAGGCAGACCACAAGCCGCACAATGCCGGGTGTCGATGATTTGATTTGACAATTCTGTCGACTGGCTTTGGCATTGGTCAATCATGGCGTGTTCCACCCCCAAATCGAGTGGGATTCAGCGTTGTCGTACTACGCGATTGGGATCCGCGGAGTACGAGGCAGCCACCTGCTTCGTGCGGAGCGAGCGGACAATCTGATGCATGGGTGCTGCCCTCCCGCCTGGAATCTCCGAGGGGCGACCCCTGACAACCACGCTCTCAAGCGCGTGCCATTTACGCTATTTCTGTAAATACGATATTCCTGGAATGCGCGTTTTAATGAGCCAGTTACATTTCTTTGCATTCTTAGAGATTATAGTTTTTGTTTTTGTTCATGTTTCGTACAATTGGCCAAGTTAGTAGTTAGTTTATATGGGATACGAATTTTGCCAGATGACAGGCACTAGGCGCCATTTTCTACTTCATTTGGAAGAGAAATCCTGAAATGAAGATTTGATTGACAGCTGCCATGTCGTGATATGATTGGTTGAAATGGGGTAGAAATTTGATAGTACTAGGTGACGTCAGCAAACTGTAGATTACTGTTATCACTGAAATCTTGAAAAATTAACTTTTGATGTGAAAAAGTGTGAAAAACTAAAGAAATTAGATTTTTGTGATTTTTTTGCATACATTATTAAATAGGTGCACTGCATACCCAGGTATTTGAACTAAAAGAAAAGAAAAGTCATTTTTGGGTTCAGCTCGACTTTAACCCCGGCATTTCGATCTCACGAAGCTGGTTCACTTTTAACCGGGGTAAATGGTATGGCCATGGTAACTTACGTTGCATGGATAATCTGGCCTGGAGCAGGTTAAGTTCAGCATCGGATCAAAACATATGAATGACTAATCAGCTCTTTGGAAACAGGTAGTCATCACTCCTGGATCCACCTTCTGACCAATCAGCTCTTTGGAAACAGGGAGTCATCACTCCTGGATCCGATATGGACAAAAATACTGCATTCAAATGAAAAGGTATTGTCAGCATGGCTTCTGCATTACATTACTGGCTTTCCTGGGGAAGCTAAGCAGGTCTGGCCTAGGATACTCCTTGGATGGGAGACTGCTCTGCTCTGGACTCATGAATAATCTCCCCAATGCCCCAGGACAGAGACAGGGAGACAGGGGGCTCTATCGTCCCACTGGCCTTATGTTAGCGCTTAGCGCCAGGCGCAGCTCATATTAGTGGGCGTGGACCGGCGCACTCGATATTTTCGTGTCGGCGCTACACGCGGCCTTAAGCATTATAACCACGCCTTTTAAGTAGGGGTGTCACGATACACTCAGTTCACGATACGATACGTATCACGATACTGGGTTCACGATAACGATACGATACGATACGATTTTAACAATATTTTTTTAAACTTGAATAATGACAATATATGACTGGAAAAGTAGTATTTTATTTGAAATGCACAAATACAAAACATGCTGTTGTGGGAAATTGTTATTACAATAACAACTAGAAAAAACATGAGATTGGAGATAAGGCTTATCTTGAAATAGAATGAGTTACACCGTCACTTAGATTTACTTTGAACTAAAAGGTTTCTCAGCAGTATAAATTCTCATTATGCATCTTCAGTTTTTCTTCAAACTCAAACAACAAGACTTTTCTTAGTCTATTTTTTATGCATCTTCAGTTTTTCCTGTCAAGTAAACAGTTTTGCCAGAAACTCAATTGAATGGTTTCTCTCCTGTATAACTTCTCATGTGTCTCTTCAGAGACTTGTTCAACTGAACTACTTTCCGCACATTGAACTTCAACAAACAAAGACGTTTCTTTGTCTACTTTTGAAAAAAAAAAAAAAAAAAAATTCACGATATGAGATTTCATCTCAACGATACATATCGTGACGTTTTACTATCGCGAAATTTCGTGGGACGATATATTGTGACACCCCTACTTTTAAGCGTAGAATTATTCACAACTGTGCTCATTGGTGAACTGCAGTTACTCAATGACATTCTTCCTTTCGAAGCTCCGATTCACTTGATCCATGTCCGGGTTTTGGCTGCATGCTGTCATCTCTTCATGCCAATTTGGATATCTCAGCACATCACAGATCATAGCCTGAATAAAACAATTCAACCTACAGCCAGGCAAATACAGATCTGTTCAGCAGGGCCGATGTGGTCTCCCTGTAGACTACAATATAGAACGTTAACTATCGGTGACATTCCTGCAAGCATCCAATTCCATGATCTTTATGTTGTAAACACACAACTTTCACAATAGTGAACAAGCACCCCCACTTGGCTCATTCAGGGCAGGTAGTTTTATAATTTGTAGACTACCTGCTGCACAGGCTAAATGATGCACATAAATATAGCCTACATTATGTAAAGTCATTGCATAAATGTGTTTTTATTGTAAAAGTATGTGTGAAGTAAGCCAAGTCTTGCTGGACCGGACATCACAGTAGAACGGCTGTCACTCGTCTATATCACGTTGTATTTGCGACGGCTATATATTCCACCCGGATATATGTTTCACATCGGGTTGTGTTTTGATTTTTATGTTTTATTTTTCCAATATTGAAATGTTCTAGAATTGCATGTTGTGTTAACATAAATATTATTTATATCTACCACTTAGCCTATTTAGGCTGATTTGGTTGCTATTTCTTGTCGAAATGTATTGGCCTCAATGCAGTCTGGGAGATTTCACATGTGTGGCTTTGGTAGGGGAGCCGGCGCAGTGAATATTTGTTTGGGCAGAATGATATCATTTTCTCTCGCTACCTTTTCTTCTCCTCCACTGCACACAGTGCACAGGTAGGATGATGCAACAGGCTCTGAATGACAGGGGCTCAAAACTACGGTATAACAACTTTTTTTTCATCGGTCATTGTGCCTGTCTGATGCACGAGAGAGAGGGAGTGAGAGAGAGCACAGTAATATCCCCGGCGCACTGAATAAGGCCTGCTTTTGAAAAGCGCTAAACGCTAAATTAACGCCAGGGGGGGGAGATAGCGCTAGGCCGGTATTTAAGCCAGAAACGCCCATTTTGGCCTATTCTGGCACTGCGCCACGCCTCTTCGGTGTAAAGCGCATTTCGGGGCCTAAAACCATGATGCTACTGTATGTTCCTGAGGCAGGCGCAAGGTGCGTTTTTTTGCATTTAACGCCAGTTTTAGCGCCTAAGGCCAGTGGGAAGATAGGGGCCAGGGACTCTGTCCTGTAAGTGAGCACCGTCCTTCGGATGAGACATTAAACCGAGGTCCTGACTCTCTCTGGTCATTAAAGATCCCATTGGCACTCTTCGCAAGAGTAGGGGTGTAACCCCGGTGCCCTGGCTAAATTCCCACACAGGCCTTTCTTCAATCGGTGTCCACCCGCTATGCCGACCACCTGCAATGCCGACCTTAGGTTTAGGCGTGGGGGGTGGGAGAGGTTAGGTTTTGGGTTAGGGTCTGGGGGAGGTTAGGTTTAGGAATGGGGGGAGGTTAGGTTTGGCGTGCGGCCTGGGAGAGGTTAGCTCCACCGACACGCTACACGCCGCCTCGCTCAGCTGGTTCTGCTTGTGGGCTATCGGCATTGCGACCTGTCGGCACTGCGGCCTGTCGGCACATAGACGCGGCACCTCTTCAATCACCTAATCATCACGCGTTACTTAATAGACCAAATCAGCGGGATGTTTACATTTACTTCCGGGTACCCCTGGGTCCACACATTATAATGGCGGTGAACGTCACAAACTGACGTGTTGAAGACAAAAACAGACAAAGAAGACAAAAATGGTTCGTCCGTGTTGTGTTGTTGTTTAATATCATTCATAACAACACTTTCACTAACGTTAGTGGAGACCAGACTAGCTTATTTACCTGTTGGACCAGACCAGAGTAGACTTGACGCTAAATTAAATTAACGTGGCGTCGGTAGCTCTGTCTGTAACGTTAACGAGTCTGCTCTCGCCGAGAAGAGCCTGGTGACGCGAGGTTACGAGTCTGCAAAAAAACAGCGAGTTTGACAGACAAACAAACATTATTAGCTAGCTAACACTACATAAAACAAACACAGAAGAAAGGCTAGATACGTCGGACAAGCATGTTTACCAACCGTTTAACCATTTAAATTGAAAGTAGTCGGCCGAAAACAACGAGAGGGTTTGACAGCATTTATTTGACAACACGCACATTTAAACCTGCCGCCTTCCCCAAGTGGTACCCGGAAGTAAATTTGTTTACATGGTGACGTCACGGTGATTTGGTCTATTGTCACATTCAGTCCTCAACTCTCCACCGTTGAGAGCTGATGTGTGGTGAGCGTTCTGGTGCAAACTGGTTGCCATGCACCACTCAGGTGGGTGCTACACATCAGTGGTGGTTGAGTTGAGTCCCCCCCTCCCTGTACATACTGTACATACTGTACAGTATGTGAAGCGCTTTGCGTATCTAGAAAGGCGCTATATAAATGCTATCAATTATTAATATAGGAAACTGTTGGCTAAATATTGGAGCAAGAGACAGTGATGGCCGTTACACCCCGGGGGCTACGCAAATAAAGATTATGAAAGTACCTGCAAATACTTCACCCAATGATATTCACATCAAACGTGACGTGATTCTGCGTTAAAATAGGTTCTCAACAAACCATTGCGGCATGAAAAAACGGAGTCAACCACATGGTTTTGAGGTGAGAGGTGAGGAGAGAGCATAGAGTTCCACTGCTTGGCACAGAAGCTGAACTGTGGGACAGTTTGAGCCCATTGACCCAGAGCAGAGGCTAGCCGGTTGGTCAGAGGTGAAATAATATCAGAGGTAATATCTGAAAAGTCCAGTTTTAACACCGTGCCAGTGGTGCGCATTTGGTGCCCCGAGGGCATTTGGCGAGCTTGAGCTGGTGATGCCGAGCTGAGGGTTGGTTCAAACAATGTGTGCCAGGAGTGAGATAATTGAGCTAATGTAGTGTTTTATAACTGAAGTGTGAAGCACTTGGTGTACTTTCATAATAGAGGCATTATTGATTTCTCCCTGAAGATGCGTCCTGTGGTAACTTAGCAATACACACAGGCCGGCCTGCTGCTGTGTGGCCTGTCTCCTCGTCGCTCCACTACACTATTGTTGCCTACATGTTCATTTGTCTATGTCTATCTATGTGTAACTGTTCATGTCGCAAGCGAAAACTCGTCAAAATCGACCTTGATCCGAAAGAAATAGACGTATTTTCACTCGGTGGAATTTCACCATTGGTCTGCACGGTTGCATTGACTGGATATAGGTTCCAAAAATATTATTGACGTGCAAATTAATCACACGGAAAAACGCCCCCCGGTGTGTAAGGACCTTAGTGCCTTTCACAGGGCGACATGTTAATCACTTTACTTTGGACGATCGTTTTTTATATCGGAGATAGAGCAGGTATATAGGCTAATTAATTGGCCATTATTAATAATGAATGAAAGTTGCTGCTGCATATTAATTGCTGTGATTTTTTTTTTAATTCTTGCCGACAGTGTTTGGTTCAGTGCAGCCTATTGCATTCATATGATTCCATTACCGCAGCCCCGAAGAACATGAGGCCGACTTCATGCTTAGAAAATCTTTTTATAGCCTCGCGTGTCCACAAAATATTTTATCAGTGGAAAGTTTGTCCAATGTGTCCTGATGCTGGACAGTTCCTCCAGCAGTCCTCTCTAGCCTTGGCAGCAGAAACAATGTTACTTTTCAGGGCTATGTTTCATAATGCTGTTTGTTTACAAGAGTTTGTTCTTCTTGAGACAATGTATCCATTCTGTTGGATAGGCATGTATTGGAAATGTTAGCAGGAACCTTAGGGCTTTTCATCCTATAAGTAGTTGTATTTATTGCCTTTGGCTTTTAGTGTTTTATTATAATAGTTTTTTCGCCTATTTATATTCGGCTACTTACGTTCTTCTTACATTCGTTTTGCACATTATATTCTATATCATCTTCCCAAATGAATCATACTTTAGCAGTTGCAACAATCTATCTCCCCCACGGGGATGAATGGTTTCATCTTGTTCGATGGATCTGTCCATGTTGAATGTGATTGGCTATTTGTTATGAACTCCGCCTCTTTCATGTGAACGCGCTCCTACTGTAGCTGGATAGGTAAATCCTGGGTTGACAGAGGCAGTTTATAACCAGCTGTGTTGAGACCGGTTATTTGGAAGCTGAAACCGGCTAAGGCAAAAATAGCCTGACTTTGTTGAACACTTCGTGATAGGCTTCAGAATGCCCCCCCACCCCACCCTACCAAAGATAACATGTTTTAATTAAAATGGTATCTTCTGTTTGTGAATTTTGCTATCTGCAGGGGGACAAAATAGATTGTACAGGTCACTGCCCCTTCTGTGTCTGTTGAACATCCTGTCCCTCCACTTTTTAGTCCACCTAAAAGAGAGAGAGAGAGAGAGAGAGAGAGAGAGAGAGAGAGAGAGAGAGAGAGAGAGAGAGAGAGAGAGAGCACTGGCCTGTGGTGTTTCTGCATTGTACTTTCAAGAAATCACATTGCAGTCAAACAGCATGTCCAGTTCTGTCTCAGTCTTTTTCTTTGGATTTTCTGTTGATGCAGTTTGAGTTTCTGTAGGTGGCGCTCTTGTCTTTTTCTGTTGAGCCATGGTGGCTATCAATGCTGGTGCTAACTACGTATTTCAAACCAACCTGCTGTTGCTGCGAGCAGAAACGTAAAGAAAGACATCAGCTCTTGCACACCAGGGGATTTTTCAGACCAAGCAGACATCAGAAAACATGTCCGAGCTTTCAGGATTTGGGTATAGTGGGTTGAAACACTATTTGGCAACAGAGAGCAGCAAAACAGCCATTCATTTATGTGAAAATGTCGTGGATTATTGCTTTGATGTAAAACATATTGAACAGCTGAGAGAGAGAG
>NC_139625.1:23191284-23231284 GCF_964638095.1 Poromitra crassiceps | reverse complement strand
GTGAATTTGCACTTTGTGTTTTAACTCAGTCAGAATTGAGACTACAAGCCTGAATCTTGTTTAAATGAGACTACAGCTAAATAATGTTCACATTTTTTCATATCAAAACGAAACTTCCCCAGTTTATTAGGCTACTTATTTAATACTTCTATTAAGACAATCATTTGTGTAGCCTCTAGGGCCTACAAGTTTTCTTAATGTTATGTTTACTGTTTATGGCATTGTCTACTTAAAGGTCCCATTCCGTGCAAAAGCTGTTTTTACTTGTAAATGCATATATAGGCTACTGCTGTCATCCCTCCCTGTAATGAGTGGTCACAACCTCAGAACTGCCAGAGTTGGATTTGTCCCTATCCAGCTTCCCCCTGCAGTCTCCTTCAAGCCACGCCCCTTACACTCTGTTCCCCCAGACGGGTTAATGTTACGTCACGCGGGTCCTACTGCGCGCGGTCTCTCTCACACAAGCTACCTGCACCAGTTTGTCTATAGCCACAAAATTAACACTTCTAGCTGGAGCGGCGACGCCAACTGTACGTGGTCCAGCAACTGCGGAGGTGCATTCGGTAAGTCTAGGCATTTTGAGATGTCCTCTTTAGCGTAGCAACCGTTAAGTTAGCGATAGCTCGTTGCGAACGTTAGTTGTGGACACAACCTAACGTGCTGGTCCACGGACGCTAATCTGATTGGCCGCTGGGAGCCTGGGGCGGGCTCTCCCTCAGCGGCCAATTGGAACTGTTAGTTCTGAATATATTATAGAAACAGACCATTCTTGGGAAGCGACGAGATGAGGAAGTGACAACTCCGTCAGAACGAACGGGGTTGCTATATTTTCGACAAATTAATCCAGAATCATGTTTTATGGACCAGAGACACAGGTTACAGCTGCACGAATTGGGACCTTTAAATATGCACTAATTTGCATAACCTGCATTAACAGTTCAACAGAAATCTGAACATAGGATAAAACTAGGTTCAAAATTCTTGTTTCCTTTTGTTGATATAGCCAAAGGTTTTTACCGGGTATTTTGGATATCTTTTTATCACTCCATAAATCTGAAAATAGGCTATAGGGCTACTGTCAACAGTCATTAAAAAATCTATTTCGCCATGTTTTTAGGAATAAAATCTTATATAAACCAGGCTGTGATATATATACAAACGCCCCTCTGTAAAAACCTTCAGAATATAGATATGGATAAAACTGGAACTTGGTGTGTAAGCATGAAGTGGAGATTTCTGGCTCAGAGTAAAACTCATTTAGAAAAAAACAAATGCTACACTGTTATATAAATCAGGCTATGGATGATATGAACAAACCCCTCTGTAAAAAAAAACCCAGCTTTATAGATAGGAATAAAACTGGAAAGTTTGGTGTATGTAGGCTATTCACCACGCCCACTTTTTCTCTCTTCCACGTTCGACGCAATCTATTTGTTCTTCCGGTTCAGCGCTAGTTGGCGGCCATTTTCAAAATAAAACGTCAGTATGAATGAAGTTTGGCAACATTCAGAATTAAGCTACACTGCGGCCAACTTCAGTTACATGTTCATAACGTTACTGCTGCGAGGAGCCGATGGCTGTACCCGGTCGGCATTTAACGTTAGTTACAAAAGCACGTCGACAGTGTTTTCTCACTGCCAGTAGCCTAACTACAGTAGGGTTTGACAGATAGCTAGTCCGACCGGTGTCAGCACAGCCAGCGCTCCCGGTCCTCGCTGCTCGTTAAAGATTTCCAATAGGCGTTATTCTGATAAACTGGTCACATATATGTTACGTTCTCACCCGACAAATATTAAAACTTTAAAACAGTTTGGGGTTTTTTTTAGCTTGAAAACTTTTTGGCAAGTCTAAATGACTGCGGTAGGCGTACTCTACTTCCGTGTTTAAAACCGGAAAGACGATTACGAAATGATGTCATGCAGAAGCATCCTTGTATGGGCAAAGAATAAGGTGAATAAGTGCCACTGAAGTGGAGATTTTTTGCTCAGAGTATGAGAAAGGGAAAACGGCCTTTTTATCCTTTTCACCTGCCATGTCTCATCTTAAAGATAGAACATCCGATAGAAATATGGTTAATTCGCTCTTACAGGCCAAAATTATAAAACACTATACACTGATGTGAACTCAATAATTTTTTGATTAATAGTTTAACCATTTTTTTGCTGACAAAAATCTTTATGACATCCTAATACACACTACATGTAGCCTACTAGAGCATAGCATGATGTGATGCGTATGGAACCAAGATTATTTCGAGAGAGCAAGGCTCCTTTAAGGGGAAGTCGTGGCTGCAACATCTGGTGGAGTACTTTGATCTGAAAGTAACCCCTCAAAGATATGAGGACAATGACTTTGTCTGGCTTTAGGATGATCAGAAGAAGTATATTGCCCAGACCTGGGACAAAATGGCCCCCAAACCGCCTCCATCCAATTAAATTAGACAATTAGAGGGCCCTCCTGGCCCTCCTCCTGGTCCCAAGGACTGGGACAGCTGACCCTGTTGCCCCCCCCCCTGTCGGCGGCCCTATCGCCTAAACTAAGAAAGCAGTTTAAAGGCCCTTCAGGATAGTGAGACAACTGTCAGATGCAATATATGAAGTAGAGCAATAACGGTCCTTATAATGTGGTATAACAGACTGGAAAAATCCTACCTACCAGGGGGCTCTATATGACAAAAGACATGGACTGGAACCCTGCTTTGTTCTAATTAATGACCCACGGGCATCCAGGCTCGGTCAGGCACCATGCGCTAACAGAAGACATGGGTGCTCAAGGGAAGCGCACACACACACACACACACACACACACACCAGGTTGCCGTTTTGGAGAAGACCTGCGGTGAGTGATGAGAGAGACTTACCAACAGTGGATGAGATTGGCTGCCTTGGGGAGCTGGAACAGAGAACAGCGTGCAGAAAAACAGATAATGGGGACACAATCTGATTGGCCCTCCCATCTTACCTGCAGTGAAGACATTGGTGTTTCCACAAGAGCAGGGGGTCACAGGAGCCAAGTGGCTAGAGAAATATTATAAGGGCAGTCTGGCAAGAAGACTGTGATGTGATGTATTCAGAATCAGAATCACTTTTTTATTGCCACAGTATGCAAGTTACATACGAGGAATTTGTCTTAGTGTCTGTATGCAGCATAGCGGTCACATCAATATACAGGGATAAGAAGTGGGAAGATAACTAACGGCAATCGCAAGGTTGCAAGTGCAATCAAATCGAATCAAATCGAGTCAATACAATATGTACATGAGTGGTGAAGTGTTCTGTGGATGATAAATATGAATTTACGTTGGATTTACATGAGATTTACAGACTGAGTTAAATATATGTTAAATAGGCAGTGGATTTACATGAATTTACAGTCAGAGTTAGATAAGAGTTTACATTGAATGTACATGAAATTTACAGGCTAAGTTAAATAGGCATTAATGTGCAGGGAATTTACATCAATTTACCAGTCCCTGTGTTAGGATGATGTCATCATTCCTACTATGATGTCACTACGCAGTGTGATGTCATAGTCGGGACCTATAAGGTTGTGCTCTGCAAGTCCTCTGTAGTTGTTCATAGACTAACCTCACGGCAACCTTCTGCACAGTTCCCATCTTCGAACTTTGCAGACTCAGCTATCAAGTGCTACAGCGTTCCTAGTTATCGAGACTTCAGTTTACCAAGTGTGTCTTGGACATTAAGTATCCGCACGTAAATCCACCAGTCTCACAGCAACCTTAACACCCTGTAAATTGATGTAAACTGTAATCCCTGTAAACTGTAAACAAAATGATGTAAACATAACTGTCCTCAGCATCATTAAGAGGTCATAAAGTGATGTCACTTGGCATTTTATTTACAAGCATGTTATAGTAATGTTTTGTTTTTGTTCATGTGTTTTATTTTAGTACCGGATGTTTCATCTTCAACTTATCTGGTTTATGATCATCGGACCGAGCCCGGGGAGAGACGCCGCCTCCCTGCCTGACAAAAATGCTCCACATGGCGCAGCTGCGGCCGTGTAAATAACAATGCATAGTCTAATGACCTTGATTACTGCTATAAGCCTCCCCAATAAGCAAATGTTAGCAAAAGTATCCCAGGTATACAATGATAGATCAAATTTGACAGTATGCCTTGTCCCACACTGTACCACAGCTATAGGCTAAAATAATGTGTGCATTAATAAGATTGTCGAAGCAGGTAACGCAAAAGTTAATTTCCCTTGGAACTAATTTTATTATACAGTAATATGTGAAGTAATTCAACTACTTTTTGAGAGAAGTAACTACAGTATTACTAATTTTCAGGAAAGTCCTGTTTTACCCACCTTTTTCTTTAGCTGAGTCTACAGCAATGACTATCTCTATTCCCCATTCTGGCCCGGCCGACGAAGAGACCTAATAGCTTTGCTGAAATCTCAATTCCCCACTGAGATTTATTCACAGTTCCCCCCTGCAGTCCAACTGTAGAACATCATCCGGTGTAATACCATATCTTTTCAGCACCGCGGACAGCGCCAATGCCATAAAAGAGATCTAGTGTGCATACTAATTTGGCTTCATGGCAGGGGACAGCGCTCGCAACCCCTCATTCATCCTGTATTCTCTTCACCTTCCGCTTGAATTAATTTAATATCTTCAGACCAGAATGTAGCTACTCAATCTTTGACTGTGTCTGTGAGGTGAAATCAGGCCCAGCGGCTGTGGGCAGCCCTCATACTCTTTTCCTGATAACTCCTTGTTTGTCAGACACTGCCGAAATCTCACATGTCTATCTCTGTTTCTCTTTCTCTCGTAGTCTTTCATTTTGGGCAGCCGGGTGGAATATGGAAGAGCCACAAGGCCGTATGAGGTGTGAGAAGAAACAGTTTCACTGGCATACCTGTGGACAGAGGTACTGTGTCTCTCTCACTCATACACACACACAGATTACAGCAGGATCAACAAGTCATTTCACAGGTGACCTGGTTTATTGACAAATCTGAGACAGTTGGGTAAAAAGAGTTTTCTTGCTCTTCTCCTTCTCCGCATGCTTCACTTGCCCTGTACAGAGATAAGATGAAAAACCAACACTGGGCTTTGTTCTGCTGCACAAACCAACAGCATTAAACTTGCATGGCTCTTCACACCATCTCGCCCCCATGTACCTGTTCAGGTTGGGCAGTACAAGCTTTCCCAACTTCCAACTCCAGAAAAACAACATGATTGGGTCAAATCTAGTTCATCACATGTGTGGTCAAATCTAGTTCATCACATGTGTGGTCAAATCTAGTTCATCACATGTCTGGTCAAATCTAGTTCATCACATGTGTGGTCAAATCTAGTTCATCACATGTCTGGTCAAATCTAGTTCATCACATGTCTGGTCAAATCTAGTTCATCACATGTGTGGTCAAATCTAGTTCATCACATGTCTGGTCAAATCTAGTTCATCACATGTCTGGTCAAATCTAGTTCATCACATGTGTGGTCAAATCCAGTTCATCACATGTGTGGTCAAATCTAGTTCATCACATGTGTGGTCAAATCTAGTTCATCACATGTGTGGTCAAATCTAGTTCATCACATGTCTGGTCAAATCTAGTTCTTCACATGTGATGAACTAGATTTGACCCAATAATCCATGTGACGCTTTACAGCAAAGCAGCAAAGGACACGAGTAAATTACTGTGTGTGTGTGTGTGTGTGTGTGTGTGTGTGTGTGTGTGTGTGTGTGTGTGTGTGTGTGTGTGTGTGTGTGTGTGTGTGTGTGTCTGCGTGCGTGCGTGTGTGCGTGCATGTGTGTGTGCATGTGAATGCAATAGGGAGATAAAGCCACTCTAACCTTTTTTGCTTTATCACAGAGGCTGGAACATACCCATTATCAATCGCTGACAGTCTGTCTTTTGCTGGATAATGATCTTTTCATGTCACATCATAAGCACGTATCATTTTATTTGATGTCACATTCATATGACAAAAAGAAAAACGAAAGCTCAATGTCCCATTTATTATTCATTTGACTGTCTGCAACTCTGCATCAGTGAAAAGAGGAAAGCCAAGAAGCTTTTTTGCTGATATACTGCGCACTTAATTGATTGAGAATTAAAATCAATGACATTTCAAGTGCAACCCCTGTAGAGGAATGTATTTTGGTGGCTTTTGTGAAGAGGGATTTCAACAACACATAGGTATCAGTGTACTGTACTATGGACAACTCAAACTGCACACTCAAAGAAACAGATCCAGGTACTGTCAACCTTGGCAAAGGCAATACGGGCAAAACGTTGATACTGCATTCAATCTTTCTTTAAGGAGCGTATGCAGCATTTTTCCTTTTCTATAGTCACTTTTTGTCCAATTTACCATGAGATACAGTGAAGAGATTGAAAAGTGTGACATACATTTACAATGAGATCCAGTGAAGAGATTGCAAAGTGTGACATAAATTCGTAACATTGTTGAATACAGACCCACTTCCAGAGGCTGGAAAGTGACATCAAGTGACATGAAGAATGGAAGGGTTGTGAATTGGGAGGAAGACACTTGCAGACAGATATATTTTTAGCAGTAGGCACAAACGACTGAAGAAAGGCACAGTCAGATATAAATAATTCCTGGGCTCGTTATGGTGGCTCGTTTCCACCTTTTTTTGTACGGATACAAAACCCCAACTAGAAGTGCACTCGGAGAGTGCAGCCCTCCGCCAAGGCCAATAGTCCAGTCTGCTATGATATGCTCATTTTGTCAGTCAGATCTGATCCGATCCTAAATTTAATGGGTTCTTCCTTGGCCCGTGCCCTTCCACCAAGTTTCATGAAAATCAGCGTAATAGTTTTCCATAAGCCTGCTAACAGACAGACAGACAAATGGCACCGAAAACATAACCTCCTTGGCGGAGGTAATAGCACACTATCTCTTGCTACCAGTATCCATGTGCGTGTGTGTGTGTGTGTGTGTGTGTGTGTGTGTGTGTGTGTGTGTGTGTGTGTGTGTGTGTGTGTGTGTGTCTGTGTGTGTGTGTGTGTCTGTGTGTGTCTGTGTGTGTATCCTTGTCAAAAACTTTACCTTTGTCAAAAACCTTGCCAAAAACTTCGCCAAAAACTTTGCCAATTTGGAGCTATGTTACACCTGCTTCTCAGCTAGCTAGCTAGCTAGCATAATATGGCTGGTACTTACGTATTCGTCCCGATCTCTAGTTTCCACTAATCCCAGAAGCGCCACTCTAGCTTAAAAACTGAGCTGGCGAGAGCTTGTCAAAGCTGGAATGTGCCATGCCACGGTGAAATAGAAAACTAGAAAGGCACTTGAGAGTGTAGACCTTTTAAGGCCAATAGGCCAGTCTGTTCCGATATGCAAATTTCGTGAGTCGGATCGGATCCATGCCAAAATTTTATGGGTTCTTAAGTACCTTTCCACGAAGTTTCATGAAAATCAGCCCAGTAGTTTTTTCCCCCATAATCCTGCTAACAACCAGACAGACAGACAAACGGCACCAAAACATAACCTCCTTGTCCGAGCTAAAAATAGAATGATCACAAATAGACATTTTTACACCAAAATGCAGGAATAAGCACATTCTCTGATGGCACTTATTGGCGGTCTCATGCATGATCTCACTCCCTTTGGAGCCTATGTGTGCACTGGCCTGATTAGCACATGTCCTTAGTTTGTCCCCAAAGCCAAAGTTTGTATATAGGAGCTGTCACACATGCCCAGCCTATCTGTGTGTTTCCTATTAACAGCTGCCCCCATGGGTCTATTTGTTTTGATGATGTACATTGTAAGGGATTAATATAAAGAATAGGATTAGGCTGGCATCAGAAACCCAATTATAGTAGCCCTTCATCTCTCTCTCCCTCAGTGTGCAATCCCCAGCTCTCTGGTTCACTCATCACCTCCTGCCCTCTGTTTGTCCCACGCCTCCTGCTACCTGCCCTGCTTTTCAGCCATGTAAATGAATACACATGCTTATCCTTATCCGTTTCCCTCTCACGTCTCCCTTCACTTTCATCTCGTTTGCTCTCGTGTATTCCCTGTGTATTCCTGTCTTTCCCGTTTTGTCTATAAGTCAGGAGAAAATATGGTATTTCCCCCAAACACACAACCCACACCATTACACCACATCAGTGATTCATTCTCATGCCGGCAATGCAACCACACTGCTAAAAGACTGCCGGAGAACATAGTGGTTCAGGTAAGGGCTGAACCAACAAGAACTGCCAATTTGAGTGTGGGTGTGCGCTCCTCTGTGATGGGGGAATGTGTGTGTGTGTGTGTGTGTGTGTGTGTGTGCGTGTGTGTGTGTGCGTGTGTGCGTGTGTGCGCGTGTGTGTGTGTGTGTGTGTGTGTGTGTGTGTGTGTGTGTGTGTGTGTGTGTGTGTCTGAGCACACGCATAGCCCCGACAGTGTAATCCTGAGTAATTTGGCAGTGCAGACCAGGTAAGAGAGAGGCTATTGAAATGCCAGGGAGCTGCGAGTTAGTATTCCTGGCACAAGGCTAAAGACAGTAACCATCACCTTTTAGCACAATACTTGCTAACAAGAAGCGAGAGAGATAGAGTAAGAAGGAAAGAAAGAAAGTAAGAAAGAAAGAAAGAAAGACAAAAAGAAAGAAAGGAAAGGAACAGAGCTGGCATGGGCTATAGCAGAGAGCAAAGCAAAGGAGAAGGTGTGGGGAAGGTGGGGATGTAGAGGGAAGATTTGGTGGTTGGCATGTGCTCTGCTGTGCATTGAGAGTTGAAACAAATTAACGACGCGAGTTCATTCCACCATGTTCCTTTCACCCTCTGCTCTCCACGATGTACAAAGAAGACACTGGCCTTTGGAGAGACTTATCTGGAGGCAGCAGCAGCCTGCATACGTGTGTGTGTGTGTGTGTGTGTGTGTGTGTGTGTGCGCGTGTGCGCGTGTGCGTGTGCGTGTGTGTTTCTGTTTGAGTATCTGTGTCTGTGTGTTTGAGTCTCTGTGAATACATACTGTGTATGCATGTGTGTTGATTTATTTGTGTTGCATTCTGTGCCAGGAATTTTGGTTTGTTTGTTTTTTAGCCACTGCCCATGTAACAGTGGGCAGCAGGTAGACTGTGCACTAATTAAACCCAGAGTCCTCAAGAGACACTGTAGCGACAGATGCTAGAGCTCATGGGCTTTAGCCTCCTTGCTAGCGCGTCCGCCTCCCCTGCCAGAGGTTCTTGGTTCAATCCCCAGCTGCGGGAGGACTAATGCGGGTTACACCCAGTGTAGTCTCTCAAGCCAGACTGCCTCCTCTACATTCTGCGAATGCACCAGAGAGAGTCTGTACTTCACGACCACAGAGCATGGTCAAAGGAGGTTGGGGTGGGAGGACCGGAGGAAGCTCTAACCGATGCAGGTGTTTGGTGAAATATGAGAGGATCGGCGGGACATCTCCCAGCAAGCAAAATTACGTCATGATGATGTGTTTCAGTGACGTTCAGGACTAGGCCGGATCACAGGGTGATTTGGGGATGATTTAGACGTCTACGCGGGAACGTCAAGCTGACGTCGAAATATGACCGTTACCATGAATGGGCATGTTCAGTTATTCTGCTATGTACACAGTGTATATTCAGCAACTTTATACATAAAGCTATAATTATGTCCAGATTAACAATTTATGCTACATTTTCAAAAAATAAAATACCACCCTGTGTGGGATTTGAACTGGGCATCTACAATTTATGGAACAGCTATTCTACCACTACGCTAACTGAAATGATCTGCTGTATGTTGGAGTAATATAGCCTACCGTTTCAAAACATGGACCCCTTGTTCTTTTTATATCGGTATACATCCATGTATACATCCATGGAGTCAGGACAGTTTTAATACAAACGAAAGCTAATTTAATTCAAACCTTAATCTCGAAGAATCATTGAGGAATTCCCTCAAAATGTACAAGTGTCACCCTATAATGTTTGTTTACCCAGTGCTCCTGTTAGGCTATGAGACACGAATATAGCCTATGTAGGATTATGGCAGAAACTTGTTTTATATTTAAAAGGTTGGCGTCAAGTCTTGGATCGGACATCACAGTGTAACCGTCTACAATCTGTGTAAGAAGAACCCTGAAACACATTGCAGACAGGATTCCCCGCAATTCATCTCCTCGTAGTCCCACCTCTACGAATAAACAGTTTGTTAATCAGCGCAGATTGTCCACATGCAAGTGCTGATCACTCGGATTTTGGATAAATAAATAGCCCAGGCTGAGAAATACGTGATTGATTGCAACCATTTAGTTATCCTCATGGATATTTCAGTGGTGAGTGAAATTAGTTGGATAGTGATAATCTGGGCCAGATCTGACTCGTCATGATATGACTTGAGCTGGCCCCGATTGGGCTCTCTCGATTCGTCCGGGGCCGTCCGTGCTTGTTGGGCTGCTCGTATTTCTCCAATCACCTGCCTTTAGGCGGGACTTCCGGGACATCCCCCCTATCATCGCTCATTATTTTCCCCGAGTTTTCCTTTCTGCTTTGGCCAAGTTTTCCCTGCTTGAAGTACAGACGGGTAGGTGGAAGCATTTGAAAATTGCGGGAGCCAACACGTCTGTTTTAAGAGACTACACCCAGTGCTCAGGTGAAGCTAGCCAGTTGAGTTCGACTGATATGGGTGTATGAAGGCCAAGGGCATCGTTTTGGTCTCAAAGTTGGTAGGGTCGAGTACGGCATGAGGGGAGGTGGTGTTTTGAGTTTTTTTTTTAAACTTTTTTGGCCATATTTAGAGGAATATCTCATTTTAAATCAACATTAGGATTATACTGTTGTGATGTCATTATTCAGTATCTTCTCCTTTTCTCAATAACTTTCATGTCACCACCTGCTCAGCTCTCTCACAGCATGATTGAGAGAGATTAAAAGCAGCACAGAGTAGGCTATCAGGGCTGAGAAGTGAAACGGCTTTCAGTCAAAACAAGTTTGGTGATTCATTCATGTGCTGATGTACGGTCGTTTGAGAGTGAAAGCGCACTCGGTACTGCACATAATAGCGTTTCATTGCGACTTTTCACAGGCTGTTCTCACCATTACCATTGTACAATAACATGCTGATCACTTCTGAGTATAAAGGCATCTGCCCCAGCGCGAGGTCCGCACGGTGACTCGCGGAGACTCGCGGAGCTCCACCCCACGGAGCTTGCTCGAGTATAATGAGCCCTTTAGCCATGTTGTACTTGTAAAGGGCATCAC
Source organism: Poromitra crassiceps (assembly GCF_964638095.1). Taxonomy (NCBI): domain Eukaryota; kingdom Metazoa; phylum Chordata; class Actinopteri; order Beryciformes; family Melamphaidae; genus Poromitra; species Poromitra crassiceps. The sequence continues at coordinate 23,220,092 of NC_139625.1, read as the reverse complement.
AGTTCTTGCAATGAACAATGTCGTCTTTTAACTGGAAATGGTCCCACACAAAACTTCGCTTCGCTCTTGTCATTTCCTCGTCTGGGCTGGGGGCTGGACTGCTGAGCTGATCTCACCGCAGCCAGCCCAGTGAGACCACGCCCATAGCCCATTGGACTGGCACATTCAGTGGTGAAAAACAGGGGTAAATGTAACTTTGAACATAATGCAAACTAATTTCACTCAATAATGGTCGGGTCAATTCTATCCTTGCAAAATATGGGAAGACAATCTAAATGACCTATATAACTGCACTCCAAAGATAATGCAAATAAGGTTGCTTAAAAGTTGGTAGGGACAATTGGACACGCTGAAATGTTGGTTGTGACATGTCACAACCAACCCTACCCAAATCGACGCGCTTGATGAAGGCTGGTACTGACATGTTTGACACTAAAGATGCCAATAGCTTGTTTTATGCTGTTTATGTTTTATGCTGATATTCAATATCTGAAGTTATTCTTTCTCATGCCAGAAAATTCAACGTTTCCCCCAGAATTGTATTCTTGGCAGGATGGAAATGCCTCTGAAACTAAATTTAGAGCATGGAAACTAAAACTCTCCAACAACAACAACAACAACAACCACGACAACAACAACACATTTCAGCAATGGAAGACATGACTCACCCATTTTATATTTAATAGCATCTGAATATCAGCCTCACATAATGGAGCTGAGCGGAAGTTCAGGAAGAGAGACCTTTTAGTTGTTACGCCCACTCATTCATTCACTCCCCTCAATAATTCATTCACCCCCTTTTTCCCCGCTCCAACTGGTGTCAGCTGTTCAAGGGCGCTAACGTTTTGCTTAAACCAATCAGAGTAAGGCACATCTGCCTATTCAGCCTATCATCACCTATAGCTGTCAAAGTTAAAAGCCGCCCTCTCCTCTTGTGCTGTCTGCTGGTGTCTTTCAGTGCGTCATCTGTGACCCTCCTCCACCCCATTCACCTCCAGTCCTCTGAGGTCTTCAGAAGCCCTCTCCATCAAGACCAAGACCTCACCTCCACCAGCACCAGGTCTAGACTCCATAAATCATTGTTAATCCAGAAATGGGTCTCTCCTGATTGAAATGGGCAAATATCGGTCTAACGTTTAGCCAGTTAGTCCAAACATTCCACAACACATCAACAACAACCACCACAACAACCACCACCATCTCATTAGGATATTGCCTGCTGTAAAAACAACAAAAACATCTTGAACACTCCTTGTGACGGCGCAAGCGATGCCATTTTCATGATTGAATTCACAAGCCCATTAAAAGCCCACCTGTCAGGTAAGTTTTGGGAGGAATCTGTTGCTTTAGTTGCGGCAATGGAGAGAAGAAGAGAATAGTTGGATTCAGTCAAGGACCATCTGTGGGAGAGCTGCATTGATCAGCCCAAATGACCTAGAGAAGGTGCTGCAGGCAAACGTAACTCATGCCACGTACACACACACATCACATCACGTACACACACCCATCACAATCAGCGAGTGTGTGTAGGCAAATATCTGTGCCTTAGAGGGGATGTGCGTGGTAAAGCACGCACATGCACACACACACACACACACACACACACACACACACACACACACACACACACACACGCACATCTAAACTGAGTGTCTGTGTGTTCAAGACAAAGAGAGAGAGAGACATTTGTGTGTCTGTGTGTGTGTGTGTGTGTGTGTGTGTGTGTGTGTGTGTGTGTGTGTGTGTGTGTGTGTGTGTGTGTGTGTGTGTGTGTGTGTGTCGTGCATACAAATGTGTATGAGTGTGCGTTTGAACACAGTTAAGCACACGTCCATTTAGTTTGCGTGTGTTTCCTAGCCAAGCATGTGTGCTTGCAGGGACGTGCAGAGAACATTAGAGGGGCAGGAGCTCAAATTCATAAAAGGGCACTACAGAAATAGTAGAAATAGAATAGAAATTTGAGGCAATTTGAAGGCCAATTTAGGGGTATAACTCATTTTAAATATTCCGATTTTAACCAGATTTAGAGGAATATCTCATTTTAGGATGAGACTTGTCACGGAAAAATAACTCCATAACTGAATAATATTAGTATAAAAGTTGCATGCTGTTGCAATACTGTTGTGAAATCATTTAAGCATCAATATTTATTTGCTCCTTTTCTCCCTTTAGGTTGTTGTACTACAACAGATAGCAACACAGGCAGAAACATTGAACGATACTGAGTGAGGCTTGTAATATACCATGCATTTTAACCATAATTCTAAAAAGCAAGACAGAAGATTTAGATAAGGTGTATTAGAATTTTTTTTATTTTTTGCTGATTCAACAACACAACATCCCTTTCCAATAGTGTAAAGTAAAAAATATTTTCAAGAGCAACAATTCTGCATTTGTTCCCTATATTTTGGTTATTTATTTATTGGGTGGTTTATTTATTTATGTATTTATTTATTCATTCATTTTTGGGTTCATTTTTGGGTTGGTGCCTTCAGGGGCAGTTTAGAAAAACACCGCTCCATGCAGAGGCCTATTACAAATGGTGCATTCAAGGCCAAGAGAGCTCGGGAAAAGGCATCTCTCTTTGAATGCTGCCTTCAGTGACGGCATGGAAAGGGCAATTTCCATACAAAGCACCATTAGAAATGCATTCATGGTCAGGAAAGGGCACTTTTTATTTTATTTTTTCATGTGTCTGAGCTGTTTGTTTTGTTCATGTGTTGTTGGAATGAAAATGAAAAATGTATTATAAAAAAAAAGAAAAAAAAGGGCACTTTTTACAGACTGAAAAAAAGGCAGGGGCTCAAGCCCCCTTTCATGTCTATGTGTGCACGTGCCTGTGTGCTTGCTTAGGAGTGTGTGCGTGTGTGTGTGTGTGTGAAGACATTTCTGCTGTCCTCTATATCACCTCCCTATGAGAGGTTGAGAGTTTGTGCAGGTGAATGAGGCAAAGTGTTAATCAGGACCTCTGGCAATGTCTCAATGCACAGTGCATGTGTGTGTGTGTGTGTGTGTGTGTGTGTGTGAGAGAGAGAGAGAGAGAGAGAGAGAGAGAGAGAGAGAGAGAGAGAGAAGATGGGGAATGTAGAACCAATACCCAAATGAGTGTGTATTTGCATATTTGCATGCTTGGAGTGAATTAGTATGTGCATAATATACATATCTGTGAAGATTCTCTGTGTGCGTGTCCTGGTATGATTTTGGTATGTTTGCATAGGTGCTGAACATACATGTACATGAACATAGATATTATGCTTGTGTTGACGAGTTCATACTGTAAATTATACTGATCTTGCTTTGTAAAAACAGGGCTGTAGCTGAGGCTAACCTTCTTGTACTTTTGTTTCCTCTATGTGTCTCAATTGACATTCAGAGAGGAGGGACTCAGACCTAATTAGGTTGGCTCACGCATTCCCAGATTCAACCAATCAATGGCCCGCTAATGGGCTGTCAGTTAAACGACAAGGCCTGGGACAGGTCAGGGTCGCTAGAGGAATGCCTCAATTTCTCAGCAGAATGGAACCAAATAGAGGATAGATGGGAGCTTGGCCAATGGGGGCAATTATAGAAAATGATGAGGTCCAATAGTAGGACATGATGCATAATGAGCAGCATAGTAGAGGGGTTATACTCTTGCTTGTTAATAATTTAAACTTTCCCAAGGTAGAGGTTCGATGCTAGCCTCCAGCTCTAGCCTTTTGCTCTGTGCCTCTCCTCCTCCAGAGATGGGCGAAAATACATCATAAAGTATTTTGATACAAATTACAAATACTTGCTCAAAAAATGTATCACAATACAAATACAAAATACCTGTCTGAAAATGTATTTGAGATACAAATACGTATTTTGTATTTTGAAAATACATGAAAATACATTTTATAAAAACTTATAAAGAGCTGCAATGATTAGTCAATTCATAGATGAATTGCCAAATATTAAATTAATTGCCTATTTTGATGATCTATTAATCATTTAGAGACATTTCTTTAAGGAAAATGTCCTAATTCTCTGATTTCAGCTATTCAAAAGTGAAATTGTCTGGTTTCCTTAGACAGTAAATCCTCTCTTTAGTCCTCTGTCACAGTATGTGTACTCCCTAACACACTGCAGTTCTTCCATTTTAGTTTTAGTTGTTTTTCAGTAGAACTAATTTCTCCTTCAGCTCAGCTGTTAATCACCTTCTGTGAGGGCTTTTGACTTAAAGGCAGCATTTCTGCATATTAACCTCAAGTTTTGGAACTTTGACTATGTTTAGCCATAGATATCTGACATCATAACACAATATATAAATAACTGAAATAGGTAAAAGGCATAGTAGGTCCCCTTTAAACAACTTCACATTCACCACCATGTCAGTAACTTGTCGTCACAGTATTTATTTAACGTGCAAACATATTTATACAACTAGAAAAGGTTACATTTCAGGAATTGAATGCCCTGATGCACATCCTGTCTAAGGTTGTGAAATTGTGAATCGGTGAGAGGAACGATGAGAAACTGCATCTCAAACAAAAAAGGCCTTCCATGAAATTGGACTCTTGTTCAAATCCTTACATCCTTAAAATGACTTCCCCTCCTTCTGCTTCATAAACAAAATCCAAAACAACCTGGCTATCTAGAACATAATTACTAAAGAACAATCACTCACTGAATACAACTTTCCACTATCAGCAGTGGTAACACCATTCTAGTGTCAAAATCTGCACAGCCATCATTATGCACAGTGAAGCTCAGACATCCTTGTAGCAACAGAAAGACATTTTTGATTTTCATTAGGGTACTTTGGTGTTCAGTTATAGTTTTTCAGTATAACTAATTTCTCCATCTATTCAAATCAGGTTTATGACAGTTAGTTGTTTTTCAGTACAACTAATTTCTCCTATTCAAATCAGGTTTCAGTTTAGTTCAGTTAGTTTTTTTTTCAGTACAACTTATTTCTCAATCTATTCATATCAGGTTTTAGTATAGTTCAGTTAGTTAGTTTTTCAATACAACTTCTTTCTCAATCTATTCTGAATCATATCAGCTTTCAGTTTAGTTCAGTTAGTTGTTTTTCAGTACAACTTATTTCTCTATCTATTCTGAATCATATCAGGTTTCAGTTTAGTTCAGTTAGTTGTTTTTTCAACTTATTTCTCCATCTATTCATATCAGGTTTCAGTTTAGTTCACTTAGTTGTTTTTAGTAGCCTACAACTAATTTCTCCATCTTTTCACATCAGGTTTCAGTTCAGTTAGTTGTTTTTCAATACATCTTATTTCTCCATCTTTTCATATCAGGTTTCAGTTCAGTTTAGTTCACTTAGTTGTTTTTAGTACAACTAATTTCTCCTATGCAAATCAGGTTTCAGTTCAGTCCAGTTAGTTGTTTTTTAGTACAAGTAATTTCTCTGTTTATTCATATCAGGTTTCAGTTTAGTTCACTTAGTTGTTTTTAGTACAACTAATTTCTCCATCTTTTCACATCAGGTTTCAGTTCAGTTAGTTGTTTTTCAATACACCTTATTTCTCCATCTTTTCATATCAGGTTTCAGTTCAGTTTAGTTCACTTAGTTGTTTTTAGTACAACTAATTTCTCCTATTCAAATCAGGTTTCAGTTCAGTCCAGTTAGTTGTTTTTTAGTACAAGTAATTTCTCTGTTTATTCATATCAGGTTTCAGTTTAGTTCACTTAGTTGTTTTTAGTACAACTAATTTCTCCATCCTTAGTTTGAACCTGTGTCAATGTTTACATGTGTCAATTTGAGAATAAAAAGAAAAATGTATTTTATGTATTTGAAATACACAAAATACAAGATCTGAAAGTATCTTGATACAAATTACATCTCATTTTTCTCTGCCCAGCCAAATACAAATTACAAAATACAAAAAAGTAGTTGAAATACGTATTTCAAATACAAGTATTTCAAATACTGCCCATCTCTACACGTCTCTAAACGCTTTGCTCAACTAGAGACTGAGAACAATCTCACAGCTTCCGTTGCTAAAAAATGGGTGGAAAAATGAGAGAGTAAAAAGGATGCATTACAGAACTAATCCAAAGTGTTTAGGGCGGCCATGTTGGGTCAGTAACATGCAGAAGTCGTGTACTGTTGTCTCCACTGTCGCACCAGCAACACGCGCATTGTAGGATCATGCCTCAGGCGCAGTCACCAAAGAAAACTCCTTCAAAGTTTGTGGATGTTTGTGCACGGACTCAAATAATCTAATGTTGCTCATCCATTTTCAATGTTTTAAAAAGCTCTCTCTGTGATTCACTATATCTCCAGTTTGTTTCAGAGGATCATGGGGGAGAGCATAATTTCCGGTAAGGTGTGTCCTTGACAAAATGGAAGGGGCATAGGATTTCAGACGGCAGCCCGTCTTTATTGTCACATGAACACACAACAACACATGCATGCGGCCACTACACACACTCATGCTGACGGTGGCCGGTGAAATATGTCCTCTGCATTTGACCCATCCAGGCTTGTCCTTTCCTCCAGGGGGCAGGCCAGGAGCAGTGGTCGCTATTTCTTTCCAGCGCCCGGGGAGCTTCATTGGACCATCATTGGACCAACTTCAGATGTTGTCGTCACTGGTCGGATGACGATCTTCTGCATGTTTTTTTTTAGTGAGGGTTATGTACGGAGGAACCCCCTGGGGGGTACGGGGAGAACATGCAAACTCCACACAGAAAGACCCTTTCGACGAGATAGCCCACCTGGGCAGTGGGCACTGAAGATATGGGGGGGGGTCACAATTCCAGCGCCCACAGCGTCCCAGGTGAGAATCGAACCCAGGACCTTCGAGCTGTGAGGAGACAGCGCTTACCACTGCACCACCGTACCCCCAGGAGCTGTGTTTGTCAGGAGCAACTGTCTTGCATTTAGAGATCCCCAGACGATTGGTAGATGGGGAGATCTCCAATTGTCTGGCATTGCGAGACTACTCCTCATGTTGATTGATTGATTGATTGTCTTTATTCAATAGTTTGAAAAGAATACATGTAGAAGCCAGCTTCTCATACACACACACATGTTCCCTCTCTGTCCTTTCATTGCCACAATGTGTTAAGAATAGGATGCAACATACTCTCAACTGTCCCTTAAATGGGAATAGGCAGTTACAGTCAAGTCACATTTTGAAGCGTTGATTTACAAAACACCGTATGTCCATCATCTACGTCATTCAATACCGTAAAGGTGCTACGTGTAGCATGTTAACCTCAATTAATCCCACGTGAATTTTGAGAGTATAATTTTGAGTATAATTACCATAAAAGTCAATCGTAGAAAAAACTGACAGACTCTATGTATTGTGTGCCACGAGGTCAGATTTGAAAAGGGCGCTGCTCTTACAGAGCAAGCAGAGCTAAGCTTTCACAATTTCACACAATGGTAGATGGTGGCAACAGCGTCATTAAGCCTGGGCATCCCAGGCACCCTGAATGTTTTATGAATAGCCACAGATCTCAAACAAACAAACAAACAAGCTAAGACAGGCCTGCAGCATATAGACAGGATGCTCTGCTACTGTACCACGGTGTACGGGGGCACGGTGGCTCAGTGGTAGAGCTGTCGCCTCGCAGTCAGAAGGTCCTGAGTTCGATTCTCGCCTGGGACACTGTGGGCGCTGTGGTTGTGCTCCCCCCCATATCCTCAGTGCCTACTGCCCAGGTGGGGTATCTCGTCGTAAGGGCCTTTCTGTCTGTGTGGAGTTTGCATGTTCTCCCCGTGCTCCCCCAGGGGGGTTCCTCCGTATATAACCCCCCCCCCCATTAAAAACATGCAGAAGATCAGATCGTCATCGTCATCCGACCAGTGACGACAACATCCGAAGTCGGTCCCCGGGCGCTGTACGAGAAAGCGACCACTGCTCCTGGCCTGCCCCCCGGAGGAAAGGACAAAGCCAGGATGGGTTAAATGCAGAGGACAAATTTCACCGGCCACCGTCAGCATGTGTGTGTTGTGGCCCTCCGTGCATGTGTTGATTGTAATCGTGTGACAATAAAGACGGGCTTGTCCGTCTGAAATCGTTTTTAGAGAGGATCCTCTGCTACTGTGCCACGGTGTAGAGAGGATCCTCTGCTACTGTGCCACAGTGCGGGATGTAGAGAGGATCCTCTGCTACTGTGCCACGGTGTAGAGAGGATCCTCTGCTACTGTGCCACAGTGCGGGATGTAGAGAGGATCCTCTGCTACTGTGCCACGGTGCGGGATGTAGAGAGGATCCTCTGCTACTGTGCCACGGTGTGGGATGCAAACTGCACTGCTGACAACCAGAAGGTCTTGGTCGGGGTGATAACGGCACATTGTGCAACTGTGCTCCCAAACTTGGACACAGTCAGTGAGCGTCTACACAAGGACATGCTACAACCTGCATCAGCATCAGTAAGGCTGGGCCATGTGGCTGCCAGCCGGCACAGCCAAGATCCTTGGGGAATTAAACAAAGATAAACAGAAACTTAACTTAATATACTCAAACTTAACTTAACATAACAACTTAAAACCAATTCAACCTCTTAATAAACAGTATAGATATCATTAGTTTCTCTAAATAAATGTTCCATATGGTGTACCAAAGTTTAGGCTTTCAGTTGCCAGCCAGCTGGCAGCGGGTAGGTCTGTGGCTGGGAGCACCAACTGAAGATGGCTGCCAATGTAAGCCCAAAGAAGCAGACTGAAGAACAGCTCTTACCCCCAAAGAGCTGTAGCCTCCATCACTCCCCCACCCGCCTAGAGCTGTAGCCCCCTATCTTCCCACTGGCCTTAGGCGCAAAAACTGGCGTTGAACGCAAAAAAACGCGCCTTGCGCCTGCCTCGGGAAGATAGCAACATGGTTTTAGGCCCCGAAATGCGCTTTACGCCAAAGAGGCGTGGCGCAGTGCCAGAATAGGCCAGAATTGGCGTTTTGGCCTTAAATATAGGCCTAACGATATCTTCCCCGCTGGCGTTAATTTAGCGCTTAGCGCTTTTCAAAACCAGGCCTTATTCAGTGCGCCGCGGATATTACTGTGCGTATTTACGCACAGCTCTCCTCTGCCGATCTCACACTCTCTCCCCCTCTCTCTCTCTCTCTCTCCCTCTCTCGCGCATCTCTATCTCTCTCTCTCTCCCTCTCTCTCGCGCGTCAGACAGGCACAAAGACCGATGGAAAAAAAGTTGTTATATCTAGTTTTGAGCCCCTGTCATTCAGAGGCTGTTGAGCCACATGTGAAATCTCCGAGCATGCATTGAGGCTAATACATTTCGACAAGAAATATCAACCAAATCAGCCTAAATTGCCTAAAGTGGTAGATAGAAATAATGTTTATGTTCACACAACATGCAATTCTCGAACATTTCAATATTGGCCAAAATAAAACAGGACTCCAAACACAACCCAATGTGAAACATATATGTAATCCAGGTGGTATATATATCCCTATCCCTCGCAGATTTAACGTGATTTAGATGAGTGACAGCCGTAACACGTTCTACTGTGATGTCCTACTGTGATGTCTGCTCCAATAAGACTTCTTACTTCACATTTACTTTTACAATAAAAACACATTTGTGCAATGTAGTGCAAATATACATAATGTAGTAGGCTATATTTATGTGCATCATCTGCAGCACTGGAGAAGAAAAGGTAGCGAGAGAAAACGATATCATTCTAATCTGGACACACTTTCACCAATCTAATCTCATCATGACATAGGCCACACAGGGATAGGCTATATTTTTTCTAGCCAATGCGTTTAGAACATTCTTTTCACTTTGATCTTGCTATAGTGTAGCGTATTTACATGCTTGCAGTATTTAAACTGCAGTGAGATTGGTTTGAGAAGCATAATAATATGGAATAATATACAATATATGGAGACAGACAGGGATGAAAGGGAGGGGCTCAGAGCGCTTTGGTCGGCTTTTCTGACCGGACTGGATCGCTCCGTGGAATTGGAGCTTAAAAGGGAAGCTTGTGATTTTTTTTTACTGTACTTCTCCAATGAGCATGCAGGTTGTGCATAATTTTACGCTTAAAAGGGGTGGTATAATGCTTAAGGCCGCGTGTAGCGCCGACACCAAAATATCGAGTGCGCTGGTCCACACCCACTAATCTGCGCTGCGCCTGGCGCTAAGCGCAGTTTTAAGGCCGGTGCAACGATAGAGCCCGTAGCCTCCATCACTGCCCCACCCTCCTAGAGCTGTAGCCTCCATCACTCCCCCACCCTCCTAGAGCTGTAGCCTCCAGCACTCCCCCACCCTCCTACAGCTGTAGCCTCCATGACTCCCCCACCCTCCTACAGCTGTAGCCTCCATCACTCCCCCACCCTCCTACAGCTGTAGCCTCCATGACTCCCCCACCCTCCTAGAGCTGTTGCCTCCAGCACTCCCCCACCCTCCTAGAGCTGTAGCCTCCAGCACTCCACTTCCCTCCCACAGCTGAGGACTGAAGACTGTAAATATTACCCATGTTAGCCTCTCCCACCCACCACCCCCAACTGCTGCCAATGCACTCCAACACTTTATTACATACATCTCGTTGTGCAATACCTTTTTATTATCTTGTTATCTTGTTTTTATCGTATCTTGTTATTATCATGTTCTCTGTTGCTGCTGGACACATAGAGTTCCCAAACACAATTCCGTTGCATATGATGACAAATAAAGTGTCTTAGTCTTGAATTGTATTGGAGGCCTTTTTGAAAAGGTGGGGTTTGAGTTTATTAAAAGGATATTAAGGATGAAGGCAACCAGGAGCAGGCAAGGCTAGAGGAGGTGGAGGAAGAGTAATCTCCTGTTGCTGTAGCAGCAGATGAGTCAGGGCGTGAGAGGGCCACTACCCCAGAGAGAGAGAGAGAGAGAGAGAGAGAGAGAGAGAGAGTGAGAGAACTTGAAACAGCAACAAGAGTGCAACAGAGGGATGAGGCCATGTAGACGGTTATCAGATGGAGAGAGCTAGAATCCACTGATTACACTGCAGGAAGTATGGTAATGCCATAGACAGTAGATATTTAAGCAATAGCTCACGACAGGCCGTCGTAATATGCTCTTTATTGTACCACTCCTAAGGGTCGTATGGCATTGGGCAAAAACACCCTTAGGTGTGGATAATGAGCATATATCATGGCCTGAAGTGAGCTATTGCTTTTATAAAATGATACCAAGTAATGGCAATATGAAAGTAATAGACCACTATTCATTAATCAAATCATAATGTTCTGTGTAATAAAATAGTCTATACTGGCTCCCTGCACGTTGATGAACGTCGTCAGCTAGCAACACACAGGCTTTGGTGACAACAAACAGCTAACGTTAGCCTGTTAACTTTGGCTAATGCTTGTGCTAATGGTATGTTTAACGTTAAGGTCCGAGGCTAACCTCGTCCAGTAGGCACTGCTCAATCCACTTGTCCATAGTTAAGCCACCCCGGAGGTCGAAGTTCACCTTAAATGTTTCCATTTCGCTAGCTGGAGAGGGGTCATCCCTATGTTCCCCGGGTCCTATGTTCCCCAGGTCCTATGTTCCCCGTATTTCCCAAATGGTGTCCACCCGCTATGCCGACCACCCGCAATGCCGACCTTACGTTTAGGCGTGGGGGTGGGAGAGGTTAGGTTTTGGGTTAGGGTCTGGGGGAGGTTAGGTTTAGGCATGGGGGGAGGTTAGGTTTGGCGTGGGGGCTGGGAGAGGTTAGTGAAAAACGGGGAATATAGAACCCGGGGAACATAGAACCCGGGGAACATAGACATGATCCCGCTGGAGAACGTTATCACCGTTAGCTAGCTAGCGGTTAGCTAGCTGTCATATAGGCAGGCTAGCTAACTACCGTTTGTTTTTATAAATGATCACACCGTTGGTTTTTGGACTCCTGTGTTGAAACCTACTGTGGGTTTCCCAGAGCCACAGCTCCACCTGCTATTGGGTTGTGATCGGCAAGCCTACGCGATCACTGGACAGGCGACCTGTCAATCACCCCCAAAACATAACATTTTCTATTGTCTATTTTACTCTAAACGGGCGAGTTATGAAAATTCACCCCCTTCCGTACAGTTGTTATGAAAGATGAAAATAAGCTGTACTGTATAGGCGAAAACTGTGTTTTGAACCAGGTTGTAAACATGTTACATTATTGTCAGGCATTTCAACATGGGGGTGAACGGGGGATTTTGGATAAAGCCTCAAGTGGCCATTCGAGATACTACATCTTTCAGTATCACTTCCGTGGCGTCCTCTGCCAAAGCCCAAGCTAGGCCACTGGGTAATAGCAATAGAATGCGACTGATGTACATCTGTTGCTGTATTGAATATTGGCCTGTAGCCTAACTCCCCTACAGGATGAAACAGTGCATGAATGTTTTGTATAATCTGATATTGGTTGGTGTGTTCAAATAATTGGTTAAGTCTATGTATAAAATACATTTATAATGAAGATTGGTTGGTGTTACGGAGATACCACTGCTCGTTATTATGGTTAGGATTCATAACCTAGGCTTATAGCAAATTTAGCTCCCACCGTCAGCATTCCCCAAAGTAACCTTACAGTCTATGTCAGCGTGACATGCATGCGACTTGAATAGTATGCCTCACTAACATAATGTGTTAGCATATGTGTTTGCAAGTTATAGGGGTAGTAACTCACAAGTCGTATAGTTCTCATCCTGCTAGCTGTTCCGGCGTGAACCCTGGACCTGCGGCACGGTGGGCCAGTTCCAGCTTTCGTCGTGTTGGTTTTTGCTCAGTAGGTTTTCGAGAATCCCATTCTCAAACGGTGATGATGATGATGTGTGTTTGCCGGTCTGATATCCTATTGTTGAAATCCAGCGATGTCAGTCATTGTCCATCAGAAGCTATCATGTGGTGTGGTGTCCATTAGCTAGCAGCTTCGCTGGCATTAGCCACTCATACGGTGGCTAATGGGGGTGTACGGTGGTGCAGTGGTAAGCGCTGTCGCCTCACAGCTCGAAGGTCCTGGGTTCGATTCCCACCTGGGACGCTGTGGGCGCTGGAGTTGTGACCCCCCCATATCTTCAGTGCCTACTGCCCAGGTGGGCTATCTCGTCGAAAGGGCCTTTCTGTGTGGAGTTTGCATGTTCTCCCCGTACCCCCCAGGGGGTTCCTCCGTACATAACCCCCCACTAAAAACATGCAGAAGATCGTCATCCGACCAGTGACGACAACATCTGAAGTTGGTCCAATGATGGTCCAATGAAGGTCCCCGGGCGCTGGAAATAAATAGCGACCACTGCTCCTGGCCTGCCCCCCGGAGGAAAGGACAAGCCTGGATGGGTCAAATGCAGAGGACATATTTCACCGGCCACCGTCAGCATGAGTGTGTGTTGTGGTGGCCACATGCATGTGTTGTAGTGTGTTCGTGTGACAATCCGGGCTGCCGTCTGAAATCGTGTTTCATAGCTCCCAAATAATATCCACTTGCAAGTGCCATTGTCAGTGTCCACACACAACTACAGTAGCTGTGCTCAGCAAACAGCAGCTCCAACATGAGTCCACCATTTATTTATTTTTTTACCTTTAATCACACACACATCACACCTGGAAGCTGACCAGTACAACCACAGTTTGAGCTGCTGGCCATTTAGCAGCTCCACTGGAGTAGTTGCGGTTAAGGCCTTGCTCAAGGGCACCTCAGTGGTGGGAATGAGGGAGGGGCAAGCGCTGCTTTTTCACTTTCCCCACAAGATTTATCCTGCCGGTGGTGGGGATTGAACCGACGACCTTCTGGTAAGCTCGCTTCTCTAACCTTTAGGCCCCCACTGCCCCCTTTCTGTGTCTCACCAGCTAGCCGACTGCCTTCTTGCAGTTGGCGTGGGAATCAGTATCAGCTGCATCAGGGGTACGGTGGCGCAGTCGGTAGCGCTGTCGCCTCACAGTTAGAAGGTCCTGAGTTCGATTCTCGCCTGGGACACTGTGAGCGCTGTGGTTGTGTTGCCCCCCATATCTTCAGTGCCTACTGCCCAGGTGGGCCTTTCTCTCTGTGTGGAGTTGTTCTCCCCGTACCCCCCAGGGGGTTCCTCCGTATATAACCCCCCCACTAAAAACATGCAGAAGATCAGATCGTCATCGTCATCCGACCAGTGACGACAACATCCGAAGTTGGTCCCCGGGCGCTGTACGAGAAAGCGACCACTGCTCCTGGCCTGCCCCTCGGAGGAAAGGACATGCCTGGATGGGTTAAATGCAGAGGACACTTTTCACCGGCCACCGTCAGCATGAGTGTGTTGTGGCCGCATGCATGTATTGTGGTGTTCGTGTGACAATAAAAGACGGGCTTGTCCGTTACGAGAGTTTTTTTTTAATCAACTCTCTCAATATCCACCTTTGAGTGGCATCATATATAGATCAGGTCATCTTTACCCAAGAAGTGTTGTCAGTAGTTTTCCTAGAGCTCCCCTCCTGGTAAACCTCCAGTACTACAATAATATAAGCAAAATCCTAATAAGTACTGTCTGAAAATAAATGGGAAAGGTAGTATTCTAAGGATTAAGGAAATTATCTCAGACTGATATCATCATCATAATCTCCTGGCCTCAAGAGCGTAGCATAACAGTTGGCATATGCTGATTGCATAATTTTTATGAGCAGGACAGGAAAGAGGAAAAGAGAGCAGGATGAGAGAGGAGAGGAAAGGAGATGAGGAGTGCAGACAGACAGATGATGAAAGGAGATGAGGAGTGCAGACAGACAGATGATGAAAGGAGCCCTTGTCACACAAACAATAGAAGCAGAAGTACAGTAGTAATAGAGTCCAGCGCGCTTCAGCCAGGTTTGGAATAAAGAGGGTCCTGGTGCTCAACAGTGGAGGACAATATGCATAAAATAATATTTTACCTGGGCACTTCACACAGACTACCCGAAGTAAAGACACCGGAGCACTCTTTTCCGTCTGCACGTTTTAATAGAAGGGGCTGACTGACGTTTCGACAGACAAGTCTGTCTTCCTCAGAGTTTAATAGAAGCAGAAGCTATGAGACCTGGGTTGGTCAATTTTCAAAATTGAACAAACCATGGGCAACATACAATTTAGCATAATTATGTCTGCTTCACCATCATCAAGGCTCTTTGTTTTTCTCCGTAGGGTTTTACTGCTGCTGTTGAAAATACAAATAATAACAAAGTTGAATGAGAAGAACTCAGATTGCACTCATTTTGCTTATTTTGATTTCATGTTGTGAAGCCTATCTCATCTTTTTTGTTGTTGTTATCAATTCTCTGTTTTTTCAAAGAAGAAAAGCAATGGACATTACAATGACAGACAGAAATAATCAAATGGTCCCCACTAGTAACGAGGTGTATGAAATGTGGTCTTCATTTTGAGAAACACTTGCAATAATACCACTGATATGAAATAGAGGCTACCAGTCATCTCAACCAATGTCTCATTTGTTTAGTGTAATTATACCAGGGTATTATAATGGATTTGACAATGATATACCGATGTTTAAAATGATAGATAACGCACCTTTAAGTTAATTATGCAATATCCATGAAATAGTAGGTTCCCGTCTTTAATTTCTTATCATTTTCTCAACCAAGGACTGAACTTACATAGAAAAGACCATTTATTTTTTAGCTATTTATTTTTGTGCTATTTATCACTATGCATGATGCAACATTTTCTATACAGTTTAGCTGAGTCACTTACAGTATCATTATGACTTTCAAAAGCTTTTACCCTCAAATCTTCTTCATTTCATCATGTGTTTAAGCCTTTGATCCAAAGAATATGCCCATAAAGAAAAGTCTTTGCAGGGTGTTTGAGCTAATTTACTTTCTACTTTATTGGTTTATTGTGATGGGACAATGCACATTAATGGACATGTTCAGAAATATAGAAGCCTCTATATACAAAAACATGTAAATATGCCGGAGTTAGCTAATGCTAGTTTACATCCGTAGTCCCCAATAAATATCAAACAATCATTCATTACATTCATTCAACGCACAAACTGATATACATGTAACGTGTCATCGCAAGAGATACCACAACATTACAGACATCAAATTACAGCAAAACACGGACAGGATGTACATGCAGCATGTCAGTGCTAAAAGAAAATACTACACCTTACATTCATCAGGTTACATGATAACAATACATAAATACAATACGAAAGGCTACTCTACTCTCTCTTAAGTGCTACACTTAAGTGGTGAAGTGCCTAGTGCAGGAGGAAGAGAAGAAGATTTGGAAGGTAGCTATTAAGCTAGTGTTCACAAAATTGGTTTGTTTTGAGCCAGTTTTTGAGCTGGCTTTTAAATGCCGCAAACGTGGGGCTTTCCCTAATAGCCAGGCAGTGTGTTCCAGCTAGTGCTGCCATTGATCGACCAGGTGTTTTTTGAAAACGTGGTTTTTCTAGCTTGGACTTCACAGTCCCCCCTAGCTGCTGCCCTTGTGCTCAAATTTCTAGCTAAAATTTTCTAGCTAAAATTCAAGCGTTTGGACAGCTTCAGTAGAGAATGTGTTGCTTCAAGTGAGAATGTGTAGCTTCAGTTGAGACTTTTTTCTATGCAAACAAATTAACAAAGCATTCTTGATCAACCGTGTGTGAATCAATTTCAATGTGCATGCTTTCATTTTATGCCTCTGGGATGTGTGGGCTAATTACATATTTTGCTAAATTACATGGTGAAAAGATTAGCAATATTGCAACTTTTTTTTCAACGGCAATTTTCTAGGTGGGGAAAAATGAATACAATACCCAATACTCAAACACAAAGACTCCACCAGAACAGCAGTATAGATGCAGCACATGCTAAATAGCCCAAGGACAGTTTCTCCACGCTATGTGCCTGAATAAAATGGAGGGTCTCAGTGAGGAAGATGTACACGTTGAGTTCCACAGGTTAATGTTCCCCTGGCTAACAGTGAGCTCTGATAATAGGTAAGAGCCGTGGCCATTACTCCCATTGTCGTTGGGAGGCTGTGTTGTGCTGAGCTGGCAGTGCTAGGTGCAAGGGATTACATTAATATAGGCCACTATGCCTTCCCCAAGCGTTCACAGCACTTTGAGAGAGAGAGAGACAGAGTGAGAGAGGGGAGAGAGAGGAGGGGGGGGGGGCTCACCTCAGTGCAGGAGCACTGGGCAGCCGGCTAATAATAAGGGCTTCTGTATGGGGCTAATATGAGCTAATCTATGTCTCCTATGATCTATTCTGATCTAATCAGCCTCTCTCCTACGTCAGCCATTTGTCATTTAAAGTAACATGGGACCTGCTAATGAACGTCAGGCCAGGCTGCCTTCCCAGACCAGTCTGATGCAATTATGCCTTACTGGATCCATGTCCACACTCGCTCCCTCCCTCCCTCCCTCCCTCCCTCTTTTCTTCACTCACTCACTCACTCACTCACTCACTCACTCACTCACTCCTTTACTCCTTCACTCACTCACTCACTCACTCACTCACTCACTCCTTCACTCCTTCACTCACTCAATCACTCACTCACCCCTTCACTCACTCACTCACTCACTCACTCACTCACTCCTTCACTCACTCACACACACACACACACACACACACACACACACACACACACACACACTCACTCCTTCACTCACTCACTCACTCACTCACTCACTCACTCCTTCACTCACTCACTCACTCACTCACACACACACACACACACACACACACACACACACACACACACACACACACACACCACACACACACACACACACACACACACACACACACACACACACACACACACTCACTCACTCACTCACTCACACACACACACACACACACACACCCACTCACTCACTCACTCACTCACTCACTCACTCACTCCTTCACTCACTCCACTCCACCTCATGCCGCCTCATGCCGCTCCACCCTGCAGGTATCACCAGAAGACTGCAAAACATATAGGATATGATCCATATGCAATGAAGATAAGCGGTTTTTCCAGCAACTTGTCCGATTTTGCTAGTGTCCTATGTGTCCTGCTATGTATCCTGCTATGTATCCTGCTGCTGGTTGCCCACCGGCATGATCACGTTTGCAAACAAGCCAATGGTCAATGGTCTCGCCCCGGTCGCCATCTTGACGTGACATCAACTGAAAACAAGCTATAGATACAGTCGGTCTGTGTGGGAACGCCCACAAAATGTTACTACGGCTGGAGACTAGACAGTGGGGTAAAAAAAAAAACATATATCACAATGGGCTGACTCACCAAAGGACGGTACTGCGGCTCTACACTACAGAATTGGGGATTCAAAAGCAGGTACATAGACATCTGTTCAGATGTGTGTTTACTGCAGGGGTTGAATCCCCGATGCTGTCTGGCTGGGCTGGGCTTGAGGATTTCCCCCATGCTAACCCATTGACCACACGTCTATGATGAGACACTGCCTGAATGTATAAATACATGATGTTCATCTTGTAAATTATGGTTCAATTTAGAGTAAAATAGACGATAAAGCAGACTTTGAAGCGTGATTGACAGGTCGCCTGTCCAGTGATCGCGCAGCTTGCTGATCACAGACCTAATAGCAGGCGGTGCTTTTGCACTAGCTGCTTCTGGCTGAAAAAATAAGAAAAAGGGAAGATGGCAACGGTCAAAAATGCCAAACTCAAGTCTTCAAAACGGGAGTCAAATCAATGGGTGGCTACGTCCATATTATATACAGTGCTTCTCCCTTGCATCCTTCCTTCCCTTCCCTAAGTTCTGTCTCCTGCTCCCTTCCTCCATACTTGTCTCTCCTTCTCCTGCCTCTTTTTGCACTCCCTAACACTCTCATGATAACTCTTTACTCCTTACCTCATTTTATCCCTCTCTGATACTCTGCTCTCTCTGATAACACATCCGAGCTCTGCTTTGCTCCCTGCTTTTCTTTCTCTCCTTTCCACTTCTTCACTACAACTCTCGATCCCTCTCTCTCTCGCTCCCTCCCTCCCTCCCTCCCTTCATCTCTTCATACACCCCTCCCCTCCTATCTCCTTCTCTCTGTGTCTCTCCCTCTTTCAATTCACTCTGAGCGATGGCCCTATTGATTCTCTCTCTGATGATATTGCCCAAGGACGACCACAGGGCAAAAAACCTCTTTAACTTCCCCATGTGTCTGTGTACTGTGTGTGTGTGTGTGTGTGTGTGTGTGTGTGTGTGTGTGTGTGTGTGTGTGTGTGTGTGTGTGTGTGTGTGTGTGTGTGTGTGTGTGTGTGTGTGTGCGCGTGCGTGCGTGCGTGCGTGTGTGCGCGTGTGTGCTAACTGCCAGGAGCCATTGCTAATCACATGTCAGAAAACAGCCTCTGGATTGTGTTGTGTGTGTGTGTCTGTCTGTCTGTCTGTCTGTCTCTTTCTAAATGTATCTCTGTGGGAGTACGTCTGTGTGTTTCTATGCAAGTGTAGGTTTCCAGTGCTTGTACATGTGTGTCCGCAGGTATTGCTGTGTTTTTTGTACTCCAAGCATGTATCGGTGTCGTTTGATTAAAGTTCTGTCCACTTTCTAATCTCTTGTTGGGGTGTGGACATAAATCTCCAACTTGTTCAGTCAGCCAGCGAGAAGGCAGTCTGTATTACATTATATTGTGTTTGTAACATACGGTAGACTCTTATTGAAACGTGACCGATAGGTTTCAGATTTGTCTCATAAAATGTTTTATTTATTTATTTTCCACTCCACTCCCCCTCTGCTCCGAGGCACCGAAGCCAGGGCACTCCACTTGCTGTCCCTCATGCCAGACACGCCCACTTTTCAACAGTCAAATCAAACTCCTCCACAAGCTCTGTCCTGCCTCTCTACCCTGTCAGCAGAGACACATTTCTACATTAACAATGATTTATTTCATTTCATTTATTTGTATAGACCAAATCAGCCGGGATGTTTACATTTACTTCCGGTTACCCCTGGGTCCACACATTATAATGGCGGTGGACGGCACAAACAGACGTGTTGAAGACAAAAACAGACAAAGAAGACAAAAATGGTTCGTCCGTGTTGTGTTGTTGTTTAATACAGGGCCGGCGCCAGGATGAAATGACTGAGGGGGCTGTTATAACTGGCGAGGGGGCTGATTTTTTTTTTTTTTTCGATTTTTTTTTTATTTATTTTTTATGATATTTTTATATCGTAAACAGTGTTGGGCAGTAACGCGTTACTTAGTAACGCGTTACTGTAATTAGTTACTTTTTTAGTAACTAAGTAAAACAAACCGAGTCAGAAGAAGGAGAGAGCAAGAGAAACCTGGCTACCTCGAGAGAGAATATGCGGGGATGGAGGCTAAATTGAAGGCGACGCTGGGTGAGGTAGACTTGGGTGTGTTCACTGGATTAACAGATACACTTTGGGTAAGTCAGTGTTGTAGGCTACACTTTGTTACTTCTTAACCTTCTTGTCAAAGCCTTAATTCTCACCGTAGTCAGACGGGCCGGCCCAGGGAATGTTGACAGATCATCACTTTTCTTTCAGCAACGAAGCTTGAAACGTTTGCATTGAGGCTGTTGTATTACCACTCCGAGTTTCCGACAGTAACAGCATCTTTCACTCACGTTATCTGTTTGTGACTGTCTGATTTCATTTCGTGTGAAGCTAGCCAGTCTTAACACACCACTTCCTGTTCTTTCTAACCGAATTTCAAAGTAAAATGCCTTTGGCTTTTCGTTTAACATAGCCTATATAATACCAAAGCGAAAATAATTAATACAATGACATGCTAGACGGTATTTGGGGTAAAAATAAAAATAAAAGTAACTAGTAAAGTAACTAGTAACGTACCTAGTTACTTTTTGAAAAAGTAATCAGTAAAGTAACTTTTATTACTTTTTTAAGGAGTAATCAGTAACAGTAACTAATTACTTTTCCAGAGTAACTTGCCCAACACTGATCGTAAAACATAGGTTATATACCCGCTATGCCTATTTCTGGACTTTTTAACCATAATAACCTCTGAAAAGCGCAATAACACAAGAAAGACTACTATTCAAAATCAAATAAAACATTTATTTCACAGCAGCAGATTAAGGCATTAATAGAGGTTCAAGGGTTCATAGGTTCAAATTTAATAAATAGCTACATCTCTGACACCTTGTGACAACCAAAGCACAGCAAATAGCGCTTCCCTGCCAATTCTGAAACAACAGAGCTATGTTTACAGGGGGTAGCCTACATCAACTTAAACTGATCAAATTTGATGAAGACTGCAGAAACAGCAGCCTAAACATGTTAGGTACAAACATTGCCTAACTGGCCTTTATAGATTAACTGTTCTTTAAATTTTTTTTTTTTTTTTTTTTTTTTTTTTTTTTTTCAAGTGAGGGGGCCGAAAATTGAACTGAGGGGGCTAAGCCCCCTGAGGCCCCCTCGTGGCGCCGGGCCTGGTTTAATATCATTCATAACAACACTTTCACTAACGTTAGTGGAGACCAGACTAGCTAATTTACCTGTTGGACCAGACCAGAGTAGACTTGAAGCTAAATTAAATTAACGTGGCGTCAGTAGCTCTGTCTGTAACGTTAACGAGTCTGCAAAAAAACAGCGAGTTTGACAGACAAACAAACGTTATTAGCTAGCTAACACTACATAAAACAAACACAGAAGAAAGGCTAGATACGTCGGACAAGCATGTTTACCAACCGTTTAACCATTTAAATTGAAAGTAGTCGGCCCAAAACAACGAGAGGGTTTGACAGCATTTATTTGACAACACGCACATTTAAACCTGCCGCCTTCCCCAAGTGGTACCCGGAAGTTAATTTGTTTACATGGTGACGTCACGGTGATTTGGTCTATAGGGACAGGTACACGTACATAATAGTGTTCACAAAATAGCGTCAATAAACCTATGAATGTTGTACCAAAGCATGCATAGCCCAGGGCTAGTTTGCAATGCCAGTCCCTAGATGTAACCAAACATTCCTGTAAAATAAAAATACACAAAAATACAGCAAAATACAATGAAAAGACACATCGCAAAGATCAGATACTAAAAGTTAAATTCAGGTCAAATGTCAATGCAGTAACAATTCAAATATCACAGTTAAGACAGTTCAAATTAGAAGTCTGTTCAGTTTAGTTAGGAGTGCGTGCAGTTTAGTTAGGAGTGCGTACAGACCTGATGGAGCTTCAACCAGTCTTTGACGTTTTTATTAAAACCCTTAATTTCTAGGTTTAGTTTTATTTCCTCTGGCAGTGTGTTCCACATTTGAGACCCCTTAATGGAGAACGCGGACTGTCCAAAAGAGGTTTTGCGGCATGCAATTTTGCAGTTACCACTAGCCGTGCGCCTGGTAACCTGGTGACATTTGTCGGCTGACAAATCGGCTCAGAGCCTCCGGTATTACAATGATTATGTTACATGAGCCTTTCGGCAACATTAAATATCTTTGGCGATTAGACTCCGTCATGTCATCAGCTTGATAATGACGTCATGATCAGCAGGGGTAGTGCAGCAAGGAGTAGGAATGAATATTCCCCCCATGGAGTCTAGACTTGGTGGTGGTGGAGGCGAGGTCTTGGTCTTGCTGGAGAAGGCTTCTGAATCAGAAGCCCTTGGAGAGGACTGGAGGAGAATGGGGTGGAGGAGGGTCGCAGAGAGGCACTGAAAGAGCAGCAGACAGCACAAGAGAAAAGGCGGCTTTTAACTTGACAGCTAACGATGACAGGCTGAAAGGAAGATGTCTTACTCTGATTGGTTTAAGCTAAACGTTACCGCCCACGAACCCTGCCCAGCAAGCAAAATTACGTAATGATAACGTTGTGATGACGTGTTCCAGTGACGTTCAGGACTAGGCCAGATCACATGGTGATTTGGGGATGATTTAGACGTCTATGCGGGAACGTCAAGCTGACGTCGAAATATGACCGTTACCATGAATGGGCATGTTCAGTTATTCGGCTATGTAAACAGTGTATATTCAGCAACTTTATACATAAAGCTATAATTATGTCCAGATTAACAATTTTATGCTACATTTTCAAAAAATATAATAACCATCCCGTGTGGGATTTGAACTCGGGATCTACGGCTACTCTACCGCTAGGCTATCTGTTCACTGAAATATTCTGCTGTAGGTTGACTAATATAGCCTACTGTTTCAAAACATGCACCCCTTGTTCTTTTTATACCAGTATAACATCCATGGAGTTGGGACAGTTTTATTAAAAACGAAAGCTAATTAAATTCAAACCTTAATCTGGAAGAATCATTGAGGGTCCCCTCAAAATTTACAAGTGTCACCAACATTTGTTTGCCAGTGCTCCTGCACACACAAACAAGCTATGAAACACTTGTTTATTTAAAACGTTGCCGTCAAGTCGGACATCCCTAAGCACTCGCCTCACCGCCCGCAGCATAGAGACCAATGTTATTTGTCCAGCTTGGAGGATCGCTCATTTAGGTGAAAATGCAGGTTGTAGTTCGTTGTCTACCATAAGATGGGAAAGAGTCGTGTGTGCAGTACACACTTCGTTTATGAGCTCTTGATCCGGGAAGTGCAAATCTGTCAATATATTTCCAACTTTACCGAACTTTTGTGGATTGCACATCACAGTGTGTGTAACAGTTTACAACCTGTGTAAGCAGAACCCCGAAACACATGCTACAACATGCAACTCCCAACTCAAATGTATAGTTTACGCCTCGCAGTGTATTTTCTCTCTTTCAAAACAATCTGGCAACAAGATATGCAAGTGAGACAATTGCAGGATTCCCCTGCAATTCATCTCCTGTAGTCACGTACCTCCACGAATAAACAGTTTGTTAATCAGCGCAGATTGTCCAGTGTCCACATGCAAGTGCTGATCACTCGGATTTTGGATAAAAAATAGCCCAGGCTGAGAAATATGTGATTGATTGCAACCATTTAGTTATCCTCATGGATATTTCAGTGGTGAGTGAAATTAGTTGGATAGTGATACTTGGGCCAGATCTGAGTCGTCATGATATGACTTGAGCTGACCCCGATTGGGCTCTCTCGATTCGTCCGGGTCCGTCCGTGCTTGCTGGGTGACCATAGGTAGAAGCGGGAAAGGGGTGAATGAGTGGGCATGGCAACTAAAAGGTTTCTCTTTAGAGGAGAGTGAATGAAAAGGCATGACAACTAACAGGTCTCCCTTCCAGAACTTTCGCTAAGCTTCATGAGTCACATACTAATGGTGCGAATACAGAGTTGGGTCTTCAGTCTAAAAAATATGAACTTAAATTTGCAATTATTTACACTTCTAAAATGAGGGAAAGAGAATATGGATTAGGCATTAAGGCCCCTATCGTTGCATCGGCGCAGTTTCTAGGCCGAGCGGCAGGCGCAGATCAAAGCAGTGGGCGTGGAAAGGCGCACTTGATATCGTCGTGCTGGCGCTAGATGCAGCCCAAAGCATTACAACCACGCCTTTTAGGCGTAAAATTATGCACCGTCATGCTCATTGGATAAGTGCAATAAACGAATCGCATGCTTGCCTTTTTAGCTCCAATTCCAGTGATCCCGCAAAACCAGACGAAAGCCAAACGCTCTGCCCCCCCCCCCCCCCCTCCCTTCATCCAGCCTGTCTGTCTGCATTATAGGCTATTATTCCTATTATTCCTTCTCAAACCAATCTAACTGCAGTTTCAATACTGCAAGCATGTAAATACGCTACACTATAGCAAGATCAAAGTGAAAATAATGTTCTATGCATCAGCTAGAAAAATATAGCCTATTAGATTGGTGAAAGTTTGTCCAGAAAGATATCATTTTCTCTCGCCTGCTGCAGGAAGGATGATGCACATAAATATACCCTACATTATGTCAAGTCATTGCATAAATGTGTTTTTATTGTAAAACTAAATGTGAAATAGGGCCAAGTTATTGGACGGACATCACAGTATAGCAGATGCCATTAGAAGCGCGTTCCGAAGCGCGTTCCGCTGTTACTTCTCTAAATCACGTTAACTCGACAAGGGGTATATATATGGCCAGGAGGACATATAGTTTCACATAGGGTGGTGTTTTCATTTCGAGGTTTTATTTGGTCCAATATTGAAATGTTGACAATGGCAGGCTGTGTTACCATTACACATTAATTTAGAACTACCTTTTATATCTATTTTGGCTCATTTGGTGGCTATTTAGTAGCGAAATGAAGAAACACAATGCATGCTGGGAACTCAGAGAGAGAGAGAGAGAAGGGTGACAGAGAAGAAGCAGTGAAGGCAAAGAATAGGCCTGCTTTTGAAAAGCGCAAAGCGCTAAATGTAGGCCAGCTCCCAAGATATGACTAGGCTGGTATTTAGCGCCGACACGCCCACTTTGGGACTGCGCCACGCCCATTCGGCCTAAAGCGCATTTGGCAGCCTAAAGCCTATTGCTATCTTGCCGAAACAGGCGCAAGGCACGTTTTTTTGCGGTTAAGGCCCGTAATAGCGCCGATGGCCTGTGGGAGAATAGAGCCCTAAAAGTCTTTAGCAGCTTGGTCTGTGTGTCTCTGTGTGGTCTAGCTGGATCTCCCCTGTGAAGCTGCAGGCTCACAGGTGGGCTGAGTTAAATAGCAATCTGTGTGGTGTCATGTTGACTGACAGGCAGACTCCTCCTCCTGGCCTGTCAGTCACAGGTCTGAATCTGACCCAAATAAACTGCAACACATCCTGTTCAAATGGCATTTCAGCTCCGCTTTCATTTGAAGTAGTGACGAAGAGTTTGTAGCGGGCGGCTCGGGCCGGACCCGAGATTAGGGCTGCTGGGTGCTGATGATCCAGAGGGAAGGCAGGCTGATGATGGCTTAGGGCTGCTGGGTGGTGATGATCCAGAGGGAAGGCAGGCATGGCTTGGGAAAGCTGACGAAGCAAGCAGGTGGACAGGCGTTCCTGGAGACAGGGAGCCAGATGTCAGGTTGTGGGCAAAAGGCAGACATAACAGACAAGCAAGCAGATAGCATATGGCTGGATATGCTCACAACAACCAACCATGTTGGCACAACAATCCTGCAATTACTGGCTCTCTCTCTGCCCCGTCTTTATACTGGCATGGAGATGAGTGCTAATGACTTGATCTGGGACAGGTGTACTGATTGCTGATTGTGGAGAGAGAGAGAGAGAGAGAGAGCGGGCCAGTGGAAGGGGAATGAGGCAGACAAAACAAAAACCAAACACACCAAGCATACGTCACTCATACTAAGGAGAGTGAAAATAAACAAAAACACACACTCACACCAGCAGAGGTGTCACAGAGGCGGGATTGTGACTGACATAGACACAAATACACACTCGCAAACACATACACATATAGCTACAGACACACAACACCTCAAATTTGAAAAGATACTGGAGGAGTAAAACAGTTTAAAGAAAAAGCAGAGTCTGCACACTGACTTTTTGCTCCCGTGGTGTACATTTATTTAAGTTCCGTGACATTTTGAGCTGCACAGCAGATATATTCATTAAATTCACTGAAAATGAACCTGCAGCGGTGGCTATTGTAGAAGTCCCGCCTCCCATGCAGCTGTCCTGTGTTAGTACTGCAGGATGCTACAAGGAAGCAATTTGTTTTGGTTACAGTCATTCCCTCACTGCAGTGGTGCACAAAGCATCTCGCATGTGTGTCTTCCCTGCATCTGTCTCCATGGGCTGCATTTATTCAACTTCAGCTATTTCATCATGTGATGTTTTGAGCTGTAAAGTCACTTCGAAAACCTTTGCCAAGTAAGCTGAATAAGCTAGAGTGAATTCAGATATCTGACATTAAAAAAAATACAAGTACAGTATAATTATGCAGAAATCATGAGCATTTTGTATTTTCTCCACCCAAATGTCTTACAAAGCTTTGAGCATATGGGCTCTTTACAAGTGAACCGCCTGTTTTATGGAAAATCCTTCCTGCTTTCCTTAATCCCTCAGCCTTCCTCGTTCCAGGAAATAAAGCTTTAGTGAATACACATGCTCTTTATCAGCACTGAATACTGTAGTTACACATCCACACAGGAAATAAAGCTTTAGTGAGTACACATGCTCTACACGTGATTAGCCTTTTTTTTTAATTAACTAGGCATTTCACGCGCTACGCGCACTCGATTCCTAGGCTCGCCCGCTGTGCGGCTCACTTGCTCCCTTGCCCCGCACTGCTCTTATGACATTACTGATGACCACTGCACGTCACGGCCACGCCTGCTCTATGACATCACTGATGACATCATCACGGATGACATCACTGATGACATCATCACGGATGACATCACTGATGACATCATCACTTCCCTGAGTCCAACTCAGCTCAACCTCCACTCAGGTGTCTTCCGTCAGTAGCTAACAAACGGAGCTCTCCATGGTGCTGAACCTGTTTTCACTCATTTTGGCCACTAATTAGCCATTTTTGCCAATTTAGTCGGCCCTAATTACCTAATTAAAAAATCCGGCTTCATGCTCTTTACACTTCCTGAAATATTCAGTGTGATCTCAGGTAAAATGGCATAGCTGTGGCCAGACATAATTTCTGCTCACACACACACACACACACAGACTCACACACGCACGCACGCACGCACGCACACACGCACGCACACAAACACACACACACACACAGACACGCACGCATGCACGCACGCACGCACGCGCGCACACACACACACACACACACACACACACACACACACACACACACACACACACACACACACACTTCGCATTCTTATTATTCACCTTATGTAGCCATGCCCATTTGACCCGGTTGTGTGGTCGTGTGACGACTTCCGGCAAAAAAAGAAAAAGAAAATGGCTGGCTGCTCCAATATCATCTAACTCTGAATTAACTAATAATTTAGCCAATTGTATGTAACATACCAAATGAAAACAAACGGCAATGTCTAAGAATGCAACGCCATGTAACTGGCTCGTTAATTCTCGCATTCCAGGGAATTACGTTAACGTCTGCGGGTCTTATAGACGTAAGTGGCTCGAGCTGCGCTCGGAGGAGAGAAAACCATCTGAAGCTTTCTTTGTTGAAGTCCAGGTATGTTTTACAAGAAAGTGCTCGTCATTGTCGACCATAACGTTATCTGACCTGGCTAACAGTGGATACTCTGCTTGCTTGCTGTGTACCGAGCTCAAAGTAGAGTATACGTTCTTTGTTTTACCCCCTGCACTGTCCGCTACAAAAACAACTATCTTCCTCGACATTCTTTTATATTTCGCGCCGTGACCGCCGGAAGTGTTAACATGACCCGGAAGAATTTGGCCCACCCCCGCGTCTGAATACAATGCATCAGAAAGGGTCCATATTGTCTCTGAGATATCCAATCATAATGTCTGGATTCTGGCCCTTTTGGCCCAGTGGTAATTCACTCGTTCATTTCTTTTGGACATGCAGCTTCAGGAGTTTAGGAGATGTAAGAAGAGCATTATCCATTCACTTTACTCACCCACTTTCCACTCCCACTTCTCTTATCTCTCGGCCACCGAAGCCTTGCAGATGAATGGCTTGACAATATCCCTGGTTCATAATGAATAGTTGTTAGGTTATTGCAGCTCCATCAACATAATACCATGACCTTTCCGTCTCTCCCACAGTGCAGATATTCACGAGGCTTGGAACATCCTATTTCTATGATCAATTAATTGAAAGTTTTCCGAGAAGTGTACGCAGCCTCCGGTCCCGGATGCTCCATATTATTACATGTAACACACTGTAACAGACTGTAACAAGCCTTAGCTTGTACGCTGTTGTTGAAAGCTAAATGTGCATGACCCAAGCCATGGTTAATTGGTAACACCCCCTGAGATGCGGTGTGTAATAATTGGTCTGAACTGCAGGCGGTCTGGCTGCTTTTGCGGGATAAGATAATATTGTGCAAGGTTTATTGGAGTTCCCGGGGAGGAGAGAGAGGGATGGGGGTTGCAGAGAGAGAGGGAGAGAAGA
>NC_139625.1:23158784-23181284 GCF_964638095.1 Poromitra crassiceps | reverse complement strand
CAAATGATCCCCCTTGCTCCATAAAGTAGCAAATTAACTGCTTTACCCTGCGCTGGTTCCTGTTAAAGGAGCCACACAGGAGGTAATTTATGTCCAGTGTTATGATGTACAGTAGGAAGTAGTTTCAGATGAGCATCAGCAAAGATGGAAGTTAGTCCAAACCTCATAACTTCTCGGGTAATAACCCTCCCAGAATAACAACAGATTGACTCTTAGATCTATTTGTAGAGTAAATAACCTGATACAAGCGACATGATTTACAGATACATCGTAAACAGCTTTTACACAAGGATCTGATTGTCCCTGGAAATACTATAAAAGGCAAACTCTAAATCATCTAAAAGCCATATAACTTCCTCATAGCCATCACCACTTTTCTTTGTCATGTCCTGCATTCCCTGCTACGCATTAGATAATGGAGAGTGAGACCTCTCCTCTCTTTTCTTCTCACCTCCCCTCTCCTCTCCTGCCTTCCCCTCCCCGTCCTCTCCTCTCTCTCTGTTATGGTCTGCAGGATGTTAATTAGATTGGTTCAGGTATTGCTTCAGTATACCTATTATCATTATGCTGCACAGAAGTGGCACAAACAAGACGAGTGGTACAATATAGGCAATACTGTATAGCAAAGTGGAATAAAGTAGAATATATAACACATTATATATTACAATGTAGTACTTAGAACATAACAAATGGTATATAACAGTAGAGTGGAGCAAAATAGTAAATCAAGTTCAAGTTTTATTATTACCCAAGTGGCAGAGGTACACTGAAATGCATGGGCATAAAAAAATAAAAAATCTTAAGTCTAAATCTTAACAGAAAGGGAACTTTTGTATCGTTCAGTTTGTGCTGATGGAATTGAGAGTTTGTTTTGATCCCTCCTCTGCCTTCCCGTTGCCTCCGCCCTAATAGGCGGTAGCCAGGACCTTAACCACAAGGTGACGATCAATCATTTTGTCTCGTAGAGAACTGGGAGAGGGTGCATAAGGCTTTTTGGTAGCGCGCATACTCTCGCCCGCGAATGTGGCAGACACACTTTTGAAGCCACTCCGTCTTGTATTTGGGCTTGGTTTAGCAAACATTGCCAGGGTGGCATATTCCAGGCAGGGTCTCAGCTATAAAGGTCTTGTTTTGGGATATTGGCTTTCTTGAGGCGATGCAGGAAACAACAAACACTTTTGTGTCATTGCAGAGACCGGTTCACTCCACAGTGTCACATATTTGTAGCACCTGAATGTGAAGGTGACTGGGGACAGGTATGGTTCCTGTGGAAAGTGATGGAGAGAGGACCTTACATTTAGTGGGATTAAGCGTCATTTTGCTTGACTGGCCCCATTCATCAAAGGCGTCAAGTATTCCTTGTGGCGAGCTCTGGTTGTTGGTTTTGCACGAGTGGGCCAAATTCAGATCGTTGAGGTATTTCCACCTGTTGTCATCTCCAGCAGCGCTGTCAATGACAGCTAAGCGGGCCAAGCAGGGTCCCTTGGGCCACGCCACTGTCAATTCCTGCCAGTCTGGTAGCGGGCTCTTTGCTGTAAAAGTCAGGCATGCAATGACAATCGTCGGGTCAACTTTATCAAAAGCTTTTGAAAAATCCCTGGTGATGAGTATGGTTATTGTGGAATGTATGTAGGCTATATGAGTGTTTGTACAAGTAATACATGATGTTGAGGGCATGAGTGTCTGATCTATCAACTTTCCAGCTTTCAAAGTGAAGCGGATCAAGATTGCGTGTGCTGATGTCCTGCTTTACTCATGCTGATGCAAAGCTCTCAGCTAGTTTCACCAGTCGGGGAGTGAGAGATGTTTGCTGGGTGGACAGGGTGACATTTGGGATTTGGCCCTACAGTGGCCTTTCCACTGTGGGGGGACTTTGCCCTGCTGGAAGGACTTGTTCAAGATGTCACACTAAGGTTGACTGAGCTCACAGGCAAATTCTCTCAGAATCCGCTATGGTACATCGTCAGGGCCCGCTGCTTTCCATAGCTTATCATCGACTTGCCAGACCTTTTGAGGAGTGGCTGTGGCGTAGGAAAAGCAGTAAGAAAGCAGGGAGGGCTGCTAGAGTAGAGCTGAGTAGAGTAAAGAAGAGTTGAGTGAAATAGAGCAGATTGGAGAGTATAAAGGAGTAGTCAGTGTAGAGCAGAATGAGTGAAATAGAGCAGATTGGAGAGTATAAAGGAGTAGTCAGTGTAGAGCAGAATACAGAAGAGGAGCGTTGAGTAGAATTAAATAGTGGAGTAGAGTCAGCAAAGAGCAGCACAGAACACAATTTATTATGGGGGAGGAGAGCCAGCAGTCCATTTTAGCAGAGTCAAGCAGATAGAATATTATTTACCTGGATGACAATAGCCCAGTGGTGGCAGTGACACTGCAGGTATTACAGTATAGGAGTGACCCTGAATGTGGCCCGTGAGGGAAGGATCCCATGTAGGCGACGGAGAGATAACGCAGATCTCTAACCCCACTCTGACCACCTCTGCATATATATGGCCCACATCAGCATGGCTGACAATAATGCTTCCGCTTATGCTAGCACACAGACGCACATACACATGCACACACACTCAAACATACAGCAGAGCACATTCAAATGCCTGAAAGCACACAAGCACGTATGTACACACGCACGCACACACATACATACATACATACGCACATGTACGCATGCACGCTCTCACACACACACACACACACGCACCCACACACACACACACACACACATGCCTGTAAGCAGTTAGTGAACCTCGGCTAGCTCCCCTTATCGGCATAAGCCGGCCATGGCTTAAGAATAAGCAAAAGGAAACCACTGGAACAGACACTTTGTATAGATTTAGGAAATATTTATAATGTACCATTTCTGGAGCTGTAAATTAACTCTGCTATTTTGCAATTTATTGTGGAGTCGCTTCCTAAACACATACAGTACCTTTACACATTTGTGATTTGAGTCTTTGTGGATTGGACTGTCTGCACAGCTTGTGATATATGAATATATATATATCACACCCGTAGGGCTGTGGAGAGTATTTTCCTCGCCACGACACTCTTTATTACAGCCCGCTGAAAAATAAGTAGGTAGTTGAGAACTTTTTGGCCCCTGATGTTTTAAATCTTACGTGTATTAAATTTGCCAAAGAGAGATCAGTCAGTGGATTGAATCAGATGAGTAAAAACTCATCCTCAAATTTCTCAGTCACTTAAATTTCTCAGTCACTTAAATCCCACATGAGCAGAACTCGCCAAACCACCACAGTGGTTTCGGCAGGCGGCAGCGAACACACAAATCCCTTTCCTCTGCCTGGTGGTGGTGGTGGTGTGGTGTGGTGTGGTGTGGTGTGTGTGTGTGTGTGTGTGTGTGTGTGTGTGTGTGTGTGTGTGTGTGTGTGTGTGTGTGTGTGTGTGTGTGTGTGTGTGTGTGTGTGTGTGTGTGTGTGTGTGTGTGTGTGTGTGTGTGTTTCATCGACCTATATAAGATGGACGCAATTCCATGGTCCCATAAGTGAAGCCGCTGCATGTTAGATCGCCGCCCTGACGGCTGAATCCAGTATTAGGTCACAAGGCCCGCCTCCCCATGTTAGTGGATGGGAAAATCACAACCGAAATAATCACAGTATACGTCAGATAATTTTTTTCCAAAGGTGGTTTGTATCATTTTAGATAGTCATTATCATGCTAATGCCTGTGCAAGTGGTCATTTTTCTGATCAGTTTGTTTTTAAGTAGTTATTTGACATATAAAAAGGGATAAAAATGGATGATTGACAGCTGTGGCAGCCAGTCTCAAGCCGTCATTGGCTGGACAGGGTCTGCACATAATAGATCTATTCGTCACAGACAAGACACACGGCTTTATGTTATCTAACGCTGCCTGGAGGTCGGTGGCTCATGTTGGCTGTGCTGGCTACAGACATCAATGGACCCCAATAAAAAGAACATTGTTTTGAGGAATGAAAACAAATGTTTTGTGCGCGAGGAATTAACGTTGGTTGGGGACTGAAGTAAGTTCAGAAAATATGTGTTTTATGAGTTACTCCAGCTACGTTATAAGTAGGCTACACAATGGTTTTAACATGCAAGCTAGCATTAGCTGCTTGCATGTCGGCTGTTTTTCATATTACTATAACTTAACAACCGATAACGATAGCTGGAATAACACAATAATAGACACATATTTTCAGAACTGACCAGGTTGTCCAACTGACAGGAAATGTGTTTTATAACGTTAACTCCCGTCCCGGGTATAAGATGAGATGAGGGCGGCCTAGTACACAACCACCATTAGCTCATCGCTAACGGGTTAGCATGACACACAATGGCTTTAACATGCAAGCTAGCATTAGCTGCTTGCTAATCGGCTGGTTTTCATATTACTATAACTTAACAACCGATAACGATAGCTGAAATAACACAATAATAGACACATATTTTCAGAACTGACCAGGTTGTCCAACTGACAGGAAATGTGTTTTATAATGTTAACTCCCGTCCCGGGTATAAGATGAGATGAGGGCGGCCTAGTTAGTAGTACACAACCACCATTAGCTCATCGCTAACGGGTTAGCATGACATACAAACAGACGTTTTATTTCTTGTAGGCTATTAAAGCAACAAACGTTTTTATATGCATATCTGGGGGAAATGCTTTGACTGTGGGGATGTTCGTTGTTCACAAGCTCCTCTCTTAGTAACGATATACCAGGCAATAGACCAGGCAGCCTGGCTCAGGTCTAGGCTAACGCGGGTACAACATCGTAGCCTCACGGTTACATGTGTTAAACCAACATTTGCACCAAAAGAAATGTAATCATTAAGTTAATCAAAATGCCACGGAAACATTAGGCTAATCAACACAGAGCTGTTCATCCGAGAATTTCCCCCAGTGAGAGGCAGAGCCAAGCAGCCCTGGCTCCTCTTGCGGGCTGAGAGCAGCCCGGAGATCTGACTGGCTGATACAACCATTGACAGTACAACTCAATCTCCGACAACGGAGAACGTTACAGGCTGCAGTACCCACAACACCAGCAAACAACGTTGCGTAAAGCGTCAAGGTTAGATTTGTAACACCAACATTTGCTCCAAAAGGAATTAAATCATAAAGTTAATCAAAATGCCACGAAAACATTAGGCTAGACACAGCAATCCCCCCAGTGAGGCTGGCCTGCCTCCACTTCCGGCCCGCGCTGAGAGCGCTGAGAGCACAGCAGCAGCCTGGAGGTCTGAATCTCCGACAACCAAAATCAGATTTTCGTACAGGCGTCATTTTGATAAACTGATCTCATAGTGGGAATCTTCCTGGTTACTTTTGGCGAGACAAAAAATATTACAACTTAAAGTGTAATATTTACAGAGCTAGACTGTATATAAATACACAACGCACTGTGCGCATTCTAGAAACAGCAGCTCTACATAAGAAAGTTCAGAGGGGCGTGGAGCTCTCGCAGGTTCTCAATCAAAGGCGCTAGTGCGCATGCTCTGGTTCACTGATCTGGCCGGATTTTGGCTTCAATACACATACAGGGTGGAGATACGGACGCTCTCTCCATTCATATTATAACTCAATGGTGTGTTTCTGTTTATATGTACTGTATGTGTGTGTGCAACCCAATCACCAGAATAGAATGTTGGCATTTAGCGTGTCTGGAGAAAAACAGCAATATTATGTACAGTACAATATCAACATACATTTTAAACGAAATATCGGTAAATTATGTAAAACATGGCGGGCCTTGTTACCTTCCTCTGTTGTTAAAAACACATGTTAGTTAACACGTTTAGACAACAAGGCCACTTGGTTGGGTCGTTTAGTCAACAAAGCACTGATTCATAAAAGCTATGTAAAAAGCAACTATTGGTTGGGTTTAGTGAACTAAAGCAACATGGTTATAAGGTTAGGGTTAAGGTTTGGGTTAGGGTTAAACTTGGTTATAAGGTTAGGGTTAAGGTTTGGGTTAGGGTTAAACTTGGTTAAGGTTAGGGTTAAGGTTTGGGTTAGGGTTAAAACCCAAAGCCTCACTCGGGAATTGAACATTGCTCTCTTGCTTGTACAGTAAGACGAGGACGCTAGACAGGTCCACCGATCCCACCCCTACTCCTTTAGGCGCCAGCGACGTACTTCAAGATGAGATGATGAAATGTATAACTTTAATATTCACGTATCTAAATATCAAATGCAATGTATTATGGTTCAGAATACGTATATTCTACCTGTGGATTCCAGAAACATACAATGCCCACATTTTATTTTATTATTATTTTACAGACATGTGCATGTAGCAGTGTGCACAGACATGTGCGTGTAGCAGGTGTGCACAGACACGGGCATGCAGCAGGTGTGCACAGACACGTGCATGCAGCAGGTGCACAGACACGTGTGTGCAGCAGGTGCACAGACACGTGCATGTAGCAGTGTACACAGACATGTGTGTGCAGCAGTGTGCACAGACACGTGTGTGTAGCAGTGTGTACATACATGTGTGTGCAGCAGTGTGCACAGACACGTGTGTGTAGCAGTGTGTACAGACACGTGCGTGTAGCAGTGTGCACAGACACGTGTGTGTAGCAGTGTGCACAGACATGTGCGTGCAGCAGTGTGCACAGACACGTGCGTGCAGCAGTGTGCACAGACACGTGCGTGCAGCAGGTGTGCACAGACACGTGCGTGCAGCAGGTGCACAGACACGTGCGTGCAGCAGGTGCACAGACACATGTGTGCAGCAGGTGCACAGACACATGTGTGTAGCAGTGTGCACAGACATGTGCGTGCAGCAGTGTGCACAGACACGTGCGTGCAGCAGTGTGCACAGACACGTGCGTGCAGCAGGTGTGCACAGACACGTGTGTGTAGCAGTGTGCACAGACATGTGCGTGCAGCAGTGTGCACAGACACGTGCGTGCAGCAGTGTGCACAGACACGTGCGTGCAGCAGGTGTGCACAGACACGTGTGTGCAGCAGGTGCACAGACACGTGCGTGCAGCAGGTGCACAGACACATGTGTGCAGCAGGTGCACAGACACGTGCGTGTAGCAGTGTGTACAGACACGTGTGTGTAGCAGTGTGCACAGACATGTGTGTGCAGCAGTGTGCACAGACACGTGTGTGTAGCAGTGTGTACAGACACGTGTGTGTAGCAGTGTGCACAGACATGTGTGTGCAGCAGTGTGCACAGACACGTGTGTGTAGCAGTGTGCACAGACATGTGCGTGCAGCAGGTGTACAGACACGTGCGTGTAGCAGTGTGCACAGACATGTGCGTGCAGCAGTGTGCACAGACACGTGTGTGTAGCAGTGTGCACAGACATGCCCACCTGTTTGCGTGGCCCTGTTTATATTTGTGTGTGTGTGTGTGTGTGTGTGTGTGTGTGTGTGTGTGTGTGTCTGTCTGTGTGTGCGCGTCCATTGGCATGTGTTTCTGTGTCTCCAGCCCAGTTTCTTGGTGTCTGGCTCACTGCTGATAAGGCCGCGTGGCGAACCTCTCGAGGCTTAAATACACAGCAAAATGAAGAGACAATTAGTGTTCTGTTGTTTTACAATCAATAAATATTAAATACAGTTAAACGGCGAGCGCATATTGAATCACTCTGATGATAGTTCACTTGTTAACCGCTGCATGGCCACTTACTGTATGCAAGTACTTTTATTAACGGAGATGTGCCAAGGCACAATTCAGCTGTTTTTGACTGACAAATCGTGTATTTCACCGCTGTTCGTTAATTTATGCAGGTTCAAAACAGAAGCTTTGAGATTGATTTATCAACTGCTAGCTTAAATTTGCAACATTAATCTGCCGTGTTGTCAGTCGCTCTCATTAATTGTCAGTAGTGGCCACCTCTACAGCCACTCTTTTATAATGAAGGAGCACTGAGTATCAGCCAAGCTGCTTTCTGTGGATCCCAAAAACAACACATGGGCCCATTCATCATGCTAGTTCCACTGTATCAGATAGCAATCCATCTCCCCTCCCTAAAATACCAGAGTGCTCCCTCAATTTATTCAGCTCTTAAGAGGGCCCCTCCCCTCTTCCCCTCCTCATCTCTCTTTCACTCCGCTCCACCTCTCCTCCATTCGTCTCTGCTTCCGGCACCTTCCCGCCAGCCAGGATCAAACTGTGAATTAGTGAAGTCCTTGAGAAACCATGATTCAGACATTCAGTGTCGGCTCCGTGGCCCTCCCACATGCCCTCGTGGTCCCCCCGCCCCTCCATCTATTACTCAACTTTAGACAACTGCCCCCCCATCCCCCCTGCCCCGCTTCCTCCTCACCAGATCCTCTGCCACTAAATCACCTCCAACAGTTATCTCTGCAGCAGGGAGGGGTCAGAAAGAAACCTGAGAACATTTAAAAACAAGAATAGCAAGAAGGGTGGATGGAAGAAAGAAAGAAAGAAAGAAAGAAAGAAAGAAAGAAAGAAAGAAAGAAAGAAAGAAAGAAAGAAAGACAGACAGACAATTTGTGAGTTGGACACTTTGCCTCCACTCATTGCATATGAGAAGTAATGAACAGCATGCTGGGTGGGTTTTGATACTCGTTATTGTCCAAAAATAATAATTTGTGTGGGAATATTTCTCATTAAGTATTATTTTCTTCTGCGCTCTTCATTTCCAGCATCCTGAAGGCACGGGGCAATAAACTGAGAAAGGAGAGAGAATAAAGTAAGGACTTTGATGAAGGCACAGTTGATGTCTAAACGCTAACGGCACAAGTTGAACTGTGTGCTTCAGCTTTTCTCCTCTCTCACACTTTGTAGTCTAGTTTGGAAAAGTCTCAGTGAGAGCTACAGTATAGCATTTTAATGCTACCGCATCATTGGAAACAATAACAATCATTTTCACAGAAAATAGAGCTGCAATCGCACCAAATGTGCAAATCATCCCGTTCATTTCCCCCCTCCCTGTAGAAGTTATGCATCTCAAGATTACATTTTCCAGGTGAGGAAAATGATTGAATACTAAATAGGTTACATCAACAAATAATGTTAAATGAAGCGAGAATGTGCGCTGATGCTTGACCTCTGAACACATCCAGTGGAACAACCTGCAATGACTTTTGAGCCAGTGATGCAAAGTGCTTGTGCCTGAGTGCATACATCAGAAGGAAATAGTAAGCAGGGAGGATGGCAGCTGAGAGTAAGCAGGGAGGATGGCAGTTGAGTGTAAGCAGGGAGGATAGCAGCTGAGAGTAAGCAGGGAGGATGGCAGCTGAGTGTAAGCAGGGAGGATGGCAGCTGAGGGAGGATGGCAGTTGAGTGTAAGCAGGGAGGATGGCAGTTGAGAGTAAGCAGGGAGGATGGCAGCTGAGTGTAAGCAGGGAGGATGGCAGTTGAGAGTAAGCAGGGAGGATGGCAGCTGAGTGTAAGCAGGGAGGATGGCAGTTGAGAGTAAGCAGGGAGGATGGCAGCTGAGAGTAAGCAGGGAGGATGGCAGCTGAGAGTAAGCAGGGAGGATGGCAGCTGAGTGTAAGCAGGGAGGATGGCAGCTGAGAGTAAGCAGGGAGGATGGCAGCTGAGAGTAAGCAGGGAGGATGGCAGCTGAGAGTAAGCAGAGAGGATGGCAGCTGAGAGTAAGCAGGGAGGATGGCAGCTGAGAGTAAGCAGAGAGGATGGCAGTTGAGTGTAAGCAGGGAGGATAGCAGCTGAGAGTAAGCAGGGAGGATAGCAGCTGAGAGTAAGCAGGGAGGATGGCAGCTGAGAGTAAGCAGGGAGGATGGCAGCTGAGAGTAAGCAGAGAGGATGGCAGTTGAGTGTAAGCAGGGAGGATAGCAGCTGAGAGTAAGCAGGGAGGATGGCAGCTGAGTGTAAGCAGGGAGGATGGCAGCTGAGGGAGGATGGCAGTTGAGTGTAAGCAGGGAGGATGGCAGTTGAGAGTAAGCAGGGAGGATGGCAGCTGAGAGTAAGCAGGGAGGATAGCAGCTGAGAGTAAGCAGGGAGGATGGCAGCTGAGAGTAAGCAGGGAGGATGGCAGCTGAGAGTAAGCAGAGAGGATGGCAGTTGAGTGTAAGCAGGGAGGATAGCAGCTGAGAGTAAGCAGGGAGGATGGCAGCTGAGTGTAAGCAGGGAGGATGGCAGCTGAGGGAGGATGGCAGTTGAGTGTAGCAGGGAGGATGGCAGTTGAGAGTAAGCAGGGAGGATGGCAGCTGAGTGTAAGCAGGGAGGATGGCAGTTGAGAGTAAGCAGGGAGGATGGCAGCTGAGTGTAAGCAGGGAGGATGGCAGCTGAGTGTAAGCAGGGAGGATGGCAGCTGAGAGTAAGCACGGAGGATGGCAGTTGAGTGTAAGCAGGGAGGATGGCAGCTGAGGGAGGATGGCAGTTGAGTGTAAGCAGGGAGGATGGCAGCTGAGAGTAAGCAGGGAGGATGGCAGTTGAGTGTAAGCAGGGAGGATGGCAGCTGAGGGAGGATGGCAGTTGAGTGTAAGCAGGGAGGATGGCAGCTGAGAGTAAGCAGGGAGGATGGCAGCTGAGGGAGGATGGCAGTTGAGTGTAAGCAGGGAGGATGGCAGCTGAGAGTAAGCACGGAGGATGGCAGTTGAGTGTAAGCAGGGAGGATGGCAGCTGAGAGTAAGCACGGAGGATGGCAGTTGAGAGTAAGCAGGGAGGATGGCAGCTGAGAGTAAGCACGGAGGATGGCAGTTGAGTGTAAGCAGGGAGGATGGCAGCTGAGGGAGGATGGCAGTTGAGTGTAAGCAGGGAGGATGGCAGCTGAGAGTAAGCAGGGAGGATGGCAGCTGAGGGAGGATGGCAGTTGAGTGTAAGCAGGGAGGATGGCAGTTGAGTGTAAGCAGGGAGGAAGGCAGCTGAGGGAGGATGGCAGTTGAGTGTAAGCAGGGAGGATGGCAGTTGAGAGTAAGCAGGGAGGATGGCAGCTGAGAGTAAGCAGGGAGGATGGCAGCTGAGAGTAAGCAGGGAGGATGGCAGTTGAGAGTAAGCAGGGAGGATGGCAGTTGAGAGTAAGCAGGGAGGATGGCAGCTGAGTGTAAGCAGGGAGGATGGCAGCTGAGTGTAAGCAGGGAGGATGGCAGTTGAGAGTAAGCAGGGAGGATGGCAGCTGAGAGTAAGCACGGAGGATGGCAGTTGAGTGTAAGCAGGGAGGATGGCAGCTGAGGGAGGATGGCAGTTGAGTGTAAGCAGGGAGGATGGCAGCTGAGAGTAAGCAGGGAGGATGGCAGCTGAGGGAGGATGGCAGTTGAGTGTAAGCAGGGAGGATGGCAGTTGAGTGTAAGCAGGGAGGAAGGCAGCTGAGGGAGGATGGCAGTTGAGTGTAAGCAGGGAGGATGGCAGTTGAGAGTAAGCAGGGAGGATGGCAGCTGAGAGTAAGCAGGGAGGATGGCAGCTGAGTGTAAGCAGGGAGGATGGCAGCTGAGTGTAAGCAGGGAGGATGGCAGCTGAGTGTAAGCAGGGAGGATGGCAGCTGAGGGAGGATGGCAGTTGAGAGTAAGCAGGGAGGATGGCAGCTGAGAGTAAGCAGGGAGGATAGCAGCTGAGAGTAAGCAGGGAGGATAGCAGCTGAGAGTAAGCAGGGAGGATGGCAGCTGAGAGTAAGCAGGGAGGATGGCAGCTGAGAGTAAGCAGGGAGGATGGCAGCAGAGAGTAAGCAGGGAGGATGGCAGCTGAGAGTAAGCAGGGAGGATGGCAGTTGAGAGTAAGCAGGGAGGATAGCAGCTGAGAGTAAGCAGGGAGGATGGCAGCTGAGAGTAAGCAGGGAGGATGGCAGCTGAGAGTAAGCAGGGAGGATGGCAGCAGAGAGTAAGCAGGGAGGATGGCAGCTGAGAGTAAGCAGGGAGGATGGCAGCTGAGAGTAAGCAGGGAGGATGGCAGCAGAGTACGAGTGAGAGAAATAGAGAACCGGAAACTAGCGGTAATACTCATTTCATCCCAGGCCCTCTTGACCCAACTCATCCCTTTGACGGACTGCTGTAAAAAAAGGTGCAGTGGAATGTGTCATAGTTTTCCTGGTGGACTGATGTCACCTCTCATACGAGGTGATGTTTGTGTGACAGATGATCGTGCTGCCAGCCACAGAGGATGTGGGGGGATATGGGCCATTTTAATATTGGGATGATGGAGACACGGCTATAGGATTTTCCACTGAAGGGCCCGGGGCCAGATTGCTTTTTTAGAGGAATGAATTAAACAGTGTGTGCCGCCCCCCGCCCCGCCCCCCCCCCCCCCCCCCCCACACACACACAGGAGTCAAAGAGTTTACAGAACTTCTTGGGGGCAGAGAGAGCGGGTTGAAACAACCACACACCTGTGTTGTTCATACAGAAGTGATTGATGAGATGTGAGACCAGGGTTTCCTGTCCTGAAATGACAGTATAGATGCTGCTTGCTGTACTGTTTGCCTTGGCCCTTGGGCAAGGTGTGTTTCAAATAAGACGTGGCTGCCGACTGCCTATTTTTTCAAGCCTTATTCATCTGGGGAAAGTGTGCTTAGCACTTGCACTCTGTTTGAGGTGACATTGCTTCACATACCATTACACACATCCCTGTCTAGGTGGTACCCAGTGCAACCAGAGTTTTCCCACTGTCAGCCATGCAGAACAGCTTCACTGGAACAAATAAGGGCCTATAAGTGCCTGGCTGTCTAGCTGGCATTTTTTTTACCAAGTTTTCTTCTCCCCAATTCGCCTTTTTCCCTACTTCTCACCCAATTCACCCATTTTGTGTCTAAAAGGTAGGAAGTAACACATGTGCAAGCAGAACATGAGGGTTTCCAACTTCCAATCCATTTGGTGATCTCCTTTTTTTTTTTTTTTCTTTTTTTCTGATTTTTTATCCCATTTTTATCCCCCGTTAGTGCTAATTTTTTATTTATTTATGCTGGTTGCTGCTCCACCCTCTGCCGATCTGGGGAGAGCTGAAACTGGCTCCATGCTTCCTCCGAGACATGGGCAGTAGCCAGCCGCTTCTTTTCACCTGACAGGGGAAGCTTCACCGGTAGGACATAGCACGTAGGCGGATCACGCTATTCCAATGAGTTCCCCTCCCTCCGACAGGCGCCCCTAACGACCAGCGACCACCACATCAGCGACCAGGATATTGCATGTTTTGGTGAAGGGGTTCCTATATGAAGGAAACCCCCAGGGGGCATGGGGAGAACATGCAAACTCCACACAGAAAGGCCCTTTTGACGGTGGGTACTCGAGGACATGCGGACGGGCACGCACTCCTTCAGCGCTCACAGCAGGTGGGAATTGAACCCAGGACCTTCTAGCTGTGAGGCGACAGCACTTACCACTGCACCACCATTCACCCCCATTTGGTGATCCAGTGCCGGGGCCCTTGTTAATGTTTTGCTTGCACCTGTGTTACTCCCTGCCTTTTAGACTCAAAATGGGTGAATTGGGTCGGAAGTGAAAAAGGCTAATTGTAGCCTACTCAGCCAATTCCCCCTGCTGTCCCGGTCATCGCTCCACCCCCTCTGCAGATCTGGGGAGAGTTGTAGACTAGCACATGCTTCCTCCGATACATGTGCAGTCGCCAGCCACTTCGCCCCGACCGATCAGAGGAGGCACACTAGTACAGCGACCAGGACTCATACCCCACTGGCTTCCCACCCGCAGACACGGCCAATTGTATCTGTAGGAACGTCTGACCAAGCCAAAAGTACTGCTGCTGGGAATTGAACCCAGGTCTCAGAGCAGTTTCTTTCTGTCTTTCACTTTGCCATGATCTTCCCAGCTGGTCTTGTGATCTCAAGTAGCGACCTTCCAAATCGAAAATCAAAATGTGACCCGCTACAGTCACTTCGGGACAGCACTGAAGGGGGTTGGCGGCCGACAGCTATTATTGGCTGGAGCTGGGTGACAAAGCCAGTCTGATCTTAAAGCGTGGGCTGGAAAAAGTCATTAGGATTAAAGGACCAATTAGATGCTAATCAGCTGAACTTGAAGGACAGGGCGGGGCCTTGTTTGTTGTACAGTTATCTGTTACGGAGGAGGAGGAGAAGAAATAATCTATGCATTCACCACATACACACACAGAGCATGGTAGGGCAGGTGTATAAGATGCCCTGCTGCCATAGCTGACTGGCAAGGTCACATACACTTTGGATGAGTATGCCTGGCATCACTGAACTCAGTGCTGAGAGGAGAAGATGATGGTGTGTTCACGTACACGCACGCACGCACGCGCACACACACACACACACACACACACACATACAGGCGCACACACACACACACACACACACACACACACACACACACACACACATACAGGCGCACACACACACACACACACACACACGCACACGCACACGCACACGTACACGTACACACACACACACACACGCCTGTAGGGATCTCTTTCCCTATGTCTCATGCACCCAGACACACACACACACACACACACACACACGCTCACTTCCAGGCACAGACACTATAACACACTCTACACAAATGCATGCAGCATGAGGGCAAGGAAGTCTCCATGATTGAATTGGTTTATTTAAGGGTGGAAAAGCGGGGTTCTTGGCAGGCAGGGAGCAAAGGCAGATAGGGGGTAAATAGATTGAAATGCATTTCTATGGTTTAGTTATAGTATGGCGACAATACAAGTTTGAGAGGAACCAATGAGTTCAAGTCCTGGAGGAGAGAGGAAGGATAACAGCAGCAGAAGGACACTAGAGGAAGTCATCATGAGAAAACAGAGAAAGGGAGGTGGGTAAACATTCGAAAATACGTGTGTGCATGCACACACACACACACACACACACACACACACACACACACACACACACACACACACACACACACACACACACACACACACACACACACACACACACACACACACACACACACACACACATACAGTGAGAGACTCAGCTGTTTGACAGTACTGGCTGCTGGAGCAGATCCCGGCTGCCTCTTTGACGGCCAGCTAAACCGCATTTAGCAGAAACAATGGAGCACTTAATCTTTTACACATTCCCTGGAGAGAAAGAGAGAGAGAGAGAGAGAGAGAGAGAGAGAGAGAGAGGAGGGGGTACTGGGGGATGAGAGGAAGAAGATTTAGCCTAATATTGGATGCCTGAGTCTTGTACGTGAGCCTGTTTGCACGTGGCTGTCTGTCAGATAGTAATTGAGGAATAGTAAGGTCTGGACTGAGTCAGTGGAGAAGTGATGATCCTCTTGGGTCCATTCACCCCTGTCCATTATATTTAATTTAATCTAATCAGAAAAAAAGATAAAAAATGAAATCCATCTATAAGGCGATCCTGGAGTGCATCATCGTTCATATACGAATGTGTCAGCACTCATATAAGAGCCGTTGATAGCTGCCTCCAAACCCAGCTGATCAGAGAGACCCTGCACAGCTGTAAGTGGTTGAGTGCCTGTCTATCAAGGAATCATGTCCCCTGACTTCCTGTCTGTCAGTCTGTCTGTCAACCTGTCTGTCAGTTTGTCTGTCAACCTGTCTGTCGGTCTGTCTGTCAACCTGTCTGTCTGTCATCCTGTCTGTCTGTCTCTTCTGTCTCGTCTAATGTAATTCCATGGTCCAGATATGGCCCAACGCCAACGCAGTCCGGCACTGCAGAGCGCCTCATCAAGATGATGTACGAGCCAATGGCACATCTCCCCCCTCCCTCCCTCTCTCTATCTTTCTCTCTCTCTCTCCCCTTCTCTCTCTCTCTCTGCCCAACACATTCCCATCTCCTATATTAGATAATGCACAGCCTGTGCACGTAAAGAGCAATAGATTATTCTATTCCTGGTGACAACAGTGGAGAGGGGGGGGGGGGGGGATTATAAAGAGGATGATGAGGAGGCTAATTTAAGCAGTTTGAAAATGTGGGGGGGGGGGGGAAGGGAGAAGAGCTAGATAGGGGGAGAGAGGGTGCGAGGGAGGGAGGGAGGGAGGGAGGGAGGGAGGGAGAGAGCGTTAAGTCTTAATGCAAGCACATTTTTATAGGTGCCAACTGTTGAAGAGTTTTAAAATGTTTATATCTCCGCGAGTTTGAAAGCATGATTTTTCTTCTTTTAAAACACAAAAAGCTAATTTGCTAATCCACTATCCCCCCCCCTGCTCCCCACGTAAATCTCATCCTCGCACTAATGACCTATTGTGACAAACACCCAGAGCATATTTACTGTGTTGACAGAGGTGTTACTCCTTAGCCCTACATGGCCACAATGAGGAATATATCATCCTCGCTTT
The DNA here is from genome assembly GCF_964638095.1 of Poromitra crassiceps. Classification (NCBI taxonomy): domain Eukaryota; kingdom Metazoa; phylum Chordata; class Actinopteri; order Beryciformes; family Melamphaidae; genus Poromitra; species Poromitra crassiceps. Next base: position 23,165,128 of record NC_139625.1, on the reverse strand, counting down.
CTCTCTGCCCCTGCACCTCTCTTTCTCTCTCTCTCTCTCTCTCTCTCTCTCTCTCTCTCTCTCTCTCTCTCTCTCTCTCTCTCTCTCACTTAGCCATATGGGGAATGACACATGTATATCTCATCTTCTCCCGCAGAGTGACGGGCCTGTGCACTGTTCTGTTCTGTGCAGTAGATATATAGTTAGCAGTGCCTGTGCTGATGTATCGAGGGTAATGGCCAACAGCATTTGTTGTGATTAATTGATACTAATGGCTAACACAGTTAGCGGTGAGTGATGGCTGCTACAGCAGCACAGACACACTGGAGGATCAGACACAAATCAAGTTGTGACTCGGCTCCCAATGCAGCTCCATGCACGCTCCATCTGTTCTGTCATCTACAGTATGGTCTGTTCTGTCATCTACAGTACGGTCTGTTCTGTCATCTACAGTACGGTCTGTTCTGTCATCTACAGTACGGTCTGTTCTGTCATCTACAGTACGGTCTGTTCTGTCATCTACAGTACGGTCTGTTCTGTCATCTACAGTATGGTCTGTTCTGTCATCTACAGTACGGCAGTACGGTCTGTTCTGTCATCTACAGTAAGGCAGTACTGTCTGTTCTGTCATCTACAGTACGGTCTGTTCTGTCATCTACAGTACGGTCTGTTCTGTCATCTACAGTACGGTCTGTTCTGTCATCTACAGTACGGTCTGTTCTGTCATCTACAGTACTGTCTGTTCTGTCATCTACAGTACGGTCTGTTCTGTCATCTACAGTACGGTCTGTTCTGTCATCTACAGTACGGTCTGTTCTGTCATCTACAGTACGGTCTGTTCTGTCATCTACAGTACGGTCTGTTCTGTCATCTACAGTACGGTCTGTTCTGTCATCTACAGTACGGTCTGTTCTGTCATCTACAGTATGGTCTGTTCTGTCATCTACAGTACGGTCTGATACAAAGACATGTTTGGCACCACAAGCCAGTAACCTCGCGTCACCAGGCTCTTCTCGGCGAGAAAGAGCCTGGCTTCCGCTCACAATTGATTTTGTCACCCTACCTGGTTCCGGCCTAGAGCCCGCCCTAGACCGGATGGGCAGCGTTTCTAGCTCGTCAACTTTCACGTTAACTTGACAATTTGATCCAAGTATCAGAACGGCAAACAACAAAACAAAAGATGGACGTACCGAACGAAGTTTTTGAAGAAGTTCTTTTAGAAACATTGCGGATTCACAATCTCACATCTTTTAAGCCAATACAGAATCTTTGCATCAGACAATTAATCGAGGCAAGAGACGTCAAGCTAACGGCAACAAAGACGTATTTTGGCGCACTGCCTTCCGGTGTTCATTCTGGTTCCGTGGTTTACGCCCCATGACAAAAAGCGGGATGAAAGGTGCCCAGACTAACAAGCCAGCACTTTGGCCACTAATCATATGTTTGTTCCAAAATGGGATAGCCGCAATTTGAAAACTGAAGCACTGGCACCAAATGATTGTTCGCGTGTGAATAAAACTCACTAGTCTACTCAATATCATTGGCATCCAAAGTGATCATATTTAGCTTTAACTATGTGTCTCTGTTTCTACTCTGTCTCTGATTGATGTGACATAATAGATTCAACAGATACCCACTTCATCAAAAACAGTTGCTCCTCTATAATAAAATAATTTTACAAGTCGTGTGTGTTGGGATGGGGGGACGGTAGGCAACCTACAACCTACTTGCAAATCTCAATTTATTGTGATGTTTCGGTCTACTTCTTCAGAGCAGTGTACAAAAGAAGGTCTATGACGGACAGGAACATCGCAAAAAATTGAGATTTGCAAGACCAGTGGAAAGTTGCTCTTTTAAACGCCCCGTGTCAAGTAGGTTTTTCCCTGGAAAAATTCTCTGCCACACTGGGAATGCGTTTCACATTTCTGGCAGCAGAAACAGATGCAGTAAATAGAAGAACTAGAAGGTTGGCATCATGGATGTATTAAAATAACTGGATAGGGGACCTGCCACGCCCACCCATGCATTCGGACGGAGGTAGCTCATTGGCGCATGAAGCCATCATGGGGGCTTTTTCTTCCTGGTTTTACTTCCTGACTATGCAGCCCAAGGTGAAGTGCGCATGTGTGCCATGACGTGTTCCATGACGTCTCCCACCCCTCCCACCCATGGATTGTATTACAAGAAGAAAATACCCCCGTATACGGCTCTTAGTGGCTTCTGAAGAAAAAAATGCCCCATAAAAAATTAGTTGATAATTAAAAGAGTCGTTTTATACTTTGAGTGACACCCGGAAAAAATTCCCCTGGGTTTAACAGCTGCCGGAGTCCCTATGCAAGTGGATGGGAATTTTCCTTTCTGGGCTGCATGGCGTCACGTGACTTGCATTACAGAGCTTCGCCAGCATGTTCAAATGGCTTCAAAGCCCAGCGCTATTCCTGGGGGCTTGGTTGGCATAGCCAACATGGCTGACCAGACAAAGAGAAGAGTGCCACCTCCAGAAACTCAAACCTCATCAACAGAAGATCCAGGAAGAAGACATCACACCACTTTAATGTAAACGATAATAATGTGATTAAATCATGCAGGGAAATTCTCTGTTTGCTTGCTGACACTGAAATCTGAAGGACGGTCTCTCTGATCAGTGCTTTGAGTTGCAGGGAGAATGTGGAAATAGTCATACACATCCATATCTGAACATAATAGCCCTTTTTGGAAGTTGAACACTTCAGGTATAGCATTTGGTATAGTTCCCAAATGCTCCCAAAAAGTAATATCGAAAATATTTCCCCTTTGACCTCCTGGAGAAAAACAAAAAACGTGTTTGCAGCATAGGACTAATAAACCAAGGGCCTGACACATTCTTATTTATATTGTGGAAGAGAAAGGAGCTGTGGGCTGAGATAGGGTGCATGGTGCAGTAGGACTTTGACTTCAGAAGGTATGTGTTTCCTGCACTGTGCTCTGTCTTCTGGTTATCTACAGTCACCCGTTCTACTACATCAGAAGCAATGTTCTTTGAAAGCCGCACTTTGGTCGTAATCAAATAATGTTTTTGGTGATAAAGCCATGGAAATGTTATATAGAACCTGATTTGAAAAATATATGATGTTTCTACATACCTAACGGAACTGCACTGGAAAGTTTCATATTAAAACGTGCATGATAAAAGGTCCAAATACCTTATGAAAGTGCCTTTGATAAGAGAAAGTAGCAGTGAGCCGCTTGGGCGACGGTACCACAGAAGTAGAATATACCATGAAGAAGAAAGGCCCTGTAAAACTAGCGCAGGCTAAACGTTCAGAGAGGACTGGTCAGCTTTGGGGATTTCCACTCGCAGCTTTTTCACCAGCAATAACGTCACTTCCCAGACTCTGGTAAGGAAACGGCTATAGTGAATGATTAAAAGAAGATGTCTCTAGAAAGATAAGAAGTTTGACTTGTGCTTTCAGCCATTAAACCGAGTGGAAACAGCACTTGATCATTTGTAGCAGGCGTTGAAACAGAATTTTGATAGAATATTGTCAAAAAAGTGGTCAGGTTTGGCGACGGTGACGCTATGATATGAAATAGCACCACAATGCCCCCTTGAAGGTTTAGTATCATACCAAAAAAAGGAGCCGCTGTAACCTCTGGATAGCATAGGCATAAGGATCGTAGTGCACCTCAAATTTCTGAGAGGGCACAAAAAGTCACACAGACATGTCCACAAAGCAAACTGGTAACATTCTGGATGATCGGATGCAATTTGGATAAAAGTGTAAGTTGACATGATCAGAGTTGTTTTGGCAACACAATGAATCATCATTTGATATATACAATAGTAGAAAACCTAAATAAACACACCAAGACACACCTAGATCCAACCAGGAAGTACGTGCAAACAGGTGGCAGGCAACTTGGATAACATTACAGGAGGAAGGGACATGCATGACGATCCGCATTTTCCAAGACAAATGGTTCCAATGCCAGGTGTGAGTGTAATCCATCTGAATAATATATAGACACAATCCAGATACAAAACATCCTCTTGGCCAATTCTGTGGAAGGGGGGGGGGGTGGATGCTTGATAATACTGGTCGTAGTTATATTACTCTATATAGGGTGTTATGGACAAATCAGACACCCGGATATGCTATGATAACCGCAGCAGTTGCAGAGTTGTGCCAAACAACTCTGCAACTCTGTTAATATCTCAAAAGCTATACATCACATCGCTTATATTTTGACATTCTGAGTGAGAGCAGAAGTAGCTCAAGAGTCTGATGTATAATATAATGTATTTCGTGTTAAAGTTGTGTGAACTGTCGTAGTTTTTAAAATGAAGTGAATTTAGTAAGAAGCACACCCTGCTAGCGCGAGACACTCAAGGCTGGCTCCAGGGTCCCATTATAAGCTGCCTTTTATTTACCAACACTGATCCCTCGTATAGGGACAGGAGCTGCAGGATGACATACATTAATAGCGGGAATGGATTTTATTTCGACATACTGTACTTTTACTTTAACTGTATGACAATTCTTTACATTCGGATACAGCAGTATCAGCAAAAACCACGCCAGTGTCCTCTCACCTCACATCCAGGCTTCAGTTTTACTCTACAGAACCAAACCTAATTGAAGTTTCTAAAGATTTACTTCTACTCAGTAATAGTATCACTTTGTCAACAGTATGCTATTAAATGAGCACCATGCCCAGCAGAGTGCTACTGAGACTAACACAGTGGAAAGGAAGGATCAGAGCCAGCACTCTGGATTGATTTTCTTGTTTCAAATTAAGCAAAACACTAACCCAGAGGGTGTATCAGGCAGTAACACTAACACTAACCCAGAGGGTGTATCAGGCAGGATCAATTGCAGGTACAACTGAAGACTTTTGTTGTCCCCCACCAAAGGGGGGTCTATCAATGGATCGGTCTCCGTCCGTCCGTCCGTCCGTCCGTCCGTCCGTCCGTCCGTCCATCCGTCCGTCCGTCCGTTAGTCACAATCTGTGCACCCAGAGTCTATCAGTCTGATGCCTAATAGGACTCTGGAACAGACGGACAATATTTTGGGGTTTCAGAATCAGAATCAGAATCAGAATCAGCTTTATTGGCCAAGTATGCGGACATAGAAGGAATGTGACTCTGGTATACGCTGCTCTCAATGTACTGACAAGGGAAACAAGAAAAGGCAAAACAAGCTAAGACAACAAACAAGGACATCAATCAAATGTGCATAAAAGCAAGCTGCTATTTACATGATATAGCCTACAATACAATAATGTAAGGTGACCATTATAAATATGTATATAGGAGAAATAATACCTATGGACAAACTAAGTAACCAACACTGGATAGTAAACCAGGAAAGCAGCAGGGGGTAGCAGCAGCAGCATCGCATTTTAAACTTTTATATCGCACTCTCAACCCGCGTTTCTCCACCGCTGCGGGCTGTCTCTTCCCCCTCCCTTTTCCCTTCTTCTCTCACGGCGAGGGCGCGCTGTGTCAGCCCACCCAAAACAAAATGGAAACTTCCGGGTAAAAATTTCAAACTAATGTCATTTAAACAAGTACTGTAAACAGCCTGACTGATGCACGTTGGAGGAGAAAAGGTGTTTCAACAAATGAAGCAGCAAATATTGTAGCTTGTGATGTTAAGATTACATAAAATGGCTGTAAAGCATGACTCAAAATGTTTAACGTTACAACGAGGGTTTTATTTTTGAAAGAGCTAAAGCGGACGACCTACTTACATTCTGGTGGCTGACTTGATGCTGTCTGTGCCTGGGCTGTGGGGTGCACTCGTGCATGAGATGCTTTTTTTTCTCGGCATATTCCGTCAATGTAAAATAATTAACCGTTAAGAAAGTGGAGTTTCAGGCTGTGGGAATCACTGAATCTCACTGACTCACGCTGGAAAAGGGGCGGCAACTCAGGAGGACGAGAAGCAGGGTTGGAAAATCACGGGTTGGAGCACCGCCAAGATTTATATCGCCAGCCGGAGCAGAGCCGCCGCTTAAAAACCCACCTTACTGTTGCTCTATCAGCTAAACGGCCCGTCTTGGAAACTTTTAGACTGAAGAAAATCCCACTAGTTTGTGGATATTAGTGGGATCTTTGGCCAGTCTAAAAGGGGTTTTAGAGATCTACTGTAAGCAATGCTTTGGTACAGTAATTGCACAGTTATTGGGACAGTTATTACACGCTTATTGCACAGTTAACATGTTACGCCTTAGGGTAGTGTGTGTGTGTGTGTGTGTGTGTGTGTGTGTGTGTGTGTGTGTGTCTGTGTGTGTGTGTGTGTGTGTGTGTGTGTGTGTGTGTGTGTGTGTGTGTGTGTGTGTGTGTGTGTGTGTGTGTGTGTGTCGGGGGTGTATTTTGTGC
>NC_139625.1:23143784-23153784 GCF_964638095.1 Poromitra crassiceps | reverse complement strand
AGTTTGTTTGTTTTTTGGCGCTTTGAGCACCCAAGCTGAGTGCAATCCAGTTCCATTGTATTCGAGAGAAGGCAGATACAGTCAATAACTGGAACTCCTTGCCCCTCTACACAACCGACAGTCCGACTCCATCCACATTCAAATCCCACCTCAAAACCCACCTGTTCAAACTGGCCTACTCACTTTAATCTCATACAGCACTCTTTCTGTCATCTGCCTCCCCTGTGTATCCTGTGTAATTTCTTTTATCGACGCTTGTCGTATTTTAATTATGCTGATCTTTGGCATGCCTGTTGTTTTTATCTGAGTATGATCTTTTAGAATATTTGTCTTTATGCACTGTACCTTGGGTGTTTTGAAAGGCGTCTGCAAATAAAATGTATTATTATTATTATTATTATTATTATTATTATTATTATTATTATATCTCCAAAACTCAGCAACTCAAGAGTTTCACACCAAAATGATCTAGATGGATAAATAGTACTACAGGTAAGAGGAAAAATACGTAGGCTATTTTTGATTTTAGGGTGCAAGCTGTTCCTTTAACAGACTTTAGATACCATGTTAATGAACCAGTATCTAATGATTAGCTGTGAATGCACATAATGCCCACTTACTTAATGTAGGCTGTTGTTCCTGATTAGCTTTGAAAAAGGTACTAAATGGCATATAAACAATAACAAATCATTAGCTCTGTCATGAACGTTGTCTGTCTCCTTGTCATTCCCTTGTGTGCTCCTTCCCTCCACACCTGCTGCCTTCAATGTGTCCTCGTTAGCCCGGGCGGCCCAGCTGTCCCTCATGTGTCTGATTGGTTAGCTGTGTCTTATGTCTGCGTCTCCCCGTCAGTCTCACTGCTGTCCCTCATGTGTCTGATTGGTTAGCTGTGTCTTATGTCTGCGTCTCCCCGTCAGTCTCACTGCTGTCCCTCATGTGTCTGATTGGTTAGCTGTGTCTTTATGTCTACATCTCCCCGTCAGTCTGAGTGTCTTTGTTGCTGTCTTTGTCTAGCCTGAAGCCTTGATCTTGTACCTTGATGTGACCAGGTCTAAATAACTGACAACGCCACCTAGGGAGTTTCACCAAAGTAAATACCACGGCTCACTGGCAACAGATACCATACAGCTTATTTACAATGGTAAGATACCAATGAGAGAGCAGAGATGTGGCTTCCAAGTATGAATAATGTGCACATTTATTTAAAGACATCGGGACAAGTTTCAAAAGCCCAAAGATTAATATTTATTACAAAAACACAGGCAATAATAAAAACAGCTGAATTGCGAAAAACACTAGAATGCACCTTTAAAATGAAAGGAAACATTTGGAAATGTCCAAACTACAGAAAAGGGGGGGATTATAAAAACAAGGACACTGGAACCAAAGGGAGTGAGGATTGACTAGGGCGGCTTAAGGATAAAAGTATGTATAGGACCACACCAGGCGTGTACAATACACACACAGAGTACATGCAAAAATGTGCCTAAACAATAGACCCTTCTCACGGGGGGCCATTTTGTGTCAAAAAGGCAGGGTAAACACAGGTGCAAGCAAAACACTAATGAGGGTTTCAAACTTCCATGATTGGAATTAGGAAACCCTCATTATTGTTTTGTTTGCACCTGTGTTTCTTCTGCCTTTTCGACACAAAATGGCCCCCGTAAAAAGGGTCTATCGGGGTGCAAAGCACACTCGCACACATGCAGTGGGGAACTCCAGTGGCCAGGCCTATGCCACCTAGGGACAAAGAGAAAAGAACAATCATCATTCTGGCAGAGGATGGAGCAGCAACCAGGATAAACAAATTAAAATTAGCACTAATAGGGGATGAAAATGGGATTCAAAAATTGGGAATCAAAAATAAATAAATTGTACACCATGAGAAGGGCAGCACAGCAGCTGTGGTCTGTCCTTAAAATAAAGAAAGCAAAACAATTAGCCACAGACAAGTTGAGTTATTTGGAATGGTGTTTTTAAGCTGAATTGCTACACTTACCTTGGTTGTAGACTCAGTACAATACATGTAGCCTGCCAGGCCTAAAGGACAATGGCTTGATAAAACCACTGACCTAAAAATATGGATAGATAAGAGCTATCGCATTGATTTTCGGCTCCCGCTTTGAGTTGAAGTGGTGGCCGGCAACTAGCTGCACGATCACTGGGCAGGCGACCTGTCAATCACTCCATTTTCTATCGTCTATTTTAATCCAAACTGGCGAGTTATATAAGAAATGACCCCCCTACAGTTGTTATGAAAAGGTGAAATTAGCTATATAGACCAAAACTGTGTTAAAGCAGCTATGAGCAACTTTTTCGATTGTTATTAAACACTATAAATTTAATATCAGTGCATCACATCTTACCTCTAATAGTCGACGAGACCAACGCAGAGTAGTCTCGCTTGAACCCCGAGTGAATCGGCCAGTGTAGTCTGTCTGTGGCCAGGGAAGATCAGGAAGTGAAATGAAACGGTTTGCAGCAGCCACTTCGGCCATAACCACAAAATAACTTCCAAAAAACCTGTTAGAATATAACGAGAGATGTTCGCGAGAGTCTGCGTGGCGTTCACATTGTTTATGCTGCGTTGCTAGGCAGCGCAAACGGCGAGGCAGGCAGCTGCGTTTCACTTCCGGGTTTCACTTCCGCGTTTCACTTCCGGGTAGCCGGGCCGGCGGTAAGGAGAGAGAGAGAGAGAGAGCCCCCTGTTGACGCAAGTTTAGACAGACACAGACTTAACACGTTGACTGCCACTGACGTATATATACGTCAAAAAAAATCCAGCGGTTCACTGCCATGGACGTATTAATACGTCAAACTGTTTTTTCAGTGGTTTCCACTAGGTGAGGCCCTTGGGCAATAGGTGAATGTGGATCCGACCTCTCCCGCTGCCCCGGAAGTACTCTAACAAAGATTTCTATATAAGGAAGGCGGGCTTCTTTGATCAGCGTGGGTAGTAGGTAAGTTTGAGACAGAGCGAGACATAGCATTACATAGCGATTTATAGATAGAGAATTTCAGCAATTTAGCAATTTAGAGTCAGATTTAGAGCGAGTTGGTTAGCGTAGTTGATTTAGTTTGTTAGTTGTTAGTACAGTAGTAGTGTTTAGTATAGTCTTTATAGTAGACTTTGTTTAGATAGATAGTTAGCGCGTAGTTACAGTTCATTGTAGTTAGCTTAGCCTTAGCGTCAGTTCATTTTAGTATTTAGCGTTTATTCTAGTTCAGTTTGATCGAGTTGGTAGCCGGTAGATTAGCCTTATTTCAGTTCAGTTTGATCTAGTCGTAGCAGTAGTTGTTTTATTTCAGTTTAGTTTAGTTAGTATTTTCAGTTTTCAGTTTAGTTGGGAGCGGGTGGCGTGTTTGTGCCATGCCGGCCAAACGCAAGCGGTCTTCGGCGGCTGCACGCAAGCGATCGGCGGATCAGAGATCACTGCTGGATTTCTTTTCCGTCCGAAACGAGCTTGTGCCGGAGACCGATTCCGAGGTCTCGGATGAAGAACGGGGTGAGCCCATGCATGTAGCGGCTGCTGCTGCTGGGCTGACTGAGTCTGAGTCGAGTGAGCTCACGTCTTCTCCAGACGCGGATTCTGAGGACGAATGGGAGCCATCCAGGAGCGAAGCTCCACAGAGCAGTGGTAAGACGATGTTTGAGATGACTTGTGTAACTTGTGTAAATGTAATTACTATGACTGTACAAAAGCCAGCAGTCAGTCAATTCATTTTACTGAATTTCAGACTCTGAAGAGGAGCCCGTAGCCGGCTGTAGCGGTAGGCCTACAGCATCTGGTGCTACAGCCTCTGGTGCCAGGAAAATGGGTAAGATCACAGTTCAGAATCAGGTTTATTTTCACATCACAGGTTCCAGCCAGAATTCAGTACCACACATATAAAAAACACTAGTTTATGGTAATTATGTATTTCTATAATTTGCAGATGGAACTGGAAGTGGGAAACGTCCTCAGCCTGCAGGTCCTCCTGAGTGGAGTGATGTTGACTGGGAGCCAACCCACATCCCATTCACAGCAGAACCGGGTCCTCATACTGGTGGTGCTCCTGCTCAACCAGTGGACTTTTTCCAGCTCTTCCTGGATGATGAGCTGCTCCAGGCCATTGTAGCACAAACTAATCTGTATGCACATCAGTGCATCAGTCAGGTGAGCGAGGCTCTGCCACATTCAAGGCTTGGGAGGTGGAAGGACACTGATGTGGCAGAAATCAAGAGCTTCTTGGGACTATACTTCCTCACTGGGATTGTGAAGAAGCCTGAACTGTCCATGTACTGGACCACAAATGAACTGTATGCCCCCCCCCCACTTCAACAAAACCATGTCTCGCAACCGCTTTCAACTGCTAACCAGATTCCTCCATTTCTCTAACAATTTTGATGTTGATGGTGCAGACAGGTTGTACAAGGTCCGGCCAGTATTGAATGACCTGTTAGGAAAGTTCAGAGCCATGTTCACACCAGGTCAAGACATCAGTATTGATGAGGGGATGCTCCTGTGGCGTGGGCGGTTGGCCTTCAAGGTGTACAACCCACAGAAACCCATAAAGTATGGGATAAAATCATACATCCTCTGTGACTCCCAGACAGGTTACTGCTACAGCATGAAGCCCTACTGTGGTGAGCGGTCCTCCCTAGGCGAGACGGTGGAGTTCCTCCTCGGGGACTTGGCAGGGCAGGGGTACCATTTATACATGGACAACTACTACAACTCTGTTGGAATGTGTGCACAGCTGCTGGAGTGTCAGACACATGTCTGTGGCACTCTGAGGAAGAACAGGGGCGAGCCACCTGCTACGAAGGTTACCAACCACACAGTGAAGATGGGGGAAACGGTCATGCGCCACAATGGTGGCACCATGGTTCTGGCCTGGCGCGACAAGCGAATCGTGAAAATGGTTTCCACTATGCACGACGACACGATGGAGACGGTGCAGGTCAGGCAGAAAGGCAGCAGAGAGAGGGTCCCACACGCAAAACCCAAGTGCGTTGTGGACTACAACAAGTACATGAATGGGGTAGACAGATTGGACCAGAACATTGCCTACTATCCCTTTGCCAGGAAGACATCCAGGTGGCCATTCAAGTTTGTCATGTACTTGTTTCAGATGTCTTTTTATAACGCCTTTGTTTTGTACAAAGCTAAACACCCAGCTAAACGCCAGAGAAAGTGTAAAACATTGCTGGATTTCATCCTGAGTGTTGTCGGTGCATGGACCAGACCTGTGGTGGAGGAGGAGGTGGGGGCTGGGGTGGAGGAGGAGGTGGGGGCTGGGGTGGAGGAGGAGGAGGAGGTGGGGGGTGGCGGGGTGGGGGCTGGGGGGGAGGGCAGTGACCAACCTGCAACCAGGCCGGGCCGGGCACCATACCTGGACCCTCCAAGCAGGCTGGATGTCGATCTAGCGGGCCCAAGTATCCAGCCACATGCAAAAAAGAGCTCCCAGCGAGGAGGTGTAGAGTTTGTAGAGAGAGAGGTGTTAGAAGCGAGACACGCTACCGTTGTGTCATGTGTAATGTCCCATTACACAGGGCTGGCTGCTATGAGGTGTACCACTCAGAGAGGAACCGTGCTCGGTGGCACAAGTAGGCATGGGTCATAAAAAAAAAAAAAAACTGCCTGTTTTTGATGTTGTGTCATGTGTAATGTCCCATTACACAGGGCTGGCTGCTATGAGGTGTACCACTCAGAGAGGAACCGTGCTCGGTGGCACAAGTAGGCATGGGTCATAAAAAAAAAAAAAAACTGCCTGTTTTTGATGCTCTTTGTTTGATTGTTTGCTAGCTAGCAGGAATACATAAAAAGCACCTGCCGATTTTCATGTAACTTTGTGGATGGGTGTAACATGGGCCAAGGAAGTACCCATTACATTTTGGAACAGTTCTGGATTCGGTGTACGAGCCCAAACCGGTTTGATCACGAACCGAAAAAACCTATAAAAAAAAAAACATGTAAAAAAAAAAAAAAAAGCTGAGTGACCTGTGGTCTGCTCTTGTTTTGTATTTATTTTGACATTTATTTATTTTATTATGGTATTATTCCTCCATTATTGAAAACAACTATTGTTCAGATGTCTGATGTCTCACTGATGCCAAAAATAAATGGTTAAAGTGACTTTTCTGCCTGTTTGATTGAATTTCACAAAACTGCGATTATCTCAGCTTTCTGCCTCAGACCCTGAAACCATGCTGTACTCAACGGCTAATATCTACATAACTACTAACTCTACAAACGAACTCTTTTAGACAGAGAAAGTACACATTCTATTAGTACTTTTGAGATATTGTATGTTCACAAACTCCAAGCAGAAAAGAATCCTCGGCTCTTGTAAAATGAGCCACAATCCTCAAAAAACGGCTTGGCAGAAGCTACCTACAGCAAGAAAAAAACGGCTGGCAGTCAATGTGTTAATAATCATCCAAGGGAGCAATCTCCGACACACACAGCTTTGGTCTCGTCGACTATTAGAGGTAAGATGTGATGCATTGATATTAAATTTATACTGTTTAATAACAATCGAAAAAGTTGCTCGTAGCTGCTTTAAGGCCCAGGCTGTAAAGATGCTTAAAAGTGGGGCATTTTAACATGGGGGTGAATGGGAACGAGGGGAATTCTCAGCCCTGCCTCAAGTGGCCATTCAAGGAATTACAGCTTTTGGGGTTACTTCCTCATGGGAATGGGGCAGAGCTTGCTCACTGGATAAAACACAAGGACATATTAATCAATGACAGGTTGGGTCATTTGAAAAATACCTTTAAAGGTGGAATCCTACACTTACCGATGCAGGTATAGTGTGGGACTGTTTAACACAGTTTTGACTTGGTGCGGTCAAAACAACCTGGTACGAAATGCTCAAAAGACAGTGGAGATGATTGTGGATTATAGGAGGAAAACAGTCCCACCCTCCCCCATCACCATGGGTGACACCCCAGTCAACACTGTGGAGTCCTTCTGCTTCCTGGGAACCATCATCAGCTAGGACCTGAAATGGGAGCTGAACATCAGAGCTCTCTCCAAGGAGGCACAACAGAAGATATAATTGTGTGGCACTTCTACACCTCCATCGTTGAGTCCATCCTTACCTCCTCCATCACTGTCTGGCATGCTGTTGTCACTCTCAAGGACATCAACAGACTGTAGCACATCATCCGCTGGACCCTATCATCCCCCCCACTACCCCTTGAACACGGTTGAATTCCCATCACTGACATTAGCCTCCCACCATGGGGCATTGAGTTATAATATGAATGGAGAGATTGTCCCTATCTCCTCCCTGTATTGTCTATTGAAGCCAAAATCCTGCCAGATCAGTGAACCAGATTCTGCGCAGTAGCTCCGTTGATTTAGAACCTCTGTGGGCTCCCCGCCCCTCTGAACTTTCTTATGTAGAGCTGCTGTTTCTAGAATGCGCACAGTGCGTTGTGTATTTATATACAGTCTAGCTCTGTAAATATGGCACTTTAAAGGGATAGTTCGGTTTGTTTGAAGTGGGGTCCTATCAGCTAGTTCGATACACTAACTTAATTAGGTACAGTGTTCAGGAGGCTGGGCGCATTGTGGAACGAGACCGCGCACTCAGAGCAGCAGCCAAACCAGCCTTTTCTCTCTAAGTACGGGGGGTCAACAACTAAAACGTAATTTAGCCACCTAAAACAACGCCCACCTAAACAAATCGATATCTGTGTACATGCACGCTCTATTTTGACAATTTTCAGCGCTTTACTTTTCCGCAAAACAGCAGTTTCATTCGGCACTGCTTTTTCTCCCAACCGTTGTCAGGATCCGAGTGAGACGTGTGGATCTAATCGCGGGTAGTTGATGACCACGGGAAACTTGGTAGGTCTGGAGAAGCTGGGGTGTTGTGGAACTTGGTAGCTTGAAAGCTGGGGCTGCACTGTTCGAGGTTTTGGGAACGGTTGCAGGTGGTATGATCCTAGTTTAGATTATGAATCACTGGCCAGAGCCTGCTGGAACAGGCCTTTATAGATCCGAGCATGACACCACCTGTGCTATGACATCATACCGTTTGTGACATCATCAGAGACATGACATCACCTGTGCTATGACATCACTAGCATCAAAAGGGTCAAATGCCGCCGTCTCCGAAGGCAGAGCCGCAGGGGGATCTGACACAGCGAGGCCTGCCCTCCCGACCTGTAGTTTGGGGAGGTCACCCACCGTCTCCTCCTTTAAACGCCTCTTATTTCTTCTTGCTCTTGACCGAGGGCTGACGACACTACGGGAGCCTCCCAGCATGAGTTGTTGGTCCAGCATGAGTTGTTGGTCAAGGACAGGAATTGGCTGCTGCTGGGGTACGGGTTCAGACTCGGCGAGGGGGAGGTCCACAGGTCGTGCCTCAGGTACAGGTTCAGACTCGGCGAGGGGCAGGTCCACAGGTTGTGCCTCAGGTTGTGCCTCAGGGCCAGCAGACTCGGAGGCCCCCTGCGGGGGGACGGAGCCGATCTGCAGGCAGCGATTGAGCTTCCCAATGAGACGGTCGACAGTCCTCTCCAACTCGTTAACCCTCTTGGAGACACACTGCCACTCCTGGGTCCTGCAGGGAGCGCTACCCAACCGTACAGATCTTTCGGCTGGACACGTAGAGTCTTGATCCACTGAGAGAACCACGGGCCGGCGAGCGGTGGGACCACTTACTGGACGCCGGGAGCAGGAGGAGAGGTAATGCCCGGCTCGGCCACAGTACAGGCAGCTCCGGGTGTCCAAACGGCGCTGCCTCTCCTCTGGTGTGATGCGAACCCTGCCGGTCAGATCACGGTACAGATGGCTGCCGGGACTCGAATGTGGCTGCCCCTGCTCTGGGATGACGCGAACTCCCCCCCAGAATATGCCCTTAGCAGCTGGAGGCGGCCAAGAGGCAGAGCTAAAAGCAACGGCCGCTGTAGACGGGGGAGTAGCAGGTCTGGAAACCTCCGGAACGGCGGTGCGCTCGGAAGCTGGGGCTTCGAGACGATCTAGGCGGCCAATCAAGAGGGCGTGCCGATCAGCGGCTGCGGAAGCCAGAGCCTGGATTGCTTTTTCCTGCTGGGCGTGCCGATCAGTGGCTTCGAAAGCCAGAGCCTGGATTGCTTTTTCCTGGTGGGCAATCAGGCGTCTTGACTCGAGTGCGAGGTCTTGCGGAGGCTGCGGGGTGACGCCCTGGGGGCCTAGCCCGTTGAGACGATCCAGCCGGCCAACCAGGAGGGCGTGCCGATCATCGGCTTGGGAAGCCTTGAAAGCTACGTCCCGAAGGATGTCATCGAGGAGCGCCTGCCCCCGTTGCATTTCAGAAACAGCAGAAATCAGCGCTGTCAGGGGGGTGTCGCCTGGTGGACCACCTGACGTGGCCGGCGGGGAAACTGGGGTCTCGGGGGCCTCCTCCTTGACTGGCGGAAGTGTGTCCGCTGGATCCGCTTTAGAGTGATTGGGGGCCTCCTCCTTGATTGGGGTGAGAAATTTGCCCGCTAGATCCATTTCTGAGTGATTCATACTGTCAGGATCCGAGTGAGACGTGTGGATCTAATCGCGGGTAGTTGATGACCACGGGAAACTTGGTAGGTCTGGAGAAGCTGGGGTGTTGTGGAACTTGGTAGCTTGAAAGCTGGGGCTGCACTGTTCGAGGTTTTGGGAACGGTTGCAGGTGGTATGATCCTAGTTTAGATTATGAATCACTGGCCAGAGCCTGCTGGAACAGGCCTTTATAGATCCAAGCATGACACCACCTGTGCTATGACATCATACCGTTTGTGACATCATCAGAGACATGACATCACCTGTGCTATGACATCACTAGTGAAAGGCATGAAAGACACTTATGAACCATGACATCATCATTGATCGATGACATCATAGTCGGAATGATGACGTCAAAGTAGGGATGATGACGTCATCCTAACAACCGTACAACTACCGTATTCCTGTTAGAAGTAGCACCCCGACCTCCAGGCAGCGTTAGATAACAGATGAAGCCGTGTGTCTTGTCTATGACGATAGATCTA
>NC_139625.1:23098784-23136284 GCF_964638095.1 Poromitra crassiceps | reverse complement strand
GCATAAAGACATAAACATACATAGGGACATTCATTCATATGAACACACACAGAGCATAAAGACATAAACATACATAGGGACATTGATTCATATGAACACACACAAAGCATAAAGACATAAGCATACATAGGGACATTGATTCATATGAACACACACAGAGCATAAAGACATAAGCATACATAGGGACATTGATTCATATGAACACACACAGAGCATAAAGACAAATGTTTGTGTCTGAGCGCTTTTCCGCCACAGGATGGAGTGTTTTTGTATCACAGAGCTCATCTCCCCTGTCTCCCCCTGGGGGGCGTGGCATGGACTCGCCCCACTGTTGCATAACTGTACAGGTGTCTGAATAACTGCCTGCACAGAAGCCTGGGGTCCTAATCACAATGCCTTTCTGGCCTTATGGACTGAGCTATTGATTTTCTATATTACTTATATTTTTCTACGTAGATGTACCTAGATATTAAATCGTTGTTGAGTGCCTTTGTTTATAAATATGTGTTTTCTATAATAAATAATGCCATGATCTCTTGTTTTGATACAAGCAATGGGTGTTATGTTTTGGTTATGAAAATGTCGATTAACTTTTTTTTGGTAAGATTATGAACACGGATCTTTTTTACAGTATTATACAAGTATTAAATCCATTTGCCATTTGACTTGATAAAACGTAGTATTATTTCCCTATCAAGTGCTACAGCTACATGGCTTTAGCCAGCAGCCCTCCACTGAACGTTAGGACGAAGTGATGCATATATTCTAACTCATTCTTGGCAGAAAGTACAGTGTTTTGTGCCATGGTAGTGCTGATAAAGAGTCAACTTATGCGTACTTGGCAAAATTATGTATACAGTTACAGTATAGATATCTGTGAGTTTTAGATTCAGATCAACAAAATATCAGCTTATTAGAGAACACAAAACCTTTTTGGCTCGTAACTCATCTGATGTTAATATTTCTTAATTCTGCTGTAACTAACTTTCCTCTGGTCCCTGGTTCCTTCTTGAATTCTTTATATAGTTTGTCTATATAAGCAGGTCTGCAGCTAAAGCAATAGTTTTACAAGTGTGCGTGAAAAATCCAAATTGCAGACGTTAGCTTGAAGGAATGTGATGACTTGAATGTTCAGCAGATGGAATCTGATATTCCCCAGCTTACCGCAGCAGTGTTAGCCACAGTTATTTATTGTGATAAGTGTTCCACTGACGTGCTATTGTTTGATTTTCTATAATAAAGATGAAAGGATTTAACTGAAAACTGCCTTTGTGTCTTGACCCTGAGTTGACTAAGACATGCTCATCCCATTCTTCTTTTTTCTCCCCTCTTGTTCCTAAATGTAAATGTCAAAAACACAGGTAGTGCAGAACGTGGACATTGAATGAAACATTGTGTGTGGGGGGTGTTTGTGATATACTCACTAATCCTGGCCTTCGCTAGTCCATCTTGCCCTGGGACGTCCTGCCTCTTATCGCTACAATGTCACAGGCTGATGATGTAGACTGGCCTTAGTGGCCTGTGTGTGTGTGTGTGTGTCTTTGTGACATCAGAGATGGAAAAAGGGCAAGGGAGAAGGGAGAGGAGATTGTGTTTTCTTAAATGGAAAATTACTGCTGCGGTTCGTGGTCTTTTGTTCGAGGGTGTGTGTGTGCGTGTGTGTGTGTGCATGTGTGTGTGTGTGTGCATGTGTGTGTGTGCATGTGTGTGTGTGCGCGTGCGTGTGAATATAAGCTGAGGACAATGAGATAACAGTAATTGTTAGCGATGCATCATATCTATGATGTGACTCAGAGACCTTGAGTTAGATCAGTCTGTCCCTTTGACACGCACAGCCACACACTGAACCTACCCCTTACAGACGCACATGCACACACACACACAGCCACACTGAACGTACCCCTTACAGACGCACACACACACACACACACACACACACACTCCCACACACTGAACTTACACCTTACAGACGCACACACACACACACTGAACTTACCCCTTACAGACGCACGCACACACACACACACACACATAAACACACGCACAGCCACACACTGAACTTACCCCTTACAGATGCACACACACACACACACACACACACACATAGAGGATGATGGGGAAGCGTAACTGTGTTAATTAAGTATGCAACTGAGAGAGATGAGTTTGAGTGTGTCCATGTTTGTGTGTTCTGTGTGATGTGATGTTGTTCCAGGCATAGAGCCATCCTGTCCACAGGAGGGTAGTGGGTGGTTAGTGAGGAACCAAGCTGTCCTCTATGGCTAGAAAAGACTGGAATATACTACAGTACCAGTCTATATGGTACTGTAGCAACTAAAATGTTGCTATACCTGAAATCCATTATGTCATAATTTCAATAGAGATGATTCTAGCCTCATCAACAAAACCCCAATGTAAACGAAGGTCTTCAGATTATTCACAACATTGATACCGTATTCCCCTTTAATAAAGTGAAGGAACATACTCTTAGGCTCAATTTGTTCCAGGAGTTATTTTGTCTTTTAATGTTCTTCTCTGGTGTAGGCCTAAACACTTTACCCTCAACCTGGCTTCTACTTGATTTAGCAATTTCCTACTTTTCCCAGAATGCTCTTTTGAGAAACTGGACCCTTTCCATGGTTGGCAAAACATGAGAAATATCTGGGTCGTGTCAAGTTCCAGATCAGATCTGCGGACTTCTGGTCACTCAAACTGGGCTTGAACCAGATCCGTGTGTATCCAGCTGTGTGCTTATCTCTGTGTTTTGATTGTATTGGTATTATGTCGCTATTATAGCAGTTGAGCCTGCTGTCAGTATGATGTAGCTATTATAGCAGTTGAGCCTGCTGTCAGTATCAGGGCGACACACGAGCAGGGAGCTGTCAATAAACGAAGAAGCTTGTTTTTGGTATTTGCAATAAATAACTTTCATTGTTGCATGGAGGCAATATCAACAACTCAGCAAAAACAGTGCACCCAGGAGCAAAATATCCACACATATGGAAGAAACCATTAAAAACATCAACATAAAAACAACTACATTATACAACTTTGTACCAAAATATACAGAACAGAAAATAAATATCCAGGTGTTTTTTTTGCGAGGGAAGCTAATCTCAACAAGTCCGACACACACTGACTGGACACGCTTGGCCACGGCGGGACACAGAGCACAGGAAGAACATGGCATGCCTTCTCCAAGACAAAATCAACAAATAGTAGCTGACTTTCAAAGCAATAGTGGCAACATTTGTTTATGCTTGTGGTTGATCTCTTATAGAATTGTATTAAAATAGTTTCTGCATGTTCCCCCCTCCCCCTGTATTACTGTAGTAGTTCATTATCCTCTTATGCCTAAACCTTCTACGGTCCTACTGACGAGGGTAACTGTTTCAAAATCCTTCAAAGGAAAAGATTAGGTGAGCTTACTAGAGAGACTACTGTTGTTAAAAATATATTTTGAGCAGCTCCTCCCAGGCTTCCTTGACTTTTGGACAAAAACACAAGTGGAGTCTGATAACTCCACCCAGCTCTTTTTGTACGCAGCTACCCAAGGAAGGCCTGTGGACGCGAAACGGCTGTAGAAAAATACTTCTCTTTTAGTTCACTCCTCTCAGTGTTGTACCTTTCACGGCTTTATGTCCATGCTGATGGACGGATACATAGTCTACAGTCATTTGGGTATAGCAATACTTGGAAGGTCTTTCAATAAAATACCGAAAAACCAGGATTTAAACAACAATTATCTGTGAGCTGTGTGTTGACCAACCGTGTAGTCACTGAGAAAAATAAAAACAAGTCATTTTATATATTAATTTAAATTAGATGTTATACAGACATGAGTAGATTATCAGCAGACCCACAGCTCTGTTTCTAACTCAAGTGTCCACTTTGATGAAAATTAGGGTCCCTCTATGTGAAAAGTAACAAACCTTGTGGACTTTGGCTTGCATTGTAAACAGAGGTTGTGGTTGAGTAGAGGGGTAAATAGCAAGTAGGTATATTGTAAGTGGTGAGAGGCGTCACTCCCACACCCCAGAGTCTCCACTCCCTTTCCAAACGGAGGCCTGCTTCCCGTGTAGGTGCCGAGATCACCGCTCACTCAGTAATAGTAGGAGAGAGCGTACACAAAGATCTGACTCACAGAAAGATCACCTGTGCTAAAGCAGCCTTGAGGTGTAAGTAAGAATTTGTTGGGATTGGAAACGGAAGAGGATAGCAGAGAGATACATATCTGTTCATATAATATCTGTTCAATCCATTGTTAAAAGAAAGCTGAACAATGGCATTACTGAAGCTGATTGAAGGTTTGAATGGGCTGGATTTAGTGCAGCTGTTAAACTCTCAGAGCGAGATGACGTCCAGGTATGAGACCCGAGGCTGGGTTTTTTGGATCTGGCTGAAGTTTGTAGTTCTCTTAAGTTTGTCTCGTCGTGACCAGTCCTCACATGCAAGTACATTTACAATCTGGCCTCGTGCGTACGAGCATGCTACACATTCACCAGACCGATGTGGACCACAAACACACACTTGCACTCACAGACTCTCAGACATACACACTTAGCCGATAGTGTAAGAAAACTGTACAGTCGAGTGTAAGAGGCATGGCGTGATGTCTCCGTTTCGTTTTGGCTGAGCTATGAATGCAAAGCAGTTGGGGATTGGGAGGGTGATGTGGGTGAGTCAGAATGTATTTTGGCTGGTTAGTAACAGCAGAGTAATGTGTGTTGTGACAAGTTGTGTGTAAATGCTTTAGGGTGTGCTTTGTTTTTGGGGTATCATAGGCTGTAGGGGGGTACTGGGTAGTATGGGGTGTGGAGGGTTCAGAGGGGGGTACTGGGTGGTATGGGGTGTGGAGGGTGCAAATGGGGGTACTGGGTGGTATGGGGTGTGGAGGGTGCAGAGGCAGGGTAGGGGTTCAGCGTGGCATCTTTAGGTTTAGTGCATTAGACAAATAAGGCTTCCCTGGAAGGGACTGATGCAGCAACAGGGGGCATGAGGAGAGGGTAGGAGGACAGGGGGCATGAGGAGAGGGTAGGAGGACAGGGGGCATGAGGAGAGGGTAGGAGGACAGGGGGCATGAGGAGAGGGTAGGAGGACAGGGGGCATGAGGAGAGGGTAGGAGGACAGGGGGCATGAGGAGAGGGTAGGAGGACAGGGGGCATGAGGAGAGGGTAGAAGGAGGACAGGGGGTATGAGGAGAGGGTAGGACAGGGTGCATGAGGAGAGGGTAGAAGGAGGACAGGGTGCATGAGGAGAGGGTAGAAGGAGGACAGGGGGTATGAGGAGATGGTAGGAGGACAGGGGGCATGAGGAGAGGGTAGGAGGAGGACAGGGGGTATGAGGAGAAAGTAGGAGGACAGGGGGTATGAGGAGAGGGTAGGAGGACAGGGGGTATGAGGAGAGGGTAGGAGGACAGCGGGTATGAGGAGAGGGTAGGAGGACAGGGTGCATGAGGAGAGGGTAGAAGGAGGACAGGGGGTATGAGGAGAGGGTAGAAGGAGGACAGGGGGTATGAGGAGAGGGTAGAAGGAGGACAGGGGGCATGAGGAGAGGGTAGAAGGAGGACAGGGGGTATGAGGAGAGGGTAGGAGGACAGGGGGCATGATGAGAGGGTAGAAGGAGGATAGGGGGCATGAGGAGAGGGTAAGAGGACAGGGGGCATGAGGAGAGGGTAGGAGGAGGACAGGGTGTATGAGGAGAGGGTAGGAGGACAGGGGGCATGAGGAGAGGGTAGGAGGACAGGGGGCATGAGGAGAGGGTAGGAGGACAGGGGGCATGAGGAGAGGGTAGAAGGAGGACAGGGGGCATGAGGAGAGGGTAGAAGGAGGACAGGGGGTATGAGGAGAGGGTAGAAGGAGGACAGGGGGCATGAGGAGAGGGTAGAAGGAGGACAGGGGGCATGAGGAGAGGATAGAAGGAGGACAGGGAGTATGAGGAGAGGGTAGAAGGAGGACAGGGGGCATGAGGAGAGGGTAGGAGGACAGGGGGTATGAGGAGAGGGTAGAAGGAGGACAGGGGGTATGAGGAGAGGGTAGAAGGAGGACAGGGGGTATGAGGAGAGGGTAGAAGGACAGGGGGCATGAGGAGAGGGTAGAAGGACAGGGGGCATGAGGAGAGGGTAGAAGGAGGACAGGGGGCATGAGGAGAGGGTAGAAGGAGGACAGGGGGCATGAGGAGAGGGTAGAAGGAGGACAGGGGGCATGAGGAGAGGGTAGAAGGAGGACAGGGGGCATGAGGAGAGGGTAGAAGGAGGACAGGGGGCATGAGGAGAGGGTAGAAGGAGGACAGGGGGTATGAGGAGAAAGTAGGAGGACAGGGGGTATGAGGAGAGGGTAGGAGGACAGGGGGTATGAGGAGAGGGTAGGAGGACAGGGGGTATGAGGAGAGGGTAGGAGGACAGGGTGCATGAGGAGAGGGTAGAAGGAGGACAGGGGGTATGAGGAGAGGGTAGAAGGAGGACAGGGGGTATGAGGAGAGGGTAGAAGGAGGACAGGGGGCATGAGGAGAGGGTAGAAGGAGGACAGGGGGTATGAGGAGAGGGTAGGAGGACAGGGGGCATGATGAGAGGGTAGAAGGAGGATAGGGGGCATGAGGAGAGGGTAAGAGGACAGGGGGCATGAGGAGAGGGTAGGAGGAGGACAGGGTGTATGAGGAGAGGGTAGGAGGACAGGGGGCATGAGGAGAGGGTAGGAGGACAGGGGGCATGAGGAGAGGGTAGGAGGACAGGGGGCATGAGGAGAGGGTAGAAGGAGGACAGGGGGCATGAGGAGAGGGTAGAAGGAGGACAGGGGGTATGAGGAGAGGGTAGAAGGAGGACAGGGGGCATGAGGAGAGGGTAGAAGGAGGACAGGGGGCATGAGGAGAGGATAGAAGGAGGACAGGGAGTATGAGGAGAGGGTAGAAGGAGGACAGGGGGCATGAGGAGAGGGTAGGAGGACAGGGGGTATGAGGAGAGGGTAGAAGGAGGACAGGGGGTATGAGGAGAGGGTAGAAGGAGGACAGGGGGTATGAGGAGAGGGTAGAAGGACAGGGGGCATGAGGAGAGGGTAGAAGGACAGGGGGCATGAGGAGAGGGTAGAAGGAGGACAGGGGGCATGAGGAGAGGGTAGAAGGAGGACAGGGGGCATGAGGAGAGGGTAGAAGGAGGACAGGGGGCATGAGGAGAGGGTAGAAGGAGGACAGGGGGCATGAGGAGAGGGTAGAAGGAGGACAGGGGGCATGAGGAGAGGGTAGAAGGAGGACAGGGGGTATGAGGAGAGGGTAGAAGGAGGACAGGGGACATGAGGAGAGGGTAGAAGGAGGACAGGGGGCATGAGGAGAGGGTAGGAGGACAAGCAGACAGCAGCGGCTATTGGACAAACCCCCCCACCCTCAACATAACAACATGCAATTTGGTGTCTGCCCAAATCCCTTGCAGTGCCATGAGTGCATACATTCTTGGCATGGTTGGCCCATGGTTGGTATCAAAGCCCTAACTAGCCCTGGCAGCATCAATTGACATGTTCTACACATTGAGCTCTACGGGACCATGCTTTGATTGATTTTCACAATACCTCTTAGGGGGGAAGCAACAGTGGAGCTAGCATGTAAGAGACATATAGACAGGTATGGAGCTAGCATGTAAGAGACAGAGACAGGTGAGGGATAGAGAGGTCCACTCAGTCCAGTTTGGGCCTCTCTGGTTGGAACAATGGCAGAGGGAGAAAAGTCAAATGATCCAGTGACAAATCAGGAGAAAGACAGCAGACAGCCTGGGGTGAAACAGGAAGTAATGGATCTTCAGGACATTGGCAGCACGAATTGAACAGATTACTGTTCCAGATTCTGACGGAAAACCAATCCTGGCTCCATGGCTTGTGAAATCCAATGGTAACCCCCCGGCTGTCATGGCCTGATGGATATCAAGAGGAGGCATATAGATGAAGGAGGAGCTGGGCTGGAGGAGAGGTAGCCTGCTGTAGTGGCTAGGTATCATGCAAAAAAAGGAGAAGACGGGGAGGAGAGGAGCATGGAAGAGAGAGAGTGGTGGAAGAGGAGGTAAATAACGGGACTGAGGTCAAAGCTTTCAATTTACTCAATCCAAAATTGAAACTCCAATTAACTTACTAATGACATTCATTCTCAACGATCGCCAATTATTCTCTAGGACAAAACAATTACAGTTTTTTAATTCTGAAGAAAATCAATTTCCTGAATTGAGTGAAGCGAAAATTAATTAATTCCCAACCCTGCTTTACAGCAAGAGCTGCATCAGTAAAGACAGAACAGAAAATAATACAGCCCACACAATACACCATGCAGGTTGTCAATCAGGATTCAAGCGATATTCTCTCCCTTATACATTCTTATCTCTCTCTCTCTCTCTCTCTCTCACACACACACACACACACACCCACACACACACACACACACTGTATTTTTTTTGTACACGTGGCGTTGCAGAGTGAGCTGAGCTGTGTTGGTGCGAGTGGATGTGTGACCTTGTTGTCGAGCTTCATGCTGGAGCAAAGAGTGGGAAGGAAGAAACCAAACAATATACCTACACATACACAACAAAACACACACACTTCATATCTACACACACGGATATGAGAATGGATGTAAAAGGTGGAGTTTCATTGCACACACCCTCACGCAGGCAACATTAAAGTATAATATAAACATAATACAAACTCACATACACATAGATGAAGGCACTATTGCAAGCAAAGTCCAAGTACTATTTGTGACAGAAAACATCAAGACCCTTCTCCAAACCCACTGCCGAGGCCCTTGGGCTAGATGTTAGGGTCAGAGGAGGCAGGTGAAGACAGACACAAATGCCCGCCAGCAGTTTTCGAGTACTAAGTCTGTCGTTTTTGTCTTTGTCTTTGTCTTTGTGTGTGTGTGTGTGTGTGTGTGTGTGTGTGTGTGTGTGTGTGTGTGTGTGTCTGTGTGTGCGTGTGCGTGCATGTGTGCGCGTGCGTGCGCGTGTGTGCGTGCGTGCGCAGCTGGTTCCTGTCTGCTGAAGATGTGAAGAGTAGAGAAAGTCCGAGCTGGACAGTGACACAGGAAGTAGCCTGGGCTGGGTAAGCTGACTTCCCAGCATCCTGTCTGTCTAAACAGAGGAAGAGAAAGTGTTGATTCATCTCTCCCTTGCTGATCACTCCCTCTTCTCCTCTCCCTTAAATTCTATAAGGGGGTAGCTCCATTCATGGAAACTGAAGCCAATGTGGAAGTGCCTTAAACCTGCATTCCTTCTAATGGCCTGCAGGGGGCTGCAAAAAGAAGTCTGATTGTACGGAAGTCAATGGGAAA
Organism: Poromitra crassiceps; assembly: GCF_964638095.1. Lineage (NCBI taxonomy): Eukaryota > Metazoa > Chordata > Actinopteri > Beryciformes > Melamphaidae > Poromitra > Poromitra crassiceps. The sequence continues at coordinate 23,126,987 of NC_139625.1, read as the reverse complement.
ATGACTCTACTTCTCACTTGATTTATTACCTCAGTAAACACTTTTCTAAAGAGTTTATGGTCTGAAACAAGTTTCAAGTCTTGTTCAATACAGCATGATGTTCATTTAGTAAATTATGGTCCCATTTTGAGTAAAATAGACGATAAGGCAGACTATGTTTTGGGGCATGAATGACAGGTTGCCTGTCCAGTAGGGATGTCACAATATATCGTCCCACAATATATCGCGATATCAAAACGTGACAATATGTATCGTTGAGATGAAATCTCATATCGCGAGAAAAAGAAGCTGAACATGGTGGCACTGATCTGCCTCTGATTGCATGCTCGCTCTCCTTTTCATTGCTTTGTTTGAACAGACGAGGGACGTTACAGACACGGAGGATGAAAATGGTGAAATTACTCAAATTAGCGTGGAGGATGCCCCCTCAACTTACAAATCGATCGCAAAAAAATAGTTAAAATATCGTATCGTTATCGTGAACCCAATATCGTGTATCGTATCGTATCGTGAACTGAGTGTATCGTGACACCCCTACTGTCCAGTGATCGCACAACTCGCCGATCGTGAACCAATTGCAGGCCTCTTCTTCTTGTCCTCAAATTTATGTCACTTCTGGCTCCAAAAAAACAAGATGGCGACGGTCAAAATACCAAACTCGAGGCTTCAAAATGGGAGTCCACAAACCAATGGGTGAGGTCATAGTAGCTACGTCCATATTTATCATAGGTTTATATGGGTATAACCACTAGCTGATTGTTCAATACACTATATGTCACATGGTTTGCCAGTTATCTCTGTGTCATTTCCCCCTATTCCTAAGTCTGCACTTTTGTATCTGGCCTGTGTTTGTGTGGGATGACTCCGGTAAGTGAATAACAAGTGACTGTGACGAGAAACACGACCTTGACATCCACATGGCTACGTGAGCGGGGGAGCCTAACGTGGCAGTGATAGGTGAAATAAAAACAAACCCACTGCTGACGAGAAACAATCTAGCCCAAGGGTTAGACACACAAACAACCACACATATACACACATGCATGCACGCACACACACACACACACACATGCACACACACACATGCACACGCACGCACACACAGGCGTGTGCACACTATTGTCCCCCCCTCCCTTCCCCCAGGCAGCAGACAAGGCAGTACATTCAGGGCAACACAGAGTTAGTCCCTTCAGAAATCCATTGGATCCTCCTCCGCTAGGCTAGGATTGGCACTGGTCCTGCCTCCGCCTTTCGATGGCGTCCCATCGTCGCCTTCGGGCTTTGCCTCAGGAGGCGGGGTCAACCCCGACCCGCCCTCCGGCGCCCCCCAGGGGTCGTTGCTTGGCGGGTAGAAGTCATCGTCGAAGCCGCAGAAGCCTTCGTCCACGCCGTGGTCGTAGCGCTGGTAGGTGGAGGCGCGCACCTCGTTCTCTCTGGCCGTGATCTCCAGCGTGCTGTGCCACATGCCGTAGCCAAAGTAGATGAGCACACCTTGAGGGACACACACAGAAACACACACACACACACACACACACACACACACACACACACACACACACACACACACAAATTAATTCAACTCTGGTGAGTCAGAAGAAGCAAATGTACGAACACAGTAAAACCAACTATCTACAGTAGCAGTAGCAGGGTGCTGCTGCTGCACCAACACCAACACCAACACAAAACAATATGCTTGACACCAGACTCAATTCCTGTAGTTCTACCTTAGCACAAGCAGTAAAACACTAACAGGACTAGTGGTGAGATGGACTACATCCAGGCTACATGCACACACACTAGGGATGCACGATAATTATTGGACTGATAAATTATCGGCCGATATGGCCATTTTGCGTTATTATTTATTATTCAGATAATGACCTTTTTCCGATAAATTAACAGCCGATAACCAGGCTTTGTTTTTGCCTCGGAAGCGGAGCTATTGTTGTCGCACGCTCGTGACATCACAGCTGCGACGCAAACATGGCTGCTGCCAGTATGTTGCTGTTTTTCAGTTTCAGATGATCACAAAGCTACTGTAATTTGCAATCCATGTCCCGCACGGGTTCCGAGAGGAGGGGAAACATCTAAGCTGGCATTACGTTAAACCAAAGCTGGCGATGATGCAGCGGATTTGTTTGTTGTTTACGTTAGCTGTTGTTAGCGAGTGTTAGCATTAGCGCAGCGTTAGCTCAGCATTAGCGTTAGCTCCTAGCGCGGCCTACACTTCAGCCTCGCCCGCTTGGCAGACAAACTGCTTGTGACATTTACAGTCTGTGGCTTGTGATCAAACAGGCCCGCAAAAGCACTTCATACTCACAGAGCTGGCGTACACATATAGAAACTAATGGAAACCCCATTACCCGAAATGAAACATCCAGGGATTGTGTATTTAACTCCAAAAAACAACTCGCTAACGTTAAGCTAACCACACTAGCTTGGAGTCCCACTATAACAAAGGGACTTTGGAGTTGAGCTAGCTGCTGGACAGAGCCATCTAACAGAGCCAATAATAAGGAAAACAAAGGCGCAGTCGCGGACATTAGGCTACATAAAAAGCATCAGTCAACATCACATAGTGTCTTTTCAGCATTTTTCAGTAAAAAGTGAAACAACACAGATGGTTTATAGTGCCTGCCCCATTCATTGGGCCCAGGCTACCATTCACTGAGAACTGGAACTAATGCAAAATTCGAACAGATCAGTAACATGACTAAATGAACTAAAGTAACATGAACTAAATTACTATGCCTTTTGTCATTGTGTTTTATCTGCAGACTAAGCAGTCATTGGCTTTCCGTTCTATAAAAGCCTTTATTTTTGTATTGACTATAATTGAGTGATACACTTTATTAAGTTTTCTTTGTTTTGTGTTCACAGTGATGTCAGTTAGATTTGGTTAGGTCAGAGTTATGCTCACTACATCTGCCTTTTTTTTTTACCCCAGGTGTGCATAAAATACAGGTTAAAAACAAAAACAAAATATATATATATTTTTTTATTATAATAGTTATCGTATCGGTTATCGGCCAGGAGAAGCAGATATTTATCAGTTTATCGTATCGGTTGAAAAAAAATCCATATTGTGCATCCCTAACACACATATACAAGCACACATGAAAACACAGAGGCGCACATAGATATGAGTGAGGCAGAAACTGGAAAGAGCAGAGATTCCCATGTGCTATAGCATAATAAACACATTCTCATACAAAGTGATAGGGTGGTCTCACATTTGAGCCAGCAAGAATGACATATATCATTTCACTGCTTAATATCAAATCATGGAAAGTTCTCAACTGTCTGCTATCATAGCGTGGCAGCCATCTTCAGTTGGTACTCCCAGCCGAAGGCCTATCAGCTGCCAGCCGGCTGCATCACCAGAGAACTGAACTTGAAGGTTTTACTCTGGGAACCCTACTTACGCAGGATGACGGTCCCGGAACGCAGCGTGGCCTGCCCCCCGCCCAATAGGGCAGGGGGCATAGGGTATTATTTCTTAATGCTTAACTGTTTTGTTTTTTTGATTTTACTGATTATACCATTACAGCTACATGAGAATCTTACAAAAGTTAGATAAGATTGCCGAGCTCTACTGATTATTTATTTTATTCATGACAGACTTGATGACACATTGATATTGACGCTCCTTAGTCAGCTTCCAAATACATGTTCTCCTACTATTCTCTGCTCCATGAATCATGCTGCCCCATCTCCACTGCTCTGCTCTCCACTGCATATTGCAAGCATTTTTTTAAGGGGAGCTTGAGGAGGAATGCCGTTCTCCCTCTCGTTCTCACCGTTCCCTCTCAATGTTTACTTGGGAACTTGGTTAAGTCAAGTCAAGTCAAGTCAAGTCAAGTCAAGTTAAGTTAAGTCAAGTCAAGTTAAGTTAAGTTGTTTAATCTGCAAGGATCTGGATGGGACCTTCAGGGATCTGTCATGGCCCAGACGCCAATTGAAGATCGCTGCATTGTAGGAATAAGGAAGGAATTATGTCTAATTCTGTTTGAAAATAAAAGTGGAAAAAAGACGAAACACCTAAATATAAATTGTAACATGTCAACTCCAACTATGATCCATTGAACTGGGGAGCGCTTACCGATGAAGCACCAAATGGCAAATCGTATCCAGGTGATGGCAGACAGTTTAAGCATGAGGTAGACGTTGACGAGCATAGCTGAAGCGGGCACAAAGGGCACGCACGGCGCCATGTAGGGCAGCCGCTTAGGGTTCTCTGGCTGCTGGAGGATGATGATGATGAGCAGGGCGATGGAGACGATGAGGAGAATTAGTAGCAGCAATGCCCACCAGCGACCTTCCCCAATACTGTCCGCTCCTGAGAGAGAGAAGGGGGGGTGGATAGAGAGAGTGAGAGGGGGCAGGAGGGAGAGAGGGGGGGGGGGGGGGGGGTAGAGAGAGGGGGGGAGGGAGGGGGAGCGAGAAAGAGAGAGAGGGAGAGACAGAGAGTTAGTGAATAGGTGAGAGATGAGATTTTTTGCTGGAAACTAGGTTTATGTTGGTAAGTCCAAGCAGAAATGAATATTGTAGATAAATAGATTGTAGATCAATATACATACATCAGAGATGTGACCGAGTTGAGCCCCAAGTCAGTCTCAAGTGTTCAAGGACAAGTCCCAAGTCTGAATCGAGACTACCAAGTCACGTCCATGTCATTAATGTCAAGTCTAAGTCTCAAGTCTAAATGTAGAACACCAAGTCAAGTCATCAAGGAAGAAACAAAAGAAAAGAAACAAAATATCTAGGTCTCAGACTTTTTTTGTGAAATGTGATTTTAATAGGATAAAAACTTGATGAGTGCATCATGAGTTTGATTTCAAAAGTCAAGTCAAGTCATCTCTTCTTGCAGCAAGTCAGATCTCAACCAGTTAAAACTGTTACTCGAGCATGACTGGAGTTCATGTCATGTCATGTCATGTCATGTCATGTCATGTCATGTGATGTGATGTGATGTGATGTGATGTCATGTCATGTCATGGATCTGCACTAAAAGTCCTGCTGGAATTGGACTCAAGCCCACCTCTGACAAACATCAATATACACTTACACTGTCCTGTAAATCCCTGACTGACTTGATGAGATAGTAATAATCTGTATCTATTTTGACAAAAGTGTCTTCTCACCGAAAATGATGAAGGAGCAGAAAGCGAAGTTGAAGATGAAGAGGAGCAGCACACACACAGTGACTGTCTTTCCCGTGGCTGGAGTCGGCCTGTCCATCTTGCCCGGCAGGCCCAATCGGATCCTCAGGGTGTAGTAGCGTGGTCCAATCAGCTTCTTCAGGCGCCGTGACATCCCGCCCTCCGACTCCTCCGCTTCAATGCCGGTGGTCATATCTACTGTGCCGTAGTTTGGGTGGCTGGCGGTGTAGGCGGTTTTATCTGGTTTGCCAATCAGCATCTCGTTGTCACCCAGCGACGGCAGGTTTTTAGCCCCACAGGTGTTGGTGGGCGGGCCTCCGTACTCGTCGGCCTCGCTGGTTGGCGAGCAGGCATCTTTCTCGCACTCGGCCAGAACGCCTTCCTTCCTCTTCTTGTTCTGCTCCTCAGACAGGAAGTTGACAAAGCCGTGGATGTCGCCCTCAGGCTGGTAACGCAACAGCAGAACACACAGGCTCACCTGCAGACCAAGAGGAGAAGCCTTGATTTTCACTTCATAGCAGAAAGACGTGACCTTAATATCAAATGAACAAGAGGTAGGTCCTTCTTCCTACTACTGTATGTTCACTGCCCCCCAGCTGTCAATTTCATTCTCTTAACATTCTGTCAGAAGAGCAGCTACACAATATCATGTGATTGTATTTAGTTGTTGGAATCTATAATAGCCTGAGGTGGGATCGTTGCATGATAAGGAACTTCAATATGACTTCCACAGATTTCACAGATCATTGCATTCTTATATTGTGAATTTTCAGTTTGCAACATACAGAGAGAGAGTGATAGTAGGGCTAAGAAGGACAAACGCAATCTGATTGGTTCCCATGAAGACCAAATGATTTTAGATCGTCAGTCAGCCATACTGGAAGTCCACTGTCAACACAGACTGGAAAACCCGAAGGATAAACCCTTGTAACGCTGACATGCAGGGGTAGAGGCAGACAGGAAGAAACGCTAGTGAGTCGGCTGCATCCTGCAAGCCCCCAGATGTCTGTGTATCTATATAGTATCAGTACCCGTCCCCCAGATGGTCTGTGTACATCTATCAGTACCCGTCCACTCACCAGGGTGTAGGCCAGCAGTGTGCCTATGGACATCATCTCGATGAGGTCTCTGAGGCTGACCAGGAGGGACAGCAGGGCGGCCAGACAGCCTGACACCACACAGGCCACAGCAGGCGTCTCTGTGTAGGAAGACACATTGGCCAGGAACCTGCACACAGGCAACATAATACACGACTGGAGTGAGACACAGACAGGGGTGTCACAATATCAGATTTTCACTATACAATTATCATGGCCAAAAGAATTCACGATAACAATATCATCACGATATCTATGGAACATTTGAAAAAATAAAATGATGATAATGCTACCATTCAAATTCACCTTTAAATGTGTTTATTTTGTGTTTTGTCTCTTTTTTGGTACATGAATTACACTCAAAACATGAGCGTAGGGAGGTGGCGAGAGAGTCTGTAACCTGTAAGAGGCGCGGGATTATTCACACGGTATTATCTGTATTATTAACATGATATAAAAAAGAATTAATCTTATCATCAGTATCGGTAAATCACGACACCCCTAGAGACAATAGTACATTTTAGCCTGATTGATATGAGAATAAACAAAAGTGAAAAACTGTGTGACTGTGTGTACTGACTTAAACAGCAGCCCGTCCCCGGCCATGGCGTAGATGACCCTGGGCATGGGGAACAGGGAGCCCAGCAGAGAGACGCTGAGCCCGGCGACGGAGCCCACCGCCACAATGTACTTGGCGAACATGCAGCCGTGCAGGGCGAACATCTCCATCAGCGGGGCATCTGCATCGATCTCATCGTATGGCACCATCAGAGTCAGGATCACAGAAACCTGCAGGGAGACAGAGAGAGGCTGTTAATACTTCATAGTTCTGCTCTAACATCAAATAAAATGTAGAGGATCCAGTCTGTAAAGGTGGTCTGTCAATTTTATTTTATTTTCTTGGGGAACAGTAGTATAGTTGCTTTATTCAAATGGTGGAGACCTCATTTGTAATCAGAACTTCAATTGAATCCTGCATGCACACTTTTTCATAATGACTTCAAACACGCACATATCACCATGTGAGAACTGTTTCAGCTGTTGGGACTAAAATAAAGAGCCTGGTCTTCTACCTGTTCTATTTTTAAAGCGTCTTGAGATAACTCTTATCTCAAGTTATGATTTGGGACTATTTAAATTTAAAATTGATTAATTGATTGATATATATCACAACACAGCACAAAAGCACATAACATGTAGCAAATGCAAGATGTGTATGACTTCTCTCTCTCTCTCTCCCTCTCTCTCTCTCTCTCTCTCTCTCTGCGTGTTTTTGATCCGTGCATCTGACGTGTGATATCATGCAGGGCCATCTGTCACAGATAGAGGGTGTGCTGCAAAGAGGGGGGATTTGGATGAACAGATTATAGAGGAGTAATGAGAGTAAGAGAGGGGGAAATAAAAAGACTAACCCTCACCGAGAGATCAGTATCGTTGCCTGTGCCCTTTAACCTCTGTGTTAAAGGGCACTGTCCCTGTGCACTGTGTGTGTGAGTCACAGGCACTGTCCCTGTGCACTGTGTGTGTGAGTCACAGGCACTGTCCCTGTGCACTGTGTGTGTGAGTCACGGGCACTGTCCCTGTGCACTGTGTGTGTGAGTCACGGGCACTGTCCCTGTGCACTGTGTGTGTGAGTCACGGGCACTGTCCCTGTGCACTGTGTGTGTGAGGCACAGGCACTGTCCCTGTGCACTGTGTGTGTGTGTGTGTGTGAGGCACAGGCACTGTCCCTGTGCACTGTGTGTGTGAGGCACGGACACTGTCCCTGTGCACTGTGTGTGTGTGTGTGTGAGTCACATGCACTGTCCCTGTGCACTGTGTGTGTGAGGCACAGGCACTGTCCCTGTGCACTGTGTGTGTGTGTGTGTGTGTGTGTGTGTGTGAGTCACAGGCACTGTCCCTGTGCACTGTGTGTGTGTGTGTGTGTGTGTGTGTGTGAGGCACAGGCACTGTCCCTGTGCACTGTGTGTGTGTGTGTGAGGCACAGGCACTGTCCCTGTGCACTGTGTGTGTGTGTGAGTCACAGGCACTGTCCCTGTGCACTGTGTGTGTGTGTGTGAGGCACTGTCCCTGTGCACTGTGTGTGTGTGTGTGTGTGTGTGAGGCACAGGCACTGTCCCTGTGCACTGTGTGTGTGTGTGTGAGGCACAGGCACTGTCCCTGTGCACTGTGTGTGTGAGGCACAGGCACTGTCCCTGTGCACTGTGTGTGTGTGTGAGGCACAGGCACTGTCCCTGTGCACTGTGTGTGTGTGTGTGTGTGAGGCACAGGCACTGTCCCTGTGCACTGTGTGTGTGAGTCACAGGCACTGTCCCTGTGCACTGTGTGTGTGTGTGTGAGGCACAGGCACTGTCTCTGTGCACTGTGTGTGTGTGTGAGGCACAGGCACTGTCCCTGTGCACTGTGTGTGTGAGGCCATGCTGTCCTTGTATGGTTAGTGTGTATGTACAGTCAGAGTCAGAGTCCTGCACATCTTCAGGAGTCGTGACTCGACTTGGACTTGAGCGCTGATGACTCGGACTTGGACTTGAGCATTCATGCATTGGGACTCGGAAGTTGGAGACGAGGACTCAGATTTATTTTGATAAAGACCTTTTTTTCTTTTCGAAATAGGTCCTAATAATTTGCCATAAGATATTGATAGCTCTATTAATACTGTGACATTATTCAATTTCATGGGCAGCACGTGTGTTCCACTACATGCAGAGTCAAGCTCATGTTCAGTAGGCTGACTCAGATTCCCACTCAGGTAATGGGGACTTGACTCGGACTTTATTTGGTGACTTGGACTTGGACTTGAACACTGGGGACTCCAGACTCGTCTTGGACTCCAGGTATAGTGACTTGACTACAACACTGAACCAATGTCACCAAGAGAAATTCCAGCACGTGTTGTACTGACAAGCATAGGTGTAGTGCCCGTAGAACGCGGGGGAACGGCGTTCCCATACTTCTCCAAGGGGTATTTTGTGTGTGTCAGTGTGTGTGTGCATGTGGAGCCAATAAAACGAGTGAAACTGGGCAAAGTTGTCGTTCGTCTTATATTTAAGGTGGGCTGAATGATTCACACGGCATCAACTCGCGGCTTGAAGGAAGAATGATACATTCCACCTTAACTATATTTAAGGTGGGCTGAATGATTCACATGGCATCAACTCGCAGCTTGAAGGAAGAAGGAAACATTCCACCTTAACTATATTTAAGGTGGGATGAATGATTCACACGGCATCAACTCGTGGCTTGAAGGAAGAAGGAAACATTCCACCTTAACTAGCTGGCTTTTTCAGCATCCAAATGTTTTTCTTCTCCCAGTACCTCACTATAACAAGTAAAGATGAAAAGGCAGGCAAAAATCATTTCATTTTTTGGACCAACTGCTACAAAGGTACGTTTACAATCATGAAGAAATAATGTTAAAAGCGTGTTTCTTTTCAACACTGTTGCATCAAAAGTTAGCGTTAATCACCCCATTGCAATTTGCATCGCCAGAATTCGCCACAAAATGGTAGTTACTTACTAAAAATGCCACCCGCCGTGCCAAATGATGACTTAGCGAATAAGCTAAGTCGTGTGTGTCAGTGTGTGTGCGTGCGGGGAGGGCGGGGGGGTGGGGGGTATTGTTGGGACCTGTGCGGGTGTTGCCCATATACTGTAGGTGCGTTCTTCTCCACTTCTCCAGATAGCACTACACCTCTGCTGACTGACTAGTCCAAGTCTTTTCAAAACTCGAGACATGAAAGAGCGGTAGAGAATGAGAGAGGGAGCGGAAAATAATTTGATGAAAAATGGGGTAACTTAGAGATATGAGATATGAGAGAGAGAGAGAGAGAGAGAGAGAGAGAGAGAGAGAGAGAGAGAGAGAGAGAGAGAGAGAAGTGAGTTTTGTAGTTGACGATGCCATCTTGGCCCCCTGAGGCGATGCTGAAGAAGTCTTAAACTCACTCCTGATAGGCTACTGCTCCATCGTACCCATAGCAACAACCAACCAGCATGAACGTGCCAAAGGTAGAAATGTGCTGGGCACTGTGTGCAGAATATGTAATGATCTGAGATGAGATACTCACAGGCACAGTTGCACTGCAGGGGGGAGAGTCTTGAACTGAGTGTGGGTGTACAGCTTATAGGAGATTACAGTAAGACTCCACTTCCAGCTGGCTGGACGACTTTTCTAGAATTTTAGGGTGTGACCTCAAATCTGTATTCATAAGTGTTTAAAGGCTGGATCTGTATTCATATACAGTAAGTGTTTAAAGGCTGGATCTGTATTCATATTAAGCCAACTTCAAAGGCCGACTGGTGCGTCGCCTCACGTCACCTGTGTCGGGGCCAAACCGTTGCACTTGAACACACAGCCAAGTCTACAGCCGACCGTCAACTAGCCTAGTAGGTTCTGCACCTGTGTGAGACCTGCTGTATACAGTGCAGGACTGCAGATATACAAACCAGATAGATACATGAAACAAAGCAGCGTTTGCCTACCATTTTCACATCACTCTCGCTCACCTCTGAAATGGTTTCGTAAAATTCTAATCAAGAATATGTGTATCACATGCAATGGGTTTCGTAATATTCTAATGTCAGATGTTTTTTTTGCAAAGGGCACTGGTGTTTTCAGCTCCCTGTTCTTTTGCTTGTGGAAGAAAGGAAGAGGCGGAGGTGGAAAAATAAGGAGAACTCGCACTAAATGGTTTGACAGCGACAAGCTCATGGTGCTGCAGCTGAACAGCTACTAAATAATAAAGCAGCTATACTGTAGCTCTTTCACATGTTGGTCTTCTTGAAATTGAAAATGAGAATCGGGAATAGGGAATAGGGAGTTTTCCAGAACTAGAAATCTCGTGCGCTACGCACGCTCGATTCCTAGGCTCGCCCACCGCGCGGGCTCGCTATCCTCGCCTGCAGCTCGGCTGCTGCATGGCCTCGCCTGCTCTATTGACATGCGCAGCGCACAATTGCTCACTTCCTCCCTTTTGTATACTAGTGATACTCACAGAGACGTAGGCAGTGAGGCAGGTGATGAGCGAGGCAGTGATGGCGTAGGGGATGGAGGTGTTGGGACTCTTGGCCTCTTCTCCTGTCGTTGCGATGATGTCAAATCCAATGAAGGCATAGAAACAGGTGGCTGCACCCTGCATCACCTGGAACAACATGCAAACAAGTAGACAATGGCTTATACAGCTCAACAGTCACGTGACATTTCTTGCCCCGGAAGTGAGTTTCCCATTAATTTTCTCCATAGACATTTCAAAAAACCTTATTCGCCTAATGTTCCAACACAGGGGTCGTCAGCCAGTTACTTCCTATTGTGTTTACACTTCCTGTGACAGTACAGTACTAGTGACACAACTGGGTCAAGTGGGCGGGGCAACATAAGGTGAATACTGACGTGGCCTACTGAATCACAAGTGACATTTCACTTGGAGCAAAAACAAAAAATAAAGACGGGGGATCTAAAATTCGTTTTTTTCCCCCAATGTTATTTTTCATGTTTGCTCCAACTGAAATGTTTTATGGTCACTCATGATTCAGGAGGTCACGGGTTGGCTTAGTTCCAGCCTGAAAACTTTTTCAAAATAACTATTGAGAAAATAAATGGGAAACTCACTTCTCGGGCAAAAGATGGCATGTGACTGCTCAGCTCGAAACAGATATCTATGTATCTGTCTGTCTGTCATTCTGTCTCTGTCTCTGTCTGTCTGTCTGTCTGTCTGTCTCTCTGTCTCTCTGTCTGTCTGTCTGTCTGTCTCTCTGTCTCTCTGTCTCTCTGTCTGTCTGTCTGTCTGTCTGTCTGTCTGTCTATCTATCTATCTATCTAGGTTGGATTGGTTATTGCCTGAAGTACTGGCTAGAAAATGTACTTTCCACTCTGTTTCATCTGTGTGTGTAATTGCTACATCCACTCCAGTGAAAATATAATAATGTAAAAAGCTGGCAAGAGCTACAATTAAACAAATTTGGTCCACTCAACACTTCATTCATCCAATTAAACTTAATTTCAAAAAGATTACACAAGAGTTGTTTTGTGTGCGTGTGGGAGTGCGTGCGTGCGTGCGTGCATGCGGGCATGCGTGTGTAATGTATGTGTGTGTGTTTTCTACTGCGAAGTGCTGCTGTACATTGTAGGAAGGTGAGGACACCTTCAAAGGGCTGTTTGAAGGTTAAGACTTGGTTCTAAGGGTTAGGTAACAATCGGGTTAAGCTTTTAGTTGTGATGGTTAAGGTTAGGGTTCATTGACATAATGCATTGCCTAACCCGGTTAGGGACTGCATTATGTCAATGAATGTCCTTACTAAGGGGCCCTTTACACGAGGACGGTTTCCTATGGTGATGGGGAATTCTTTTTTTGGAATTTGCGCTTAGGAAATGACACATTTTGAAACCACCCTCCAGAGTGAAATTCTTGGTGACGCTGCCTGCTGATCGCTCCATGTAATCGCTTTGAGACGGCTCATTTCAGAAACTCTGATGTGCCTGCACACCCAGAAAAGTCACACGGCAGACGTGCTGTGTATTTCTGATACCGTTTTGACTAATCCTGGCTTCCTCTGACGTTAATAGATCAATAAAATGTTTTCCAAGTATTCCTAGGCTGCAAACTTGTTTTAACATGCAAATCGGAGTTGTTTCTGATGAGAATAAAGTAACGTTAACGCTACGTTATGTCAGACTGTTCTCATCCCCCATGCCAAAGCCCCCGCCTCGGCCATGAGAGGCTCAGAGCACTGCTGCTGCTCCTGCGCGTGCCCCCGCGGCCCATCACACTGCCACCTAGCGACCTGGCATGTACATTACAGGCGTTTTAAAAATTCAACAGCGCTCATGTAAACAGGGAGAAGGTGTGAAGGAAAAGGTGTGAAGGAAACGCTATTGTGTCGTTTCTTCCAGAAACTGTCCTCGTGTAAAGGGCCCCTAAGATAGCTGTACAAAAACTGTGTGTGTGACAAACGTGTGTGTGCGAGCACGCATGAGCTTACCCCCGACCAGCCGAAGGGCAGGAATCGTCCGTCGTTCCAGTTCTCTCCGTTGACGAAGAACAGGCCGGCGACCATCATGAACACCCACACCATGAGGTTGATGACGTTCAGAACGTTGTTGAAGCCCACAGAGTTCTTCACGCCCAACGCCACGATCACTGTCACCAGGATGGCTATCAGCAACGCCAGCAGGTCTGGGTAGGACTGTTCCCCTTTACCTGTAGAGCATACACGCACACGCACGCACGCACGCGCACACACACACACACACACACACACACACACACACACACACACACACACACACACACACACACACAAATATGATTGTATATATAATATAGGAGGGGAGAAACAGCAACATAATTCAACAAATACAAGGTGACGAGAATTATCTTAAAAGTGAGGAATGGTGAACTTGTGAATTTGCATGAACTATACTATACGAGAGAAATAACATACTGTTTTGAACTTCCAAGGACTACTTTTTTATTTCACATAGGAAGTGAATGTGTTGGGCAATGGTAGAGTGTGTACAGTACAACTACACGTAACATCACCTGCACAGTGGATGAATATGTGGTTGCTCACCTGAAATAGTTGATAAAATAATAATAAACGTGGCTATTTCAGTTTGATATCTATTTTTTAAAGATATGAATCTACAGACATACAGTAATAAAAACCATTAACAACTTTTTACTATGAAGAAGTCTGTTTACATTGGATAATGTGCGTTGCCGCCAGCGATCATATATTATATGAGACTTATATTGCGCTAAATCCCACACTTCCCCGTGTGTCGAGGAGTTGTCATTTTTTCCCCAGCAGGAAAAGGAAGCATTAATTTTCCTTTATAGTGTGGAACAGCTGTGCTGCTTGTCATGTGACCACTGATCTGTCAGCAGTCAGCAGGAAGAGAGTGACAGGGCGAGGTCACCCAGAGCCATGTGACTGGCACGCACTCCAGCTATAGTATTACAGGGGATTTACCGGCTTCCCCGTCACACGATGACTTGGAAAAGCTCTCTGTGTGGATCATTTGTATTTCCAAGATGCTACTGTACAACCATCATACAGTCATGTGGGTTCCAACATATAGGATGACACTGATGTGATGACACTACACTGATATAGTGTGACACTGCCATTCAGACGTTTCCTGGCACAACAAATAATATGGCACAAGTTGTGTTATTTCAACGATTGAATTACTTTCACTGTCAGTATGATTGCCAATGTTTATGATTGTAACAATCAGACGCAGTGGCTCATATTGCCAGTGTTCCTTCCCATGTTAAAATCTATACATTTGAGCCGTATACTCGGGAATGCTGAATTTGCTTCACTGTTATAAATTCTAAAAGTAACACATCTTGTGTGTTGTTTCTGACGGAACTGTACGCCTGGAATGTGCAAATGCTCAAATCTCATAGGTAACATTGGCCCAGTGCCAGTCTTGTTCATATGACCTTATACCTGTTGACAAATAGCTTTATTATATTTTATCTGCATTAATATAATGATGTAATCATCCAGATTTTGAGTTCCTTGGCTCCCAAACTGCAGACTGAATGAACCTGTCAAACTGCCAGAGTTTTCTCCCCCATACAGTAGAATATAATATTCATGACACTGACGCCAAGGAAAAAGCACTGAAAAAACATGGCAACAATCTGTTCTTTTGAGGCAATGGCAGCGTATAGTGAATCCATCTTTCAGCCGGATTTTCATGTTGTGTTATGTGATATAAAAGTTACTGAGGCATAACGCTGAAGCACTTTAATAATAGGGCTGTGCCGATTCACTTATCTCCCGATTCGATACTATCACGATACTTTGGTGCCGATTCGATATATATTGCGATTCACGATTATTGCGATTCTACGATTATTGCGATTCGATATTACGATTTATTGCGATTTTTGTTTATTTTTTTCTTTTATTTTTTCAGTTTGTTTGCTTTTTTACACTAGATTAGAACATGGGAAAAGTTGAATCATACACTAGAGACTGTATATTATATATCATGAGTAGGGCTGGGCGATATAGTTAAAAACAGGGGCGGACTGGGATCATAATTCAGGCCGGGCATTAGATACCAAGCAGGCCAGGCCGATATGGGCCAACGCGCGTGAAATTTGGGCCGTTTGAAGCCAGATTTGGGCCGTTTGAAGTCCAATTTTACAATGAGATGCACCCACTTTAACCCTGAAGTGTAATTATTACTTCAGACTAACTAATAAAGTAATAAAACCACTAGTAAACCAGTAGGCGGCGCCTAGCCTGCTGTTCAGTGAGTGGCCTGACTGCAAGCACCAAAAAAAAAAAAAAAAAAAAAAAATTTTTTTTTTTTTTTTAACACATTGACTGCCAGCCGTTTTTTTCTTACTGTAGGTAGCTTCTGCCAAGCCGTTTTTTTGAGGATTGTGGCTCATTTTACAAGCGCCGAGGATTATTTTCTGCTTGGAGTTTGTGAACATACAATATCTCAAAAGTACTAATAGAATGTGTACTTTCTCTGTCTAAAAGAGTTAGTTTGTAGAGTTAGTAGTTATGTAAGCATTATCAGTTGAATACAGCATGGTTTTAGCATGAGAAAAAATATTCAGAGATAAACGGCTTTTTGTGAAATTCGATAGAGCTGTCACTTTAACCATTCATTTTTGGCTCTCTCTCTCTCTCTCTCTCCCTCCCCCTCTCGCTCGCTCTCTCTCTCTCTCTCTCTCCCTTCCCCTCGCTCTCCCTCCCTCTCTCTCTCTCTCTCTCTCTCTCTCTCTCCCTCCCTCTCGCTCTCCCTCCCTCTCTCTCTCTCTCCCTCCCTCTCGGGAGGGAGACGCACTAGGTTTAATCCTAGTGAGAGGGGGAGAGGGAGAGAGAGAGAGAGAGAGAGAGAGAGGGAGGGAGGGAGAGAGAGAGAGCGAGAGAGAGAGAGAGAGAGAGAGGGAGAGAGCGAGAGGCAGAGTTGCTTCAACTCCTCAACTCCTCCCTCTTCTTGGCTGCCGCGGCCGTCACAGTCTCAGTGCTTTTGCTGCTCTCCTGTGCCTGTCTGCAGGCTGCTGTTTGAGGAAGTCGGCATGGATTCGCTCGCTTCTTGGGAGTTTTGGTTGAGAGAAGCTTTTGCGATTCTGGTCATATTTATGCTGCGTGTTTCAAAGTGTGTTCCACCTGTAATGTATTATGTAAATTTGCAATCCCGCATCGCCAGCAATCAGTGCGAAAACGAGAGCGTTTTCCCCCAACCATTTTCATGAGAATGTAATACTGTAAAATCGCCTCGCCATTTCCTTGCTCCCTTTTTCTTTGATTTCGCTCGTCTGGGGGAGCACTGTCAACACTTAGTGGGTCGGTAAAATAGATTATACACATTCAATACCTCCAATAATTGTACAGGAGACGTAAAAGGGATTGATCAACGCCCCACCGTCAAAAAAAAAAAAACGATTTTTTTGACGTATCCATACGTCGCTGGCAGTCAAGCGCTGGATTTTTTTTGACGTATGCATACGTCGCTGGCAGTTAACGTGTTAATTTGCGATTATCGATTCTGGAATAAAAGATCGATCCAAAAAATCGTGACATTAAAAATCGCGATACTTAGGTGAATCGATTTTTTCTCCCACCCCTATTTAATAATATTCAACATATATATTTCCCCTGTGATCCATTTCACACCCAGTCATAAGACAACCATACAGCTGCATGTCTCACACTGCCAGAGAAGTTACTGACAAGAACCATTATTGCCTTTGGATGCATTAAGGCTCCTATATGCATGCAAGGATTATCTCTCTCTCTCTCTCTCTCTCTCTCTCTCTCTCTCTCTCACACACACACGCACGCACGCACACACACACACACACACACACACACACACACACACACACACACACACACACACACACACACAAACTATGAGTAACAACAAGAAATATTTTGTCATAAATTGCTACATAGGCTACTCGTAGAGAAGTGGAGGAGTCAAGAGGGTTCTCACAAGTGTAGCGACACGAGCACACATCCTCCCTGCCTCCCCACTCACCCAGGCCGCTGAGCGTTCCCATGTGTGAAATCATGAAGTTGCTGATGCTGTGATTGGCCAGCGAGTCCGCCATGCTGCTGAGAGCCGACGCCCCCGCGGCCGTGCCAATCAGATACTCCAGAATTAGATTCCAGCCAATGAAAAACGCCACGCACTCCCCCACTGTCACGTAGCTGTACGTGTAGGCCGAGCCTGTGGTCTTAGGCACACGCACGCCAAACTCCGCATAACACACTCCTGTGGGAGACACACGCACACACACGCACGCACACACACACACACACGCACACACGCACACACACACACACACACACAGCAGAAATATATTTCAACATTCATACTCCAGTAGGAAATCTTATAGTCTAATAAGGGAAAGGCTTAGCCCCTGTTCACACAGCACGCCGAAGCAACACTCAACCTATGCTGTACCTACGCTGTACCCACAAGTTTCATTTAGGCGTCCTTGTTAACAGGTGAAGCCGTTCACACCACCAGTGCGCGTCACGCCACGCCAAAGCGATCACTCAGGATTGACGCCGAATTTCCAAGCGTGACGCTGAAGCCGTGAAGCCGTGAGGCATGAAGTCAATGGGAGTTGTGGGCGGGTTCAAGGCGCGAGAGTAGCCGCTGAGAGGAAAAGAGAAGGCGTCTTGTGTGAACAGTAAGGTGTACGTTCAGCTTGTGCCTGCTTCAAGCTTCAGTTCTGCTTACGTTCGGTGTCCTGTGTGAACAAGGGCTTAGTTGAAGGTATTGATGGCATTAAGTGTAAAGATGTCCCTGGAGCACCCTCTAGTATTATGACTTTGCCCTCATAATGTTTTTGCCCTTGTATTAAGTGCTTACTTATTACAGTAAAAGGCCTTTCATATAGATCAGTTATCAGCTGAATGGTGATCAGAATGACAGTAACCTTCATTCTTCAGTATGCTAGACTGCCTAATCGAATGAGTATGGCCGAAAACTGCAGAGCTGGAGAGCCCCCGATGGTGCAGTTCTAGACGGAGCAGTTCTAGACACATACGAGTAGACCCCCAGTTTTAGACGTAACAATGGAGCCATTTCACAGCAACCGTTTTGAGGTGGTAAAAGCAGACTGTAAAGCAGCTGTAACTAATACCATTAATTATGCTTCCATTCTGTTAAGATGTTCCAGCGCCAGGTGCCTTCATTAATGATTACGCCTGCGTTACTTCCTGCTTTACCACCTCAAAAGGTTGCTGTGAATTGGGCCTATAGATTCTATAGGCTCATTTCTATAGTGTAGAACCTCCTTGGATGTGACACGGAGCTAGAATTAGCTTAAGAATATATGTGACGTTTGCGGGTGTAGTAACTAGATCTGTCCATGGATTTTTTTTATATACTATATATAGTTAATTATTTAACTCGAACCAAACCATACCCCTAACCACCAAGTTGTTTTAGTTGCCTAACCTTAACCAAGTTGTTTTAGTTGCCTAAACTTGGTATGACCAGGCTGCCCTGTAGTATCATCTGTTGTCTCTGGGAGAGATTAGTGTGTGTGTGTGTGTGTGTGTGTGTGTGTGTGTGTGTGTGTGTGTGTGTGTGTGTGTGTGTGTGTGCGTGCGTGCGTGTGTGTGTGTGTGTGTGTGTGTCAAGTCAAGTCAAGTCAAGTCAAGTTAATTTGTATAGCCCTAATTCACAAGCATGTCTCAGAGGACTTCACAGAGAGTATGTCTAGCTAAATCTAGCTAAACAATTACAGTACTAGTAATAATAACAACATGATGATGATGAACAATCATATGACAGAGACAGAGATAAAGGGAGAAAGGGGGCAATGTGGGGGAGGAGAGAGCAGGGAAAGGGAGGAGGTGGGGAGGGAACAGGGGAGGGAGAGAAGGGGGAATGTGGGGGAGGAGAGAGCAGGAAAAGGGAGGAGGTGGGGAGGGAACAGGGGAGGGAGAGCAGGGGGGATGTGGGGGAGGCGGAGTGTGTGTGTGTGTGTGTGTGTGTGTGTGTGTATGTGTGTGTGTGTGTGTGTGTGTGTGTGTGTATGTGTATGTGTGTGTGTGTGTGTGTGTGTGTGTGTATGTGTGTGTGTGTGTGTGTGTGTGTGTGTGTGTGTGTGTGTGTGTGTGTGTGTGTGTGTGTGTGCGCGTGCGTGCACACATACGGGTGTGCGGGTGCGTGCGTTTGCTCCAGTGCTCACCCGACAGTATGGAGGCCACAGCGGCGATGATGAAGGACACGATGACCCCCGGCCCGGCCATCTCCTTGGCGACAAGCCCGGAGACAACGTACATGCCCGTGCCCACGCAGCTGCCCACACCCAGAGACACTAGGTCCACGGTGGACAGCACCCGGGCCAGCCGGGTCCCGTGGGCGCCCGTGCCCGCCACGGCCGAGTCCAACATGGACTCCACCGGCTTGGTCCTCAGGACGCGCGACGCAAAGGTGTTCCAGGCCGCGCCCCACTGCACCTTGCGAGGGTCCAGCTTGCCCGCCACGCCGCTCATACTGACGGCAAAGCAGAGGAGAGGAGTGGGAGGTCACTGGCTTTCTGGCGCTCTCCCCGCTCTTTACTTGACTTTTCTGTGAGAACGGAGGCGTAGAGCACCGTGGAAGAAGTGCTATTCCTAAACCAGATGACGGCAGGGTGAGATGAAAGATTGGAAAATAGGATTTTTGGATTGACCCACGTCCTTCCTTTTGCGGTTGTCTTTCGCTCTCTTGTCCCGGTTTAGTGGAAGGCCATGTTATTCTTTCCCCACATGGTGAGAGAGATCGTTATCTGCAACAACAAAAAAAGAAGCATTTCAGAAGCATTTCACACTACATGATGCTACATTGTTCATAATGACACAATGAACATTTTTGAGTACACCCCCCAAGGCGCAGATCGGCCTAAAGCAAGGGGTCTATTGTATAGATTCAACCACAAACAAGGTGCTAATTGACAGTCCTCTCCCCCACAGCCCTGTTGCTATAGTGACCGCTCATTAGCAATGGCCACCGTCTGTCAATTGTGTGTTGTGTGTGTTGTGTGTGTGTGTGTGTGTGTGTGTGTGTGTGTGTGTGTGTGTGTGTGTGTGTGTGTGTGTGTGTGTGTGAGTGAGGTGTGTGTGAGAGAAAGAGAGAGTGAGAGAGCGAGCGCAATATTGACGTAATCATATGCACATTGTAATTTAATTCTGTGCATTCTAATAAACAGTTTATTGCCTCTGTATTGTGTATACATTATGTAAATGAGGGCATACATATGAATAGCTGTTTTGAATTTGCTGTGTGTATGTGCAGCTTCTTTTAACACATGAAGATCCAGACAGCGTTGCAGTGATTTCTAAAGGGTCATATCTTATTCCCAGTGCAAGTGCAAGGGCACTACGTTTGCTGCTAGTTTCTAACACTCAAAATCTCCCTTTTTTATTACCACTGGGTCAGTACATCAGGGACATGTTTCAGCGACCCAGTCATAATTAAAAGAGAAAAAGGGATATTTTGAGTGTTAGAGACTAGCAAAGATAACGCCTGCCCTTGCCCTTGCACTGGGCGTAAGATGGCCTATAGTGCTGCAAGTCTTCAACACTTCCTGAGGTCAGGAGAAATCAGCGGAAGTAACCTGGGCTGCTCTGCTGATTCAGCATATACAGACATACAGGCCATCTGGACAAAATGCAGGATACAACAGAGTCGCTTAGTGACGCTATACATCTGTCTCTATGCCTGTTAGCGGTACAGAGATTTTAATTCTGACCATTCCCGGTCTGTTGACAATAGGGAGATAAATATGCAAAAGTCAACATGGTGAACAGGCTAATTACAAAAATATGAAAATGATGTTCACATTTGGGTCACAGACAATCTAAAAATATTTGGTTTGGAAGCTGCGATGAGAGGGACGAGTGTGTACCCAGCGTGTTGCTTGTGTGTGTCTGCAGATTGACACTGCTAGCCAGCCCAAAGCTGTGGACACATTTTACTGCTCGCTGACCTTCTCCCTCATGTTTAGAAACGATGTCCTCACCGCGGCGAAAGTGCTTTGTCAAATGTAAAATGTCAGAGCATTAATTGGAGAGATATTTGCAGCAGACTGGTAAACAGGAGAGTCATGGGCCCAATCTTATTTCTTATTTTTACCCTTATTTTACTACACCTTGTTTTCGAGTGCTCCTCGCTTCCACTCGTTACGTCATCATTTTGCCAACGTGGGACAATAAAGCTTTTTCTGGTTCAAACAGAATGAATGAAGTCTTGTTTGTGAGCATTAATAACAGATTCACTAGTTTTTCATTGTACTGTATATTTCCACAAATTAAATAATAAAATTTCTGAGACATACAAATGTATTAATATTTAAATTCAGGAGACACAAACTGTACAAAAACTTTTATTAAAAAAATTAGTTGTGTGGTTTGCTCAGGAGTCCCTGCCCTGGCATGTTACAACATGATTCCAGTAGGCTACTATACATTTTATACAGGGTTTCCGCTACTGTAGGTCCTGTGTCCGGAAATAATTTATTTTACCAGACAAATGTGAAACGGTGAAACGGACATGGTTCAATAACAGTCTGTAACAAAGGCATATATATTTATTGTACAGTATAGTTATACAGAGCGCGCCCCTTGCCCAGCGGAGCTGGCTGCTTCCCAGAGCTGTGGACGAGTGCTCCCTTCCTGACTGGCTGCCTGGCTGCTTCTCAGGGCTGTGGACGAGTGCTCCCTGGCTGCCTGGCTGCTTCTCAGGGCTGTGGACGAGTGCTCCCTGGTTGCCTGGCTGCTTCTCAGGTCTGTGGATGAGTGCTCCCTGGCTGCCTGGCTGCTTCTCAGGGCTGTGGACGAGTGCTCCCTGGCTGTCTGGCTGTCTGGCTGCTTCTCAGGTCTGTGGACGAGTGCTCCCTGGCTGCCTGGCTGCTTCTCAGGGCTGTGGACGAGTGCTCCCTGGCTGTCTGGCTGCTTCTCAGGTCTGTGGACGAGTGCCTGCTGGCTGCCTGGCTGTTTCTCAGGGCTGTGGATGAGTGCCTGCTGGCTGCCTGGCTGCTTCTCAGGTCTGTGGACGAGTGCCTGCTGGCTGCCTGGCTGCTTCTCAGGGCTGTGGACGAGTGCTCGCTGGTTGCCTGGCTGCTTCTCAGGGCTGTGGACGAGTGCTCCCTGGCTGTCTGGCTGCTTCCCAGAGCTGTGGACGAGTGCTCCCTTCCTGCCTGGCTGCTTCTCAGGGCTGTGGACGAGTGCTCCCTGGTTGCCTGGCTGCTTCTCAGGGCTGTGGACGAGTGCTCCCTGGTTGCTGGCTGCTTCTCAGGTCTGTGGATGAGTGCTCCCTGGCTGCCTGGCTGCTTCTCAGGGCTGTGGACGAGTGCTCCCTGGCTGTCTGGCTGCTTCTCAGGTCTGTGGACGAGTGCTCCCTGGCTGCCTGGCTGCTTCTCAGGGCTGTGGACGAGTGCTCCCTGGCTGTCTGGCTGCTTCTCAGGTCTGTGGACGAGTGCCTGCTGGCTGCCTGGCTGCTTCTCAGGGCTGTGGATGAGTGCCTGCTGGCTGCCTGGCTGCTTCTCAGGTCTGTGGACGAGTGCCTGCTGGCTGCCTGGCTGCTTCTCAGGGCTGTGGACGAGTGCTCGCTGGTTGCCTGGCTGCTTCTCAGGGCTGTGCACGAGTGCTCCCTGGCTGTCTGGCTGTCTGGCTGCTTCTCAGGGCTGTGGACGAGTGCTCCCTGGCTGTCTGGCTGTCTGGCTGCTTCACAGGGCTGTGGACGAGTGCTCGCTGGTTGCCTGGCTGCTTCTCAGGGCTGTGGACGAGTGCTCCCAGGTTGCCTGGCTGCTTCTCAGGGCTGTGGACGAGTGCTCCCAGGTTGCCTGGCTGCTTCTCAGGGCTGTGGACGAGTGCTCCCTGGCTGCCTGGCTGCTTCTCAGGGCTGTGGACGAGTGCTCCCTGGTTGCCTGGCTGCTTCTCAGGGCTGTGGACGAGTGCTCCCAGGTTGCCTGGCTGCTTCTCAGGGCTGTGGACGAGTGCTCCCAGGTTGCCTGGCTGCTTCTCAGGGCTGTGGACGAGTGCTCCCTGGCTGCCTGGCTGCTTCTCAGGGCTGTGGACGAGTGCTCCCTGGCTGCCTGGCTGCTTCTCAGGGCTGTGGACGAGTGCTCCCTGGTTGCCTGGCTGCTTCTCAGGGCTGTGGACGAGTGCTCCCTGGCTGTCTGGCTGCTTCTCAGGGCTGTGGATGAGTGCCTGCTGGCTGCCTGGCTGCTTCTCAGGGCTGTGGACGAGTGCCTGCTGGCTGCCTGGCTGCTTCTCAGGGCTGTGGACGAGTGCCTGCTGGCTGTCTGGCTGCTTCCCAGGCTGGAAGCTATAACACCGGCTCCCTGCTCTTTTATTTCTGCATGGTTATAGGATAGGCATATTAGTCCCGTAGCCATGTTGCAACTAAGGCACATTTTCTTCTAGCACCCGGTTTGAGTCTGCATCTGAAAACGCTTCGTTTCGAGGCCCGTTTGAAGGGCTAGATGACGTATAATGATCACTAGCCTTCGGTCCTCAAAAGAAACGGGACACCCTAGGTATTGGGATTAGGCCTTGGAACTGTAGTTGAACACAGATCTAATGATCAGTGCTGCAATCAGTGGTGTATAAAGTACTCGAAAGCCATACTTGAGTAAAAGTACTTACTACTACTAGGCTACTAGTATCTTCCCAGAAAAATACTTTGGTAAAAGTCAAAGTCACTCATTAGAATATTACTTGAGTAAAAGTCTTAAAGTAGCTGATATTTTCTTCTTCTTTTTTTAAACTTTATTTAAATTTCCCAGTATATAAAACATGTTCGGTTTGAGATGTGAATATATATATGTGTATATATATATATATATATATATATCAACAAACAACCCTCAAGTACAACACCCACCCCCACCCACATCCTCCCATCCAGGGTCTCACTACAAACTAAGGACTACAAACAAGACAAACAAATACAATAAAGGAAAAAAAAGTTGAGAAAGGAAAAAAATATAAATAAATTGCCAGCCTTGTCCCTTATACTTGATACATTAACAAACCAGTTGACATGATATAACAGTTACACATTATTCAGTCAAAGGATACAGTTTCAAAATAGCTAATAAAAGGAGACCAGGGGCCCTATTTTCCCAAAAGCGGTAATTTAGCATTTGCGCTCATCTAACGCCGTACACAATGCAAATTGGGGGCGGGCACAAGCGCATGCCTGTTATAATTGTACTGGGCATACCGTGTGCCACATGCCAAAGCAGGCGTTTCAGAGTTACAATGTGGGGATAGATGGCATTATCCTATCATCAGCAGCGCACAATTACTTTGTGCTAAGAGCTTTGAAAAGGACCTCTTATCCGCTAAAACACTCGCTGCGCTTGGAGCGCACCATAATCTCCACGCAGCGCAGAAACATCATTATGCACGGACATGCCACCCCAGGACATCAAATTCTGCTGCTAAAATTGGGTAACCACTAACCAGCAGATTAGTCTGTGAGGCAATCAACTATAATTCACTGAGAAACTTGTATCACATTGCAAGGAGGGGTTATGGTAAATTAATTGAGAAAACTTGTACAGCCTACAGCACCTCGGGCATTCTGGGCGGACAGGCGGATAGATTTTGGACAACCTATCATTAGAGAAGTGTAAGCGATGAAATATTTTAAATTGTATCAGATTGAGTCTCACACAAAAAGAAGAAGAGTGAATTTGTGAAATAATGGTGTCCCATAGTTCTTCAGAGAATTTCTCTCCTATGTCCAGTTCCCAAGCAGCCCTTGTCTTATCCCATGTAGGAGGGTCTTTATTCTGTATCATATTGTACACTTTGGAGATTAGTCCCTTGCTAAATGGATTAAGATTGAGGATATAGGATATACTGTATACTGGTGATTTGTGTCTTGTTGTATTAGTTTGTTAGCCTGTTAGCTTGTTTTATTCTGGATTGGGCTTCTAAATGTGTTTTTCCTCGGATTTTGGCACAAGGGATAGTAACATCTTGTCCTGTGTATTAATTAATAAATGGATTCTTCTGGGGGGGATTGGGGTAGGATGAAAAATGTTTGGAAGCGAAGCTGCGAACCTGAAAGTATCGGAAATAGTCTCTTTGGAATGTCATTGTCCTGACATAGAGAACTGAATGATCTGAATGACTTATCATCAAATAAATCAACAACAACAACAACAAATCCATACCTGTGCCATGCTTTATATCCCAGATCTAATTGTGAAGATGGAAAGAGGTGGTTGTATATTAACGGAGAGAAGCCAATTGTTTGTGTGAAACCAAAGTGTTTCCTAAATTGAGTCCACATTTTAACTGAGTTTAGCACCACAGGATTTAAATTATGCATTTTTGAATTTAAAGGTAAAGGAGAAGCCAACCAAGAGATTTGAGAAACAAGATTATTTTGTAGTTCCATGGTTGACCATAAAGGTCCCTCCTCCCCTGAAAACGTGTTGATCCAGTATGCCAGTTTAGAGATATTTGCCGACCAATAGTAGTATAAAAGGTTGGGTAGACCTAGCCCACCTTCAACTTTGGACCTTTCCAAACTTGCTTTTTTAATTCGAGGGCAGATTTATTCCAAATAAAGGTAGAAATGAGACTATCGAATTGTATAAAAAAGGATTTTTGGCAAAAAAAAGAATTGAATCATTTGAAATAGGTATAAATACTTGGGCAGTACTGACATTTTGACTGAATTTTTCCCACAAGGGAAATAGGACGAATTTGACCAACGTTCTATGTCTCTTTTTGTGCGCTCCAATAACGGCTTAAAATTATGCTTAAAGAGTGCTTTGAATGAACTTGTGACATTTATTCCTAAGTATGTAAAACATTCCTGCTCTTCTTTAAAGGGAAATTGGTTATAACTATTTTGCTTAGCTAGCTTGTTAACAGGAAATAGTAGACTCTTTGATAGGTTCAATTTATACCCTGAAAGCGCTCCAAACACTTTTAATAAATCCAGGAGGCATGGTATACCGTTAGCTGGATCTGCAATAAAGAGAAGCAAGTCATCCGCATATAACAGCAATTTATGAATATATCCACCCCTTTCAATCCCTTGAATACTTTGATGAGACCGGATGGCGATAGCCAAGGGTTCGATCGTGAAATCAAACAAATATGGCGAGAGACAACAACCTTGACGGGTCCCTCTGTGAAGGGGAAAGTAGTCAGATATAAGGCCATTGGTACGTACCGAGGCCATGGGGTTCTGGTACAGTATGTTAATCCAATCAAGAAAGTTAAACCCAAACTTCTTTAATACTATGAACAAGTAGCTCCACTCAATCCTATCAAATGCCTTCTCTGCATTGAGAGAAAGAATTGCCTCAGATTGGAGTTCTGAATGGGCAGAGTATAAGACATTCATCAGACGCCTCATATTGAAGAAGGTTTGCTCTTGGTTGATAATAATGGGCATTACTTCTTCCAGACGGTGTGAAAGGGCCTTGGTGAGTATTTTATAGTCACAGCAGAGAAGGCTAATTGGTCTATATGAGCCACAATCCAGGGGATTTTTACCTGGCTTCAATAGCACCGAAATTGTAGCTTGGGAGAGGGTTTGAGGCAACTTTCCACTAGAAAGAGTTTCTTCGTACATCGATTTCAAGATAGGGGTCAATTTGGTTGAAAATGCTTTATAAAATTCGATGGGAAACCCATCGGGGCCTGGAGCCTTCCCACTTTGCATAGACGTGATCGCCCGCTTGATTTAGTTTTCTGATATGGGACTATCAAGGGATGTTTTTGCATCTGAATTCAATTTGGGTATGTCTAGATTAACAAGAAATGAAATTACAGGTGGAGTAAAACTGCTTAAATCGATTCACAATGGATCACATTTAAAATTTGTGTGTAAAGTAGATGATATTTTCTGTACTTGAGTATCAAAATAAATTTTTCAAATAAAATTTGTGACATCTTAGTTACTTTGTAACTAAGATGCTTGGGGGAAATGTAGTGGAGTAAAAGTATAACTTTTATTTGGGAAATGTAGTGGAGTAAAAGTGAAAGTTGACAGAAATATAAATACTCAAGTAAAGTACAGATACTGCAAAAAAATACTTAAGTACTGTACTTAACTCATTGAGTGCCAATGACGACTTTAGTCGTCAATTGCTTTAGTAACATTGAGTGCCAAAGACGACTAAAGTCGTCAATTGCGTTTTTTGACGGTGGGACGTGTATCAAAGCCAGATCCATCTCCTGTGAAAGTATGGTGGCTGTTGAATGTGTAAAAGCTATTTTAGGGACCCATTAGGTGGCGACAGTGCTCTCCAGATTAGAGAAAGGCCAGGAGAAAAGAGAGAAGAAGTCATGAGGAAACGGAAATCACATCGATATGCATGAGGCATAACGTTAGCTGTGCCTGTGAACAGCAGTCAATCTGCTGACACCACAATTGAGCTCCTCCGTCTCCGCTGCAATAGCCCCTCCATATGATTTAGTTGCCGACACCAGCCTCTTTCTGAAAAGTTACATTATTCTCAGTTGGGAGCCGGGACAGGCTGTGAAAAAGCGGGGGGATGCAGCGCACTTTTCAGTGCAGACGGAGCAAAAGCAGAGCGAGAGCAAACGCAGCGACACTCAGAGTCACGCAGAGACACTCCCACGAAGGAGGAGGAGGAGGGGGGTGGGGCACGCAGGGCAGCGTACAACACACAACACCCACGCAGCAGGCTCGATTGACAGAGACAGGCAAACAAGCTATCTGATGCCCACCAGCAGTAAATCAAGACCAGCAAGAAGGTGTAGGGTCTGCGCACGCAGGGGCCAGCGCTGCTGGTTGCAGCTAAAAAATATTATTTTGCCAAACAAAATTCCTTTGTTTTCACTGTTTTATTGAAGTAAATTATTTTTGAGGTGTCACATCAGAAAATATTACCTTCAGAGTCAGTCATGTGCTTGAAATGCTATATTTCACAAAAGGCTCAATATCTCAGCTTCTAGATGGA
>NC_139625.1:23091284-23093784 GCF_964638095.1 Poromitra crassiceps | reverse complement strand
GCTACGACTGAACGTGTCACACAACGCATGCTTTGACGCAGACTTAACATAGTCAATTTCGTTACGCATTCACACACACACGCGTTCGCAGTTTTTGATACTACGCGACCG
Source organism: Poromitra crassiceps (assembly GCF_964638095.1). Lineage (NCBI taxonomy): Eukaryota > Metazoa > Chordata > Actinopteri > Beryciformes > Melamphaidae > Poromitra > Poromitra crassiceps. The sequence continues at coordinate 23,093,673 of NC_139625.1, read as the reverse complement.
GATCTGAAGTTCCAAACGACTCAATAAACATGCGCAGCTACGACTGAACGTGTCACACAACGCTTGACGTGTCATGTAGTTTCCCCATTGACTTGTAATGGTCACGCGTGTACGCGTGCGCTTACACGCTCTGACTGCGCACCCCGCGTACATTTACGCGTAAAATTACGCGTTCATGTTGTGCGCGATGCAGAAACACTTCCAGTTGCGTAACACTCAAAACTGCGAACGGGTGTGTGTGTGAACGCGTAACGAAATTGGTTCTATTATCTTCATGCGTGCGTTTACGCGCTCTGGCTGCACACCCCGCCTACATCATTACGCGTAAATGTACGCGTAATGATGTACGCGGGGTGCGCAGCCAGAGCGCGTAAGCGCATGCATGAAGATAATAGAACAATTTTGTCATGCGGGCACATGCACGCGGACTATGATGTAGGGCTGCTCGATTAATCGAATTTTAATCTAGATTACGATTTGGGCTGTACGCGATTATGAAAACAAGATAATCGACATCAAAGGATTTTGCGGCTCTTGTCTCTCTCGTTCTGTCTTGTGTTATAAATCAAGCGCACCCCTTCTTTTGCTCGGCCCTCCCCCTAAGCACACCAGCTCGAGTCGAGTTGTGAAATGACTGTCGTGTGAAGAGCCCCACGGGACGTTTCTCCTCCCCGCTTATTTATTGGTAGCACAAGAATAAGATAACAGAAGTCACAGAAAGAGAGCCGCTGGTCGAGAAGAGAGGTGAAACAACGTATGTGGGGTGGAAACACTATGGTTTCGCCGAGTTTAAAGGTCCTTACACTGCGCATATCTTGCACTGTTTGTTCCAAGTCTGTGGCTGTGACAGGTGGGTCAAAACTCGCATCGCAATTCCGTGCTGTATATTCGCATCGCTCTTGATGTGTAACTGATGTGTGACGCGAATATACAACACGGAATTGCAATGCGAGTTTTGACCCACCTGTCAAGATATGCGCGGTCGTGGCAGCACCCCGCAACACGACCTCTCCCTCTGTTTAATCACTTGAAATCCACTCACAAAGTGGTCTATGACCAAGAAATAACGCAACGAACAAAAAGACAAAGCCCCATACTCCTGCCACCGCAAAGTGTCATCGATTCAGGACACTCTTTACAATGCGACCGCATATTCAACAGCTAACGAGCTCACAGATAAACATTAACAATAGCCTATTATAAACCTAAACGTAAGTCGCTTTGGATAAAAACCATCTGCCAAATGAGTAATTTAATTAATGTAAACGAACGTTACTCAATAGCATTCTCATTTGGTTAGATTTGAGGTTTAAGGACTACTAGTTCAGATGTTTACCAACATATTGAATGTAGATTAATATTTGCAGTTGGTTGTGGCAGTTCACTGCAACATAGTAGGCCTAGGCCTACTGTATATTTATTTTAGTTTTTATTTTATTTCTAAATCTTTGCACTTTTATTATTTATTTTCACTTATTTATTTATTTATTTTCAATTATATCTAAAATCCAAAGACATCCAATGTTAAAAAGAAAAGCCAGTGTCAATGTTCAATAAATTCATGATGTTCTCAATGTCAATGAATAATCGTGTTAAATAATCGTGATCTCAATATCAATCAAAATAATCGTGATTATGATTTTTGCCATAATCGAGCAGCCCTACTATGATGTGCGCAAACTACATCACGCGTAACAACAAGCTGCGTAGCACAGCTACTTACAGCGTGTACACGTGTGACCAGTGTTGGGGAAATTTCGTTACGCGTTCACACACAACACCCGTTGGCAGTTTTGAGTGTTACGCAACCGGAAGTGTATCTGCATCGCGCACAACACTGCGCGTACATGAACGCGTCGCGTAGTTCTCTTCTGTTTTATTCTATTTCTTTCTATGTTACATTTTCATCCAGTAGATGGTGCCAGTGACCAAACCAACCAGTTGATCAAGCATGTCGCTAGCAGGTTACTGTCCCAAGATTGCTCGCAGACTATTCTGTGGTCAGCACCAAAGATTACCCACAATCCCTTGGGCCCACATTTTACAACATAAATCGCCCATTAATCCTCATAAACAGCATTTAAAACGTGTAATAAGGGATACATGAGTCGGTAAAACTGTTTTTATAGTTGTTTTATTAGTTGTTTTATTTTATTTTATTTGGTGAATGAATGACACCATGTTAGAGACGCAGACCCAACAGCTGTAGTATAAATAGGTTGTGTTGGGATTGCCGAGTTAGATTTAACTGACCCCTTGCGGCTGGATGGTAGAAGCAAGTTGTCAACTGGTACAGTACTGACAGCATGAAAAACTCTTTTAGGAGGTACGGTGGTGCAGTGGTAAGCACTATCGCCTCACAGCTCGAAGGTCGTGGGTTCGATTCCCA
>NC_139625.1:23073784-23086284 GCF_964638095.1 Poromitra crassiceps | reverse complement strand
AAAGAAACATGCTTCCGTCACTGTCTGCTTGATGGCGAGAGGGACTTCAGCTGTAGGCTACTCGTGACAAAACCAGACATCGAATTTTCAACAGTTAACTTTTGCAGTAGCTAGGCCTAGGTTACTGGCTATATCCCCGCACACTGAATAAGGCCTGGTTTTGAAAAGCCGCAAAATTAACGCCCTTTGGGAAGATCGCTTTAGGCTGGTATTTAATGCCGAAACACCCATTCTGGCCAATTCTGGCACTGCACCACGCCTCTTCAGCGTAAAGCGCATTTCAAGGCATAAAAACATGACGCTATCTTCCCGAGTCACGGGTAGGCAGGCGCAAAGCGTGTTTTTTTTGCGTTTAACGCCAGTTTAGCGCCTAAGGCCAGGGGGAGAATAGAGCCCTGTGTTTCTGTCCCTGCCTGCTGCATCTGAATGACTGGATCTGTGTCTCTGCCCCCGCCCGCCTGTTGCGTCTGAATGAGTGGATCTGCCCCCGCCTGCTGCATCTGAATGACTGGATCTGTGTCTCTGCCCCCGCCTGCTGCATCTGAATGACTGGATCTGTGTCTCTGTCCCTGCCTGCTGCGTCTGAATGACTGGATCTGTGTCTCTGCCCCCGCCTGCTGCGTCCGAATGACTGGATCTGTGTCTCTGCCCCCGCCCGCCTGTTGCGTCTGAATGAGTGGATCTGCCCCCGCCTGCTGCGTCCGAATGACTGGATCTGTGTCTCGGCCCCTGCCCGCCTGCTGTGTCTGAATGACTGGATCTGTGTCTCTGCCCCCGCCCGCCTGCTGTGTCTGAATGACTGGATCTGTGTCTCTGCCCCCGCCCGCCTGCTGTGTCTGAATGACTGGATCTGTGTCTTGGCCCCCGCCTGCCTGCTGTGTCTGAATGACTGGATCTGTGTCTCGGCCCCTGCCCGCCTGCTGTGTCTGAATGACTGGATCTGTGTCTCTGCCCCCGCCCGCCTGCTGTGTCTGAATGACTGGATCTGTGTCTTGGCCCCCGCCTGCCTGCTGTGTCTGAATGACTGGATCTGTGTCTCGGCGCACGCCCGCCTGCTGCCTCTGAATGACTGGATCTGTGTCTCGGCCCCCGCCCGCCTTCTGCGTCTGAATGACTGGATCTGTGTCTTGGCCCCCGCCCGCCTGCTGCATCTGAATGACTGGATCTGTGTCTTGGCCCCCGCCCGCCTGATGCATCTGAATGACTGGATCTGTGTCTCGGCGCACGCCCGCCTGCTGCCTCTGAATGACTGGATCTGTGTCTCGGCGCACGCCCACCTGCTGCATCTGAATGACTGGATCTGTGTCTCGGCGCACGCCCGCCTGCTGCCTCTGAATGACTGGATCTGTGTCTTGGCCCCCGCCCACCTGCTGCCTCTGAATGACTGGATCTGTGTCTTGGCCCCCGCCCGCCTGCTGCATCTGAATGACTGGATCTGTGTCTTGGCCCCCGCCCGCCTGCTGCATCTGAATGACTGGATCTGTGTCTCGGCGCACGCCCGCCTGCTGCCTCTGAATGACTGGATGAAGAAGCTGATTGAGCTCTCATTGCCTTTAAGAGCCGCAATGTCTTAATAAAGCTAAGAGCCCCCTTTGATTAAGCCCAATGCAACCTGGCAACCAGCCCGGCCCGGCCCGTCCCGGCTCGGCCCGGCCCCGTTCTGAGCGCGTCACAGACAGAGAACGGGAAGCAGCAAACTCATCATCGTACAGTAGAATACCTGAGTCAGAGAAAACTCTCTCTCTCTCTCTCTCTCTCGCCACTCTAAGATGAAGAAACCCTGCTGTTAATGAGTAAGTAGACCAAGTTTTTTGTGCCAAAATTACAGTTTTAGCAGCTGTTTCTGAGTCTGCCTCTCTCTATTTGTCTGTCTGTCTGTCTGTCTGACTGGCTGTCTGTCTGTCTGTCCGTTTGTCCATCTGTCTGTCTGTCCTTTTATCTGTCTGTCTGTCTGTCTTTCCGTTTGTCAGTTTGTCTGCCTGTCTGTCCGTTTGTCCATCTGTCTGTCTGTCTGTCCGTTTGTCTGTCTGTCTGTCCTTTTATCCGTCCGTCTGTCTGTCTGTCTGTCTGTCTGTCTGTCTGTCTGTCTTTCCGTTTGTCAGTTTGTCTGTCTGTCTGTCTGTCTGTCTGTCTGGGGATGGGAAATTATACATACCTGGTAGGGATGGGCATTTCTAGCAAAAACACTATTCGAAATTCGCTGGCCAAATTCGAATTTAATTCGAAATTCGAAAATAAAAATAAAAATGTAAAAAAAATTAAAAATGTATTTTTTTTTTTTTTTTTTGTGAGTGAAATGTTGCATTGTCTCCCCTGATTCTAAGTCTACGGCTTTATTAATTAATATAAAAAGCTTCTGCTGTGGATTTTTAGCTCAAACAAGCATTGCACCACTGAAGTAAAGAACATGTTACATGACATTGACATTTTCGAAAATAAAAAACAGTTTTGACAATCATGAGTGGTTCATTAAATATTTAGTAGGCTCAGGTCTGAGTGCCAAAGGGGTGCCAAAGTCACCCCCTCTCCCTCTTCATGGGATTTCATCCGCCATTCATTTTTCCATAAACCTTGCTTAAAATGCTTATAAAAATTGTTTTACTTGCTCAAACCAAGCGATTTGACTATACTTAGAATCAGGGGAGACAATGCAACATTTCACTCAAAAAAAAAAAAAAAAAAAAAAAAAAATTTTTTTTTTTTTCGAATTTCGAATTTCAATAATAAAAGTCGACCTTGATAATAACAACGATTATTCGAAAATTCGAAATTCGATGCCCATCCCTAATACCTGGTGGGTGTGTGTGTGTGTGTGTGTGTGTGTGTGTGTGTGTGTGTGTGTGTGTGTGTGTGTGTGTGTGTGTGTGTGTGTGTGTGTGTGTGTGTGTGCGTGCGTGCATGCGTGTGTGTGTGTGTGCGTGCGTGCGTGTATGCGTCTGTGTGTTGTGTTCCACTCACATGCTTCACACAGTGTCAAGATTTATGATTTATAGTAGCTGGCAACTCTCTGTGCCAGCCACTACGCGACAGCCTATTACGCAGCAGTCCTGAGTGCAGCGTCCAGACTACAGTCTGATCTCTTAAGCACAGTACTATCAATCAGTATGACTGTTCTACATTATACATTCATTTTAATACAGCTCCAATTCAACCAGCTGTGCTGTTAAATATAGTCTATGAAAACCTATAGTGCATAGTAACCAGTGTTCATTACAAAAGTAACATATTACATGTAATATATTACTTTTAGCAGTAACTCAGTAATATAACTCATTACAATATGATTTCAGTAATATTATACCAGTTAATCTGTCAAGTAACACAAGCTACAAATTGAATTACTTTTTTTAAATCAAAGCACTATTTAAATAAAGATACAGGGCCCTATCTTAGCAAAAGCAGTAATTTAGCCCCGTGGGGGCGTGCCCTTTGGTCTCGCGCTTTATGAAAGGAGCGCGTAGGCTGCGCCCGCCGTCGCGGTGCGTCTTTCCCAAATGGGACTTGGTTACGGTGCTGGACGGGCTCACGGGTCATCCGTTTGAGCCCTTGGACTCCGCCGATCTGAAATTTCTGTCTTTGAAGACTGCGCTGCTGCTGGCCTTGTCGTCAGGAAAGAGAGTTGGTGACCTGATTGCCCTCTCGGTGCAGCAGGCCTGTATGGTTTTTGGGGATGATGGGCGCAGGGTTACGTTGTGACCTAACCCGGCTTATCTACCTAAGAATATTAATGCCAGGTCTATGGTCATAGACTTGTCAGCATTCTGTCCCCCGCCGTTCAGTTCGGGCGAGGAGAGGCGCTTGCACATGCTGTGCCCCATAAGGGCGCTTTCGGCCTATGTGGCCAGGACGCGTTCGTTACGCACTACAAACCAGTTGTTGGTCTGCTTTGGGCAGAAGGCCCAGGGTGGGCCCCTTTCCAAGGATCGCTTATCACACTGGATAGTGGAGGCGATTGCTTTGGCATACTCTGCCATGGGTAAGGTACCCCCGGAGGGTATCAAGGCGCATTCTACGCGAGGTGTTGCGACATCCTCCGCGTTGTTGCGTGGTGTTTCGGTGGAGGACATGTGCGCTGCGGCCTCATGGTCCTCTCATCACACGTTTGTTAGGTACTACAGCCTCGACATGTCCGGTTCGCGTTTCGCGCATGCGGTACTGTCAGTGGCAAGAAAGTAGTATCGTTGCCGCTCTAAAATGTCATACGGTCGGGCATGAACGTTTGCCATGCGGCCGTGGTTCACCAATGCCTCTCGGGTCGCTCTGAGGAGTGCTCCCAGCAGCAAGGGCGGTTGAATTTGGCACTAGAGTGAGAGCTCGAGTTCGAAACGAAGTAAAACGTTAGGGTTGTACTACAACCCGGGTTTTACGAGTGAGAAGGAGAGCTCTCACTACCCAGCCTTGCTCCGTCGATGCGTCGTTGGTTGCGTCGATTCTCAGCGGGCTGGAAGAATGAGTGGCTATCCGGGGCTGAGCGGGCGTGACGTAGTCACGTGGGTGAGGTGGGTGGCCGCCTCAGCCCCAGGGGGGCACCACACCACCTACTGGTGGGTGGTCGGTTTTATATTAACACATTCACTGCCAGCCGTTTTTTCAATACTGTAGGTAGCTTCTGCCAAAGGTTTTTTTTGAGGATTCTGGCTCATCTTTCAAGAGCCGAGGATTCTTTTCTGCTAAGATTTTGTGAACACAAATTATCTCAAAAGAACTAATAGAATGTGTGCTTTCTCTGTCTAAAAGAGTTAGTTTGTAGAGTTAGTAGTTATGTAGGCATTAGCAGTAGAATACAGCATGGTTTCAGCGTCTGAAAATTTAAGCTGAGATAAACGGCTTTTTGTGAAATTCGATAGAACAGTCACTTTAACCATTTATTTTTGGCGTAAGACGTCAGACATCTAAACAATAGTTTTGAACAGTAATTTCCTCCATAGCAGCAGGAAACCCCCCTCTCCTTCAAACTCCTCCCTCCGTGGGTGTGTCTCTGGTGGCTTTGCAGCGTTTGTCACAAGCGAGGCTCGGCCTGTCTGTGCTGCCTGGCTGCTGGCGGCTGCTCTTTGGGCGAGTCTGCATGGGGCTCGTTCGTTTCGGTTGTGAGCTCAGCTGGAATGAAGCTGCGTGCGATTGTGGGCTTTCTGCCGGTGTTTCAAAGTGTGTTGCACGCATAATCTATTATGCAAATTTGCAATCCCCCACCGCCAGCTCCCAGCGCGATAATGCGCGAAAGCGAAAGCGTTTTCGCCAATCCATTTTACAGTATGAGAATGGTTTCCTCGCGCGTTCCCCTGCAGTTTTGGCTCGGCTTTTTCTAGTCTGGAGAGCACTGTCGCCACTTAGTGGGTCGGTGGAATGGGTTGTACACGTTCGGTGGCTCCCATATTTATATAGGAGATGTAAAAGGGTTAGATCAACGTCCCACCGTCAAATTTTTTGAGTTGAGTCGTCATTGGCAGTCAACCGTTGGTTTCTGCTTGACGAGTTGACTCGCCAATGGCAGTGAACGTGTTAAAGGTAATTTTTGGAGCAAAAATAACAGTCTTCCAGTGGGCTGCGTACGCAGCAAATGTGGCACTAGAGTGAGAGCTCTCCTTCTCACTCGTAAAACCCGGGTTGTAGTACAACCCTAACGTTTTCACCGTAACAGTGGAGGTAACCACTGTATCCCTCCCTCTGCTCCCTGGCTAACAAACCAGCTACATCCCTGACACCCATATCTGTGCGACAAGACAAGACATCAGGGACACACAGGCTAAGCCCAGGTCTACACTACCATATGTCAATATAAATCTCCATTAATGCAATTTAGTCCAACTGGGCTGACTGTGAATATGATTGATTCTGGTTCCAGAACGTATGCTATATAAACAACTGTGATATCCCTCTGGCTAGTTGCGTGACTTGGCACAGACGAAGAAATATGGCTAACAATACTGACACAGTATTGTCCTTCTATTGCCTGGGAAAGCTTCCTACATTAATGCATTAAAACCCCCATTTGGCCTGGTCCTTAATAACAGACACCTCTTCCCTATCTGTCTGTCTTGTGTTTAGGCTCAGGGGAAATAAATCACTATGCCATTGCCATCAGAGTGGCATATCAATCTCTCTGCCATCACCTATCTCTAACCTCTGTCGTTTCACCGTCAGTCTATTCCCAGACATCTCTGACAGTTGTGCACCAGATGAGTGCAGTGTCTATTGTGCACAGCTTTCACTTTACTGCAGCAGTGTACTGACAGCAGATGGTCTTTTTCATTGCACCTCGATTAGACCTCATATATCTCCCTCTGTCTGTCTTCAGCAGCTGGCCTTGTCGCCCTTCACCTAGGGCCGGGCGATATGGACCAAACATCATATCTCAATATTTTTAGGCTGAATGGCGATACATGATATATATCTGTATTTTCTAAAAAAAGAAAAAGACCCCAAAAAAGTTGGTTAAATGTTCAGTTGTAAGTTGGTGCTTTCACATAAAGATTTACACACTCAGTCTTTTGATGACTAATCATCAAAAAAAGTGGGTAAAGGCAAATCATAGAACAGCTAGAACAGTCTGTTAAGTTCAGAAAATCACATCACTTTACTATAATGCACCCTTTAAAACACTTGTGCCATATCACAATATTACAATATCGAAAATATAAGATCTAGTCTTACTTATATATAGATAAAATCCATATATTGCCCCGCCCTACCTTCACCAAGGCAACCATAACTCTCTGAGCTCCACTGGTTTGGCACACCAAAAACAATTTTCTTCCTTTGAAAGGCTATGGTCAGGTGAGGCACAACAGTTGCCTGGGTCCAGACCTTCAAATCTGCCCCCACTCCACCCAGTTGAGTTTTGGCCGCTTCTGGTCTGGCATCGTGACATCAAAGACAATGGGCCCTATCCTCGCAAAAGCGGTAATAATTTAGCGTTTGCGCTCGTTTAACGCTGCATGCAATGCAAATTGGGGGCGTGAACAAGCACATGCCCAGGGGTGCACATAACTGGTGCGCCAGTGCGCATGCGCACCGAAATTGAATGATGCGCGGCCAGATGAACCCAGGGAAACGCTTTTGCGCACCAACTGCTGGGGCCGCTGAGAGAGGAAATTTCTTCCTGAAAATCCCACCCCTGGACCTAGCGCTTCAGCCCCGCCCCTGGATCTCGGCTCTGCAGCGAGCGGCACTTGGAAAATCGTGACACTATCTGCAGGCACTCGTTAAAATGTCCAAAAAGCAAGCGACGCTGAGTAACTATTTTGGTGTTCCAGGACCACCACCACCAAAGAGACAACACACTGAACCACCACCTGACTCGCAAAGAAAACGTGGTTTTTCTGAAAAGTGGCTGCAGCAGGTGGGCTGGCTTCAATCCAATGATGAACGCACCGACATGTGGTGCAAATTATGCCGTGAGCATCCTAATCTGGCAGATAAAAACAGCGCGTTTTATACTGGGACAAATAATTTCAGTCACCCACCTTTCGAAAAACATGAGAAAAGCAAAGAGCACGTGAACATAATTAAAGCAATTGAAAACAGCAGCAGACAGGATCGGAGTCGCCCACTAGACAGGTGGCAAGACAAAATTAACGAAGAACAGCGTCAGGCACTCAGTAATATATTTCTGTTGGCCTTTCATAAAGCTAAACACGCACGGCCGATGCGCTCGTATGAAGAGGACATTCCTCTGTTTAAGAGGCTTGGAGTTAATGTCGGGACTGCGTATCATTCAAGAGAAGGGGGATCCCGCATCGTGCAGACTATTGCACAGACAATCAGCACGGAACTGTTTGAAAAGTTAAAAGCAGCAGAATTCTGGGGTCTGCTCTTTGACGGATCAGAAGACATCAACAAAACTGAGCAGGAAATCGTGTACATTGTGTCTGTGTCAAGCGACGGAGAGTTTAGCTCGAATTTCCTTGGATTAATTAATCTGGGGGCAGCACGATCAGCACAGGACATTGTTGACGGACTTGTGCAACTATTTAATGCATGTGGATTAGCGGATGAGTGGAAGACAAAGTTGGTCTCGGTGTGTACAGATGGAGCAGCTGTCAACGTGGGAGTATACAACGGCGTCATCCCTAAACTACGCCGGATAGTGGACGTCGGGGATTCCCTGGTTCATATTCTGTGTACACACCACACCCTGGAGAACTGCGCCAAATCAGCTGATCGCATGGTGCCATACTGCGAGTCTTTTAATCGCTCCGTTGTCAGTTTGCTACGCTTTTATTTGCAAAAGAGGGGTGCCGCTAACACAGCACAACTAAAGAAACACTGTGATGAGACTGGCATTGACTTTGTAAAACTGGGAAAGTTTCACAACATTAGATGGTCTGCTTGGAGACATGAGACTCTGTTAAAAATATGGAGGCTATTACCTGCCATTAAAATACAACTGGCTAAAAGTGATGACAGTGACCTAAAGCATGTCTGCACAGAGCGTTTTCACTGTTTCCTAGCCAACATGCTTGATACTGGGAAGATATTACAGGGGCTCTCTCTCAAGTTCCAGCGAGATCAGCTGAGTATCGGTGAATGCAAAGATGAGCTCATGGTAGCTGTTGGCCAGCTGACACTTCTGCTTGACAGTGATGATGGGAAGTACAGGAAACAAAGTGTTGCAAATGCTGATGCTGACAGGGACAAGAATAATGTACTGAGGGGTTTAATTCAAGAGTTTGAAACCAGATATGAATCCCTCAAGTCATGTGACCAATTTCTAATTTTTGATCCTTCAACTTGGCCTCAGGAAAGGAAAGACCTCCACAGTTTTGGCAACACAACACTTAAAAGCATCCTCCAGAATTATGAGGCCAGCATGTCTGTTGACAGAGACTCCACTCTAAGTGAATGGATGCGTTTAAAGCAAGCAGGAAAACGTTTAGCAGCCTCCTCTGTGTATGACTTGGTCAACATTGTGAAGACAGGCAATCCAGAGAATTACTCTAACATTAAGAAAGTCCTTGTGTTGTCGCTTACACTGCCTTTAAGCAGTGCTGCATGTGAGAGAGGATTTTCACACCTTAACATTATTAAAACCAAGTACAGATCCCGCCTGTCAGACTGTCGCCTGTCATCCCTGATGCACATCCACCTGTCTAAGTTGACAACAGAGACCTTTGACCCAAAGCAGGCTATTGACTTGTGGATGCAAACAGCTGATCGTAGGCTCAACCAGAGGGAGAGGAGTAGGCCTACATCAGCAGCTGCCATGGTTGAAATTGAGGACAGTGATAGCAGCAGTCAAGAGAGCAGTGATGATGATGATGTCCAGCTTGTAGAATAAAAAGATAAATGGAGAGATTGTAGCTTTAAACTGAGCTGAAAGAAGAGCCAGTCAGTTGTTCCAGTGTTTACAGAACCAACATTTAATTGCAGTGGTTAAAGGGCAGTCAGTTGAGTTATTGTTCAGTGTTTCAGTGTTAACAGAATAGAGAGTCACATTCTTCATCAGTGCTTAAAAAGATGACAGTTGATTTCAGTGTTTAAAGAACAGACATTCAATGCTTAAAGAGATGATTGATGTGAGGATGTCAGTTGATTTCAGTGTGTTTTAGAACAGTGTTAATTACAAGAGCAGTAATTTGATTTATTTAATTTTGTTTTCCATCCAACACCTTCACACACCATACTTTGCACACATCCACTCACCTACACTACTGATTATACAGACTAACACACACCATAATGTGTTAATTCATATTTATTTATGAATAAATGTTATATCGCAATAAGTTATCCATGTATCCCTGTTTTATTCATTCTGCGAGACGGGTCGCGATATTTGGTGAGCACCAAGTCACATCTCCAGGTGCTCCTTTGAGATCCAGGCCAAAAAAGTTATGTGCACCCCTGCACATGCCTGTTATAATTGTACTGGACATAGGCGTGCCACATGCCGAACTAGGCATTTCAGCGCAAAAATGTGGGGATAGATGGCATTATCCTATCGTCAGCAGCACGCAATTACTTTGCGCTAAGAGCTTTTAAAAGCACCTCTTACATGCTAAATAGCCCGTTGCGCTTGAGCGCACCATAATCTCCGTGCAGCGCAGTGCAGTGCAGAGTAAAATTCCTTTTGGATATGTCATTACGCACAGCCTTGCCACGCCAGGACATCAAATTCTGCTGCTAAAATGGGCTATTAGTAGATAATTCAGTGAGGCAATCACCTATAACTCACTGAGAAACTTTGAGCACATTGCAAAGAAGGAAATTAATTGAGAAAACTTGTTGGACAATGGACATAGGCTATTCACCTTCATAACCCGGAGGGTCGTTGGCACCACAGACGATCTGTCAATAAGCTCTCTCCATCTCTCTCTGTCTTTGGCACGAGTGAGTCCACTCTATTACGCATGGAGAGAATTACAGCATATTCCATGCTTCGCGCAAACAGCGATCACGAGACAGGAATCCGATTGGTTTTTATTGATGTAACGCCCAGGCATTGCCAGGCCACTATGAATAATTCTGGTACTTAAGACCGCCCAAATCCCGTTTGCGCAGGCATTTTGGGGGCGCAGATGATTTTGGCACGGCTCTAATTTGCGCCTGTGTCACGTGCTGTGAACGTTTCCGCATCCCCGCCAAGAATTGCATCCCCAACATATTTCGGGGCTGTTTTAACTTAGAAATCAGGGAGGTCACATCTACCCAGACAATTATATCACTTTTAAACAGTTACATTTCTGTATGAATCATTACAATATGCTCCCGTGAGGTGGGGATGCATTTAGCTGCTGCCGGGCGGGGGTGCAAAACTCGGCGTAACACCTGGACAAATGTGCAAGGCAGACCGCTATCTTCCCTGCCTTAAGGCACGTGCAAACAGCGGATATCGCCTATACCAAGATAGGGCCCAAAGGGATTTCAAGCAAGACGGCCCAACTTCAACTCAGTTCCTGTCATTTTGGCACGTGTGTTTTGCCCATGGTTTTCAATGGACACGCCCACTTAGGAGACTTTGTGCAGGTCTGAGTCAATGGTTGACCATTTAGGAGACTTATGCTGCCACCATTTGTTAGAATTGATGGAGCCCGCGGTGACCCATCTATAGTAATATAATATCTATGGTGACATGCAACAGCCATTTCCTCGGTTGAGAGAATGATTTGTCCAATGAGCGCAGAGGAGGACTAAGATAGCCATTAGCCAATCAGCGTCAATAAACAGTGCATTTGCGATTTGGTGAAATATTTCTCCTTCCTTTCTTTCTTCAGTTTTAAAAATAATTTATTTTTAAAAACACTGGACTAAAAAAGGTAGAAACACGACGTTTCGGTGTTCATCCAAACACCATCATCAGTTGTAATGAATGCAGCAGAAGTAACTTTCTTCTTTCTTCATACTTCATCAATGCAGTTCAGAAATGCAATGGGCCATATCTTGGTACAAGCGCTATCCGCTTTTTGCAATTGCAGCCCGGTTTGCGCACCTTAAAGGTCCAATCCGTAAGTTTGGGCGGGAAATAAATGTTCACAAAGTGTTTTCTATTACCAATGAGTGCCATATCTTGTATTGTGATTAACATGCACATTACAACACATTTTTTATATTTTACAATAACAACATGGCTATTTAATTTGTCTACTGATTGCTTTTTAATGACTTTGCCCAATAAACAATGGCTTTATTGTAAAGATGAATATATTATGTGCATTCATTCATTTATTTTTAATTTATTTATTGATTATATGGATCTTATCAAAGATCAAAAAATAGACCTTTTTTTTTTTTTAATGATATGGGGAACCAACATTTACATTTTTGTCTGTGGTACCTGGTATTAATATAAGGCTTAATATTGGCCTGAGTTTTGTTACCACACACTGTCAATGAATGAGTTTAAAGGCCGTCATTTTGTTTTCTGCTCACACTCTTTCTCTTTATAGTTTCAATTTCGGATAAGGTCATAAAATCCTTGAAGGTTAGCTGGTCTTTAAAAATGATAGTGGGGCGCTTGGTATCGGTGAAGGTCAGATGGCGCAAGAACAGAGTACAAGCATAATGAGCATATTAAAGCGGGATCTTTTCAATTATTAATTAATGATCAAGTGTCTCAATCAATTCAGAGGCGTCTGCCTCTGAGGTTGGGTTTAGGCATCAAGAGTAATGATTGGTTAAAGGAGGATTCTGGTTTTTTACAACCTGGACCTTATTTCCATAATTCCATAATTTGCCTTGCAGCGGCCTGGAATAGAGGAAATAGGGACATGTGTAATCCCTGTATTTACATCCTGTAAATAGCTTATTTTCTGACACTTATTACATTTGTTATCAAAAGGAGATCACATGACTAACCTAAATGTGTTTGATTAGAGAGATAGTTCAGAGATTCAGTACAGTAGTTTGGGGGAATTAACAGTTTTTCTCATTTTCCCAGAGTCAGAATGAAATAAATGCCTTCAGACAGATCTTTTGTTCTTATTATTATTGTATAGGCTATTTTGGTGTAGTCTGAAGTAGCCAATGTCAAACAGCAATCAGGCATCTTGGCTCAATTATTG
>NC_139625.1:23056284-23068784 GCF_964638095.1 Poromitra crassiceps | reverse complement strand
AGACCCACAGAATATCTTCTCCTTGTTTTATAGCTGTGGGGCTGCTTGCATGAGAGAGATAGATAAACTGTATATACTGTAGATAGATAGATAGATAGATAATGTAGATAGATAGATAGATAGATAGATAGATAGATAGATAGATAGATAGATAGATAGATAGATAGATAGATAGATAGATGCTTGTTGAAACAGCATGTCTGAATGTGTTTTTCCAGAGCAGAATGTGAGCCACAGTAAAGAGACGGATGTGATAATGATCGGGATATTTCTTCACATCAAACACATCTCACAAAAGAGGTTCCTGCTCATTCTTCACACCTCCTCTCCTATCATAATGCTCTTACCATAGCATCACAAAACTACTATCCTGATTCCTGAGTATAAAGACAATAATATGTCTCATAATGGCTATGCCCCCCCCCCTCTCTCTCTCTCTCTCTCTCACACACACACACACACACACACACACACACACAAACACACACACACACACATACACACACACACACACACACACACAAACACACACACACACACCCCCACCCCCCCCCCCCCCCACACACACACACACACACACACACACACACACACACACACACACACACACACTCACTCACTCTCAAATAACAAAACAACCATTTCTAGGGCTGCAATTAATGATTATTTTCATTATCAATTAATCTGTCAATTGCTTTCTCGACTAATCGGTTGTTTGGTCTATAAAATGTCACAAAATGGTGAAAAATGTTGATCACTTTTTCCCCAAAGCCCAAGATGACATTCTTTTTCCCCCAGTTCACAACCCAAAGATAATCTGTTTACTGTCATATGACTAAAAAGAAATCCGAAAATATTCACATTAAGAAGCTGGAATGAGAGAATCTGTGTCCCCCCCCCCTTATTAGTCTTTGGCGACTAATTAAACATCCCAGCTTCCCCATTGCTCCCAGTCGGTTCCCAGCCCCCCCCCCCCCCCCCCCCCTATCTCTTTCTCTCTCCCTCTCTCTCTCTCTGCTCTCTAACGTTAGGGAGGACAAACCCGTTTGTGTGTTTTTCTGAAAAACATATTTGTAACAGTTTATGATGCACCTATCTTGTTATATTTACTAGTATATGGCCAATAAACAACAAATCAAAAGTGTCCTGGCCAAAATCGTGCATTTTTTTGTTTTAAATCAAATTTTAAGGGGAAATTAGGATTCATCACTCATTACATTGCCAAACGCCTGAAAAAGTGGGCCTCACGTCAAATGTAATTCATGCCTGGAAGGTCTTGGAAAACCCCTCACGCCCACACCCCAGCTCCGATTGGGCTGAAAATTTGCATGGCTGTTGGTTATTATCTGGGCAAGGTTATGGTCAGGTTGTTCAGTACTTGAACCACCTGGAAAATCCTGGAAAGTCCTGGAAACCACCTGGAAAGTCCTGGAAACCACCTCATGCCCACACCCCAGGTCGGATTGGGCTGAAAATTTGCATGGCTGTGGGTTATTATCTGGGCAAGGTCATGGGCAGGTTGCACAGTACTTGAACCACCTGGAAAATCCTGGAAAGTCCTGGAAACCACCTGGAAAGTCCTGGAAACCACCTCATGCCCACACCCCAGGTCGGATTGGGCTGAAAATTTGCATGGCTGTGGGTTATTATCTTGGCAAGGTCATGGGCAGGTTGCACAGTACTTGAACCACCTGGAAAATCCTGGAAAACACCTGGAAAGTCCTGGAAACCACCTTGAAACGACCTCATGCCCACACCCCAGGTCGGATTGGGCTGAAAATGTGCATGGCAGTGGGTTATTATCTGGGGAGGGTCATGGGTAGGTTGCACAGTCCTTGAACCACCTGGAAAGTGCTGGAATATCCTGGAACTACATGGAAAGTCCTGGAAACCACCTGGAAAGTCCTGCAAACCACATCATGTCCACACACCAGGTCGGATTGGTTGGCGGGCCGTCGGGCAGTGTCAGTCACAATTTGCGTCACAAAAGTAAGTCCGATACCACGCCAGCCCACCCCCAAACACACACAGACTCAGCATAGCGCCACCTATTGGCAAACACAAAAAGCAGTTTATCTTGAGAACCACTTGTCCGATCGACTTCAAACTTGGGGAGTGTGTTTAGGGGGACCTGATGGAGTGCAGTGACACATTTTGTGCAATTCGACACAGCGCCACCTACTGGCAAACACAAAAAGTGGTTAATCTCGAGAACCATTTGTTGGATTGACTTCAAACTTGGGGAGTGCGCTTAGGGTGACCTGATGGAGTTCAGTGCCTGAATTTTGTGCTATTCGGCACAGCGCCACCTACTGGCAAGCACAAAAAGCGGTTTATCTTGAGAACCGTTTGTCCGATTGACTTCAAACTTGGGGAATGCGCTTGGGAGGACCTGATGGAGTGCAGTGCCGAATTCCGTGCAATTCAGCATAGCACCACCTACTGGCAAACAAAAAGTGGTTTATCTTGAACAATTCATCTCATCGACATCAAACTGGGGGAGTACGCTTAGGAGACGTGATGGAATTCAGTGGCGTATTTGGTGCAATTCGGTATAGCGCCACCTACTGGGAACACAAAAAGCGGTTTATCTCGAGAACATTTCATCCAATCAACTTCAAACTGGTGGAGTGCACTGCTGGGATCCCAACAGAGTGCAGGACACATGCATATCAATACCCAGACCTTACACACACAACACAATACGACGCCATGCAGGGCCCCACCAAACTAGATTTGAAGGCCGCATAGCGGCCTGATATCAAGTGAAATAAAAAGGCAGACTTAACTTGAATTATAGCTGCTGCTAGGAGTAGGGTTTAATTAGTTTAACAGTTTCTGCAGTTTTGCAATCTTTGGACTTCATAATTGGCCATCGGTTGCAGTATACAAACATTTCTCCTGACTTGGTCCCACATTTCGGTGAAAGTTGTAAAGCGGTAGCGCGTATGCCTGATTTGTTATGAATTTTCAATTTTTGAAAATTTAGACTGTAGCGCCACCATCAGGACTATTAGCGCCAAATTCGCGTTGACAAAGTTTTGGCATGGGACTGGACCTTTGTCCAAAGTTTGGTTTATTTTCATGCATGGGAAGTCCAACCTCCCAGAAGAACAACAATATTGGCAAATACAAACAGTGGCCCTGCCGCTGGCCCACCCACTAATTACAGGCCTATATGTTTTTTTTTAAACAAGTTAAACTGGTGATGTTCATTAAGTTTCAAGAATCTGAATTATTTCACTAAAAGAAGTCGCAACAATAACATTTAGGGATATTTGGAGTTATTCCCCCGACCAGCGAATAAGTTATGAAGCACTGCAGAGATAGCAGAGAGCAAAGTAGAGTATAAACCGAAACAGTAAAATAATGCTGATATCTGAATGTACAAACAGGGAAGTGTAGCATTTATTGGCATCTGTAACTGTGGAGGCACAGTTTCCCTAAAAATAGAAAAACTACATAATGGGGCTTTAAGGTTAGGGTAAAATATCAGGGTAAGCCAATCAGAGGCAGAGTCGGGCGGGCCATGCCTTCACCATAGTAGGACATATGTTGCTTCAAGGTATGTCCTTCAATTTAAAAGCGCGGCATCAGATTTTTTGAATTATAATTTACCCCCCACTCAAAACGGCCCCGCGATCCATGTTTGGGTCCCGACCCACCAGTTGAAAAACCCTGATCTAGACCACATTTGTCTATTAAATGGTTAATGTATGCATTACCCAACATTTAGCATAAATTAAAGGTTTTAGTTATCAAGACATGTCAGATCTAGTTACACAGATACTTAGTTAGCCTTAGAAATAGGTATTTTACAACTTTCCTAACCCATGATAACTTAACTCATTGAGTGCCAAGGACGAGTATGTTCGTCAATTCAAATACTAACGTAGAGTGCCAAGGACGAGTATGTTCGTCAATTGCGTTTTTTGACGGTGGGACGTGGATCAAAGCCTAATATATCTCCTGTAAAATTTTGGGGCATGTTGAATGTGTATAACCTATTTTACCAACCCATTAGGTGGCGACAGTGCTCTCCAGATTAGAGAAAGTTGAGTAAAAACAGCAGAAAAAGCCGTGATGAAACCATTCTCATGAGAATGGTTTGGCTTTTCGCTGTCGCGCTGGGAGCCGGCGCACAACGGTGGGGGGCTCCGAAAATAGACTCTGGGTGCAGCACACTTTGAAACGCGCAGCAGAAAGCCCAGAAAGCCCAGAATCGGACGCAGCTTCATCCCAGCTCACAACCGAAACCCCAGAAACGAGCGAGCCCGATCCAGACTCCCCTGACGAGCGGCCGCCATCCAGGCAGCAGAGACTCGCCTGACACACGCAGCACTCAGACTGAGCAGAGCCACCAGAGACACACCCACGGAGGAGGAGTTTGCAGTAGAGGGGGGTGGGGGTGCTGTTATATTGAAGGAAATTACTGTTCAGATGTTTCAGGTCAGAAAATATTAGCTTCAGAGTCAGTGATTTGCTTGAAATGCTTAATTTCACAAAAGGCTCAATATCTCAGCTTCTAGATGGAAACGCCTGTTTTTGCTGTTTTTGACCTATCTTCTCCGGCTGATAACTAAAGAACGGAAAATGATATCAATAAACTTTTTTTTGCTCCTGATACAATAGAGTCTCATTGTTCTTTGTGCGTGTTCGGTGTTTACATAGTAATATCACACAATATTCTGTGGGCCTCGAGAAATCACTGAAAACGCTCTGAAACTCTGGCACTGGGAGCGTCCGTTCTCCAAAAGTGGCTGGCACTCAATGAGTTAACATACAGCTCTGTTTAACATGAAACCTCTATATAGTCTCAAAATGCATTTGAAATTCATGTTCAGCTAACTGGAGCATAATACTGCAATTATGGATTGGGGCTTTAATCAAAGATCATTTACTGTAGTTCACATTGACAAAGTCAGATGGGTCGCACCTCCACTGCCTCTGAAGATAACTGTGTGCATAGCCTACATCAGTGATACTCAACTTGTGGCCCGGGGGCCAGATGCGGCCCACGACTGGCCCCCCATCTAAGAGATGTTTGATTCATTTTCTTTTTGGAGAGAGCCTTTATTTATGAAGAGGGTTTACTCTGAACAGATTTGAGAACTGAATTGAAGTGACCAAACTGAATTTCTAACTTTTCTTGTTTATTGTTATGGGGGAGGGACTACAATCCACTACAGAAGAAAATAATATTATTAATCTTAGTTTATTAACTGGCCCCTCGCCTCCTGTCATTTTGCAAAAGTGGCCCCTGGTCAAAGCAAGTTGAGTATCCCTGGCCTACATGAATTCCTCCATGTTTACCAATAGATGGATAAATGTGTAAAACAATGTGTCAGATAGTCAAAAGCCAGGCTAATTAAGAAATGTATTGTATCAGAACAATGTATGATAATCCAGGCAATTTGCTTATTTGTAGGCTACATCTATTCATACTGTCATACATAAGTTTATTCTGTGAGCTTATACATTATAACATTTGTACAGACTACTTTATGTAGCCTAAAAATATATATAGATATTCATGAGGAGCAGAATAGAATGTATGTAAAACAGTGTGTCTAACAGTTTTGGGAGGGTGTGTGTGTGTGGGAGGTGCGTCGAGAAAAAAAGATTAAATTATATGTATTATTGATAAACCAAATCCTGCCTCATCATAAATAGAAATAAAAGGAAGGGAAAGGGAATACCCATGGCATTGTGTTTCTGTAAATCATTCTTAACCTTTTTCATATTAAGGACTCCTAATTTAGTTCACATTGGGGCCATGGACCCCCAATATGATGAAATTTGGTTTCTCAGATGCAAATCAGATTTTTTTTAATGTAGCCTAGATATGATTTTGTTCAGAATTCCATATATATTAGGTTGAGAGAGACAACAGAGAATCTTGAATCCTCTCCCCACATTGAGAAGCACTGCACCACTGACTTGATTGTGCAGAGAGAGAGGAGGGGGGGGAGGGGGAGGAGGAGCGGGAGCAGCCCAGCCGCAGCTACTCTGCTCTGCTCTCAGTGCTCTGCTCTCTCGCGCTAAATGAGGAAAAAGCAGGGGGGATTTTTACACGGCGCACTGCACGTTTTGACACGAATAACACAAAACCCCCAAACGAAAAACGAAAACTGACTCCACAGCGTTCAAGAGAACAAGTTGGCGGACAATTTCATGTCTTTACCTCTCTGGTTCCTCAAATTTTAAGTTAGTGGCGAGGCGAATGAAGGGAAATGACGCGTTTTTCGTCGGTATAACCCAAACAAATCAAAAGGAACCATTCACCATGACGTGTACACAGGGGTTGGCTATAATTTAAGTGGCAGACCAAAGGACAAATCAAAAAATCCAGTTGGGAATCCACTCTTAAAGGTGAGGAGTGACGATTTTTTGTTGTGCCGTTTTTATTCCAGCGGGCTGAAACGCTGCATTTGCTCCTCTAAACAGAGCTTGATTTAACTTATAATTTCGGCCTTTTTCAAAATTATTTTTTCATTTTGTAGTAGTGATGGTGCATATTTATCGATACAAGCCGTGTTCTTATTTAAACATGACCCGAAAGTATGTTTAATACTAGATTGAAATGAGCCCAGAATGCAGAAATCTCCCATAGTGATTACATTACAGCGTGGTTAGAGCGGTGGGTTTGTCCTGCCTACTAACGTATCCTGCTGCAGGCAGCTAGTCCCGTGGGAGAAGCGAGCGACACCCGCCCTAAACTCTCTCTCTGCTTTCCTCTCTTTCTCACCAGACACGCACCGTGCAGGTAGGCTACTAACTACAGCCCTAACACACACAGGAAGGCGGAAGCATTTCCTAACATTTCCCGTTCACTCCACGAAGTCAGCATCACCTTTACTAGGGCGCGCCGTATCATTATGCGCCATCGCGCTCATAAAAAAAACAGCCCACAAAGAAAGACAACAATAAAAAGGGAGGAGGAAGGGTGATGGGGGGGTCGAAGGAGGGAAAGATGGGGGGATGATCGAGAAGAGGACAGGAAGATGAGAGGAGAGAAGGAGAGAAACACTCACTGTGAGGCGGGTGGATTACAGCAGGATGCCCTGCCTGTCGGATGCTGCAGTCAGTGGCCAGCATCAGCAGCAGCATCTCTCTCCGCCCGGGCTACACGGCATCGCATCACCGGGAGGGACACAGCACAGCGCGGAGGGAGGGAGGGAGGGAGGGAGGGAGGGAGGGAGGGAGGAAGGGGGGAGCTGGTGGGAGGGGAGGCGGGGCGGCTGCACCGGGTTGGACGAGGCTGATGATGTAAAAAGCTTAAATCATTCAGCAGCCCGCTGCACACCACGTGAACAACACCGACACAATGCACATGCTTCCTGTTTGCCCTCGATCAGCCAATAGAGTGCCAAATGCACGCCCTCTTCCGGGTTCGGCGTGAGACCTAGATATTTCATTCCCCATTCATTTTCTCATAGACGTTTCTTAAAGTACTTAGGCATATAAAAAGAGTTTTAGGCTACTTGGTCAAAGCAAGCTTCTTTGTTTTCTTCTTTTTTGTCAGAATGAATGACATAATCTCTCCTGATTATGAATAGCTGGATTATAGACCAAATCACCGTGACGTCACCATGTAAACAAATTTACTTCCGGGTACCACTTGGGAAAGGCGGCAGGTTTAAATGTGCGTGTTGTCATATAAATGCTGTCAAACCCTCTCGTTGTTTTCGGCCGACTACTTTCAATTTAAATGGTTAAACGGTTGGTAAACATGCTTGTCCGACGTATCTAGCCTTTCTTCTGTGTTTGTTTTATGTAGTGTTAGCTAGCTAATAAAGTTTGTTTGTCTGTCAAACTCGCTGTTTTTTTACGTTACAGACAGAGTAACCTCGCGTCACCAGGCTCTTCTCGGCGAGAAAGAGCCTGGTACAGACAGAGCTACTGACGCCACATCAATTTAATTTAGCTTCAAGTCTACTCTAGTCTGGTCCAACAGGTAAATTAGCTAGTCTGGTCTCCACTAACGTTAGTGAAAGTGTTGTTATGAATGATATTAAACAACAACACAACACGGACGAACCATTTTTGTCTTCTTTGTCTGTTTTTGTCTTCAACATGTCAGTTTGTGCCGTCCACCGCCATTATAATGTGTGGACCTCAGGGGTACCCGGAAGTAAATGTAAACATCCCGCTGATTTGGTCTATAGCTTGGTTTAAAACTCTTTTATTCTTAGGCTGGTTTTACATGGTAAAACTGTCACACAACTTTAGTAGCCTAGTTGAAACTGAGGTGAACTAAGTTAACTTGCAAATGATTTCTCTGTAATGCACTTGAAACTTGTCCGAAACTCAGCTGCAACAGTTGCTTTGTGAAACTAGTTTCATGCAACAGCCAATCAAAACGCTGATAAGTAGGCTATTAATGCACTGATGGCTCTCTTCCGTCTTCCTATTCTCCCGGACAGCCATAATGAAAGAAAGTAGCTAGCTAGACAGTGGGAGAAAATAAAACTTGATACATGTCTGAATTGACACTCCCCACTAGGCTAATAGCAGCAAGAGAGAGAAAAACAATATGACAGATGAAAGATTACCAATCTAGCTAGCTAACAAACTAGCCTCCCGTGTTGCATGAGACTTGATTATTTTTGAATTGCTTTGTGTAAATGTCAACAAACAATGGTAATCTATTGAGTGGCTGGTAACATTTGAATAATCACTATAGCCATTTGGGTGGTGGACGAAAAATTAAAATTTTCCACCCTGCCTCACCTCTCCCTCCTCTCTGTAGTGCACTGGCGTAGCCAGACTTGGTACATTGGGTGTGCCACAGAAAGACAGGGTGTGCCAGGGGGCAAACCATTTGCCACCAAAAAAAATTTGGGCCTTTTCAAGCCAGATTTAGAGGAATATTAAGATAGGACCATATGACCATAACCATCAATGTTTGCTCCTTTTCGCACTCATTATTAGGTAGAAGCAGTCAATTAAATTGTATTTTTTGGAAACATGTAAAACCACTTTGGAATCTCAAAAAAGTCTCACCTACTTTTTCCAATGAGTGTTCTAGTCGGGAAAGAACGCAGGTTTGTCTACTGCAGAGAGATCTGTAGCGTTCTCAGTGTCCTCTGCTGCTGCACAAACCACCAGTGTGTTTTTGGCTGCGTCCCCCCGCTGTTATTAACGTCATTGTTTCGGCTGCATCATCTTCATCATTGTCTGTCTCTCCACTGTCCACCACCAAGCGTTCACACCCAAAGCGCTTTTTTCAGTCAGAACGCTATGAAAATCATGTTGAGAGCGCTTCCATTGTGCACAAAACCCGCGTGCAGTACGGATCAGAACACAACGACCACCCGGACGGTAACCAGCTAGTTTTGTCTGTTTGATGTTGTTCACTGTCAACATGAAAGCCAGATTATTGCTAATTCTGGCAGCAGCAGAGATTGAAAATCCCCCGGGAGGAGAAAAGGTAGGAAGAGTGAAAATGACGATCAGGGCGCCCACAGCGCTCCTCCAAAAACAACAGACGCCACCGGCGCTGAAACGCCAGGTGCGTTCATTAAAAGAGGAGCACGTCTAGCACGTCCTTACATAGAGAATGAATTGCAGAAAGACGTTGGCAGCTCCAAAAACGCTATTGGTCTGAATGGCCGACAGGCTGTGCATGACAGCTGATGTGTTTTGCAGACAAACAAACAAAAAAACTTAATTTAATTTTTCACCCTTTCTTTTTGGGTGTGCCAGCTGCATGTGTGGGTGGCACTGGCACACCCAGGCGCACCCGTAGCTATGCCATAGCTGTAGGGTGGATCCTCACCAGCATCCTCAGCCAGCTGCTAGGTGGTCAACATTGACGGAAACCAGCCAGGCTCGCTGGTCGACCAGTTCAACGTCTGCAATGCCTGTGACCCCGTGTGCATCTCCATTGGAAATTGCTTTCAGTGACATTTCACATAGCCACCTCTATTGCAAACTCAATATTAGCTGCAGCTGTTGCTGCTTTATCAGAATTGTATCACAAAGACTGTTTTAAACATTAGGACACAGCTTGTTCTGATTAAAATGTGTATTTATTGACCATCGGGTAAGTGAGGCCATTGGCATCCCTTGTATGTTCTTCTTTCTCCTGGAAACCTACGACAGCAACTGCTTCCAATGCTGATGTACCTCTGCCTGCCACAAAATAAAAAATAAAAAGATAATTGCAAGTCAAGTTCATGAGCTATACTCATTATCTCATCACAGTGAAAATATTAGCTCCACATGCAGGGATAGGCTACATGAATTCAGGTACAAATGTCAGATAACTTATTTTTCTTAGTCCTCCTGTCACAGTTCGATTGGTTGGTAGTCTTGCCTAAAAGGATGTCATTTATGGGGCGACACATTGGACACCCAACTTCTTTCCCAGAAGGCACCCCTGCACTTTTGTCTGACTCCTCTGCCGACAATACCATTTTTCAGAGGCTGTAGCGCAGTGATACTCAACTGGCGGCCCCCTGTGTGGCCCGCGATGGAATTGCATTTTTTTTTTTTTTACAGTGCACCTGAACACAACATGCAAGATACCCGCTGAATAAGTGTCCAAATGTTCATGTCATTCTGGTCAATACTCCACTTCTGTTATAGCATTTCAGTCTGGAATATGGAATATCTTTCAATAATCTATGATTTAGCTGCTAAATTGTCAAATACCGCCTTCTGCTTGCTACCCAGGCACTTATGTATGTACTAACTTAACCTAACTAACTATCCGGTGTGCACAACATTGTCAGACTAAACTCTGGCTGACACCCCAAAAACCTACAATCCGCTACAGAAAAATGTATATTGTTCGTTTATTAACTGGCCCCTGGCCTTCTATCATTTCACAAAAGTGGCCCCCGGGCAAAGCAAGTTGAGTATCCCTGCTGTAGCGGGCTCAATTTTAAAGCTAGAGTGAAGCTACTGGATCATATGAAACTATAGGACCTAAGGCATCCATTGGTGACAACCATGACATGCTAGCTTGTCGGGAAGGGGTTAAACAACGCTCCAACGTTCTTCTTCAACATTTAAATTATAGAATGACTGGGGACATATCATAATTATTTAAAAAAATCATGGCCGTGTTTTGTTCTACCTCAGACAGGGGTATTGAAAAAACTAAAGCCCTTTTGATGATATTTGGGCCTGTATTGTGTCCACCCTCCTCCACCACCCCCCCCCCCCCCCACACACACACACACACACACACACACACACACACACACACCGTTGAAATCAAAATTTCATCCCTGCTTGTCTATCACAAGCTAATGTTAATCATAATAACCAACCACTAGGGGCACCGTGACACTTCATGATTAGTCAACTGAGGTGAGTAATGATTGAAGTTACTGGTGGACCACATTGTTCTTTCATACTGACCTGTGGAGGGAATACAACATGTCAGCATTCTTCTCCCACCTGACTGTGTCATTGGTCTGGTTCTTCTCCCACCTGACTGTGTCATTGGTCTGGTTCATCTCCCACCTGACCGTGTCATTGGTCTGGTTCATCTCCCACCTGACCGTGTCATTGGTCTGGTTCTTATCCCACCTGACCGTGTCATTGGTCTGGTTCATCTCCCACCTGACCGTGTCATTGGTCTGGTTCATCTCCCACCTGGCCTTGTCATTGGTCTGGTTCATCTCCCACCTGACCGTGTCATTGGTCTGGTTCATCTCCCACCTGACCGTGTCATTGGTCTGGTTCATCTCCCACCTGACCGTGTCATTGGTCTGGTTCATCTCCCACCTGACCGTGTCATTGGTCTGGTTCATCTCCCACCTGACCGTGTCATTGGTCAGGTTCTTCTCCCACCTGACCGTGTCATTGGTCTGCTCGAGCCACTGAGGAGATCAATAGGAACATTACCACAAAAAGCAGCAGCAACAAAATCATTCTGACCCGTGTAAAGTGTGTGGTAATAGGTCACATAGGACATGTCTGTCAGACACAATCATGTCAATCTCGGCACTGGCGTAGACAGCTATTGGAGATTTTCAAGGCATGTGACATTTTCCACAGATACAGAAGACTCGAGGGGGTTTGGAAGCACTATTGTTGCTTAATGTCAATGGGAGGAGAAGCACCAACCACCATTCATTACCATGGGCTGTGTGAGAGTGGTAAAGGCCTGTTGCTAAATTATTAAGCCTGCACTGTTCTCTGATCAAATATTCAGCAGAGGGCCATGTTATTTGCCATAGATAGCTATTTATATCAGCCGCATTGTGTGTGTGTGCGTGTGTGTGTGTGTGTGTGTGTGTGTGTGTGTGTGTGTGTGTGTGTACACGTGTGAGAGAGAGGGAGAGAGAGACAGACAGACAGTGAGAGTAGTAAAAACTGTTAAGCTTCTTGGACTTT
The DNA here is from genome assembly GCF_964638095.1 of Poromitra crassiceps. Lineage (NCBI taxonomy): Eukaryota > Metazoa > Chordata > Actinopteri > Beryciformes > Melamphaidae > Poromitra > Poromitra crassiceps. The sequence goes on along the minus strand of NC_139625.1, from coordinate 23,056,430 downwards.
GGCTTGACAGTTCATTGTCGTGGTCCGAGCACATCAACAGGGTGGTTGCCAAAATGGGTAGAGCAGTAGCCATTACTAGAACGTGTGCATCATTTGTTACACCATTACTTCGCCAAATTGTTTGTTCATTAGTTTTGTGTCATTTG